>NW_012114455.1:781083-785072 GCF_000951035.1 Colobus angolensis palliatus
TTTTTGAGATTGATTCTCCCTCTGTCACCCAGGCTGGAGTGCAATGGCACAATCTTGGCTCACTGCACCTCCCCATCCCTGTTTCAAGTGATTCTCATGCCTCAGCCTCTGGAGTAGCTGGAGATGTGTGTCACCACACCCAGCTAATTTTTCTATTATTAGTAGCGATGGGATTTTGCCATGTTAGCCAGGCTGGTCTTGAATTTCTGGCCTCAGGCAATCCACCCACCTCAGCCTCCCAAAGTGCTGGGATTACAGGCATAAGCCACCATGCCTGGCCCCAAATAATCTTTAAAAAGAGGATAGTGGTCCTGTGGGAACTCTGTCTTCTGCCCCAGAGAAGCCCTGGCTGGATTATCCTTCTTTAGCTCCTGGCAAGAAATCAATTTTGATCATCCTGGCAGGAAATCAGGATACAGGACAGCTTCAGACAGGAGTACCACATCCTTCTCAGAAATCAACCAACGTGATATGCTGAGTGAAAGCTGGTCTCTTGGTTAAGAGAGGGGTGTAGGCAGGGCTGATAACAAGTAGTTGGAATCAAAGATTTAAACTAAACCTGCTAGCTAACACCAGCTTCACTGATGGAGATACCAGAGCAGGTAGGTTGCAGAGAGGGAATGACATTTGACAATGGTCAAGAGACCAACATGGAGGTTCTCATTGGAGCCTCCAAAATGGAGGCTCTCCAACAAGGAGCTACAATGGTTTGGGGATCAGAGCATCTGGGCTCTATTCTCTAATACAGCCCCTTCTCCACTTTGGCATCAGTTTTCTCATCTATAAGAAGGTATAATAAATTTTACTCCCCATCCTAGGTCCCCTTACTGCAGTATGAGAAGGGTGGGATAGGGCCTATTTTAAAGGGTTGTGAGAGAGTCTCCAGAGGGGGCTGTGATGAACATCTGTATTCCTCATGGAATGGAGAGTCCAGGAGGATGGTGCATTTAAGTAAGACAAAGCAAGACTCTTCTGATGGTAAGGGATGTAAGACCAGAAAATTGGACCATGTGCCCTGGATGATATGTAATTCCCCCATAGTGCTCTAGCCTCAAAATCCCAAATATCTGTTACTCAATGAGGATCTCCCAAAGCTGCTAATGTCAAAACCCTTGGTTTTACTGTAGTTAAAGTGATGGAAATCATTAGCTTCAAATTACTGGGGAAATATAAAAAGCAATTTGAGGAATAAGCTCTATCACTTACATACTTAAGCAAGAACCAGACTCAAGATCAGGAAAAAAATAAATAAAACCAAATACTTTCATAATTAGAATAAAAAATGTTCTCCAGTCCTGATCCTGTCTTTCTCACATGTCCATATGTAATCAAGAAAGACTTTCCAAGAGTGAATATCCAAGGAAACAGGTAACTTGGTGGATGCAGATTGAACCTAAGGCATCTAAGATGGAGCAGAGCACAAGGCCACTGGGGACCAGGGAACATAAGCCGCAGATAAAGGAGCTATGAGAAGAATTGGAGAGAAAGGAGGGAGCTGGGAGATGAAAGCCCTGGGGACTTCTGTGAGTCCCTGGACCCTAGAGGCAGAGCTGCCAGAGGCTGAAGAGAGGAACGAGGAGACCAGAGCAAGGGTGCAAGCTCTTTCTGCAGGGCAGCCTGGTCCGTTGGCACTCTCCCCATTGCTTCTCATCTTAATGTCCTTTAGGTCAGTGATTTGCTTCTCCATTTCCCATTCCAGCAGCTTTACCTTGGCCAGCTACCACACAGACAAGAGATCGCTAGCCTACGGCCCTCTTGTTGTCGGGTGCCAGAGTTGAGTCAGAAGTCATGCAGGTTCTGTGGATGAATTAAGGTGTCTAATTCCCCTATGTTTCTCAGGCATTTCTCATGACAGCATGAATCATGGGCCAGTCATCAGGACTCCCAGTCATCAGGATTCCCAGAGTTCTTGCACTGATGCACATGAAAGGTAGTGCCTTAGCAGCACCTCTGCAAAGTCCTGATAAACTCAATTCTAGGAGGTTGATAATTCCAAACCTAGGCTGATCAGAGCACATAATCAGGGATCAGTAGTCAAAAAGGCCTTTACGGATAAAACGAATAGTGCTCAGAGGCATTCACTTATTCTGCCATCTCAGAAAGGTACATGGGTAATACGTTGGTTCATAAAACAGGCTGGCCATCTGCAGAATTTCTAAGTGGTTAGATTGCTGATCTTCATTAAAACTAGTTGTCTCAGAGGTCATAGATCAGGTACTGTAGTTAGTTTTTCTTTAAGGAAAGCTTGATCTTCTCTCTAACCCTTAGCATCAAGGATATGGATTATTGAAATCAAGACTGGACATTGTGTGTAAAGGGGAGGAGATATGTGCAGTACAAGACTGTCAAAAAAAAAAAAGCCTCTGCTTGGACACAACACTCCAGAATGGGAAGGTCATTTGAAAACTGTCAAAATGAGAAATAGAAGCAACTTTTAGAGGTCCCTTAAAGGCAGCATGGCATCCTAATAATAATACAGGTACTCTTGTCCAACTGCTTCGGTTGGAATCCTGGCTCTACCCCTTACTGGCTGTGTGACTTGACTTTACCTCTCTGTGTTTCTGTTTCTTCATCTGGAAAACTAGAAAAAAAGTTACCTACCTCAAAGGTTAGTTTAAGAAAGTAAATGTAAGATATTAACACCTCTAGTGATTGACCCATGGCAAATATTTGCAAAGCTCCTCAAAATGAACCATACTATTTATATGCGCTCTCTCTCCTTAATGTAACTAAAAAACTTAAAAAAAAATACCAATTAGATTGATTACACATTTACACTATTTAAGCTTGAGGGGCAGGCTATATAGCTGCTGGAAAATTCTTCTACCTATTTCTTGTTGACGTTTAGTGAAGTTCCCTTAATAATTGTTCATCTAAAGAGCATGGTTTCTCAACCTTGGCACTATTAACGTGTTGGGCAGAATAATTCTTTCTTGTGGGGGCTTTTCTGTGTACAGTGATCCCTCCCTTAGCTGCATAGGATATGGTCCAAGACCCCCAGTGGATGCCTGAAACCACAGACAGTACCAACCAACCCCTATAAACATACTACGTTTTTTCAATCTGTTAACTAAGACAGCTACTAAGTGACTAATGGGCCAGCAGCGGATACAGCTAGACACACTGAGAAAAAGGATGATTCATGTCCCTGGCAGGATGAAGTGGGTTGGTGCAAGATTTCATCGTGCTGCTCAGAACAGCTGGCAATTTAAAACTTTTGAATTGTTTATTTTTGGAATTTTTCTTTCTTTCTTTCTTCCTTTATTATTATACTTTAAGTTCTAGGGTACATGTGCACAATGTGCAGGTTTGCTACATATGTATACATGTGCCATGTTGGTGTGCTGCACCTGTTAACTCATCATTTACATTAGGTATATCTCCTAATGCCATCCCTCCTCCCTCCCCCACTGCACAATAGGCCCCAGTGTGTGATGTTCTCCACCCTGTGTCCAAGTGTTCTCATTGTTCAGTTCCCACCTATGAGTGAGAACATGCAGTATTTGGTTTTCTATCCTTGCAATAGTTTGCTCAGAATGATGGTTTCCAGCTTCATTCATGTCCCTACAAAGGACATGAACTCATCCTTTTTTATGGCTGCATAATATTCCGTGGTGTACATGTGCCACATTTTCTTAATCCAGTCTGTCACTGATGGACATTTGGACACATGCACACGTATGTTTATTGTGGCACTATTCACAATAGCAAAGACTTGCTATTGGTCTATTCAGGGATTCAACTTCTTCCTGGTTTAATCTTGGGAGAGTGTATCTGTCCAGGAATTTATCCATTTCTTCTAGGTTTTCTACTTTATTTGCGTAGAGGTGTTTATAGTATTCTCTGATGGTAATTTGTATTTCTGTGGGGTCGGTGGTAATATCCCCTTTATCATTTTTTATTGCGTCTATTTGATTCTTCTCTCTTTTCTTCTTTATTAGTCTTGCTAGTGGTCTATCAATTTTGTTGATCTTTTCAAAAAACCAGCT
>NW_012114455.1:785532-824240 GCF_000951035.1 Colobus angolensis palliatus
TATAAGTGCGATGTGGTGCTGAGAAGAATGTATATTCTGTTGATTTGGGGTGGAGAGTTCTGTAGATGTCAATTAGGTCTGCTTGGTGCAGAGCTGAGTTCAATTCCTGGATATCCTTGTTAACTTTCTGCTTGTTGATCTGTCTAATGTTGACAGTGCGGTGTTAAAGTCTCCCATTATTATTGTATGGGAGCCTAAGTCTCTTTGTAAGTCTCTAAGGACTTGCTTTGTGAATCTGGGTGCTCCTGTATTGGGTGCATATATATTTAGAATAGTTAGCTCTTCTTGTTGAATTGATCCCTTTACCATTATGTAATGGCCTTCTTTGTCTCTTTTGATCTTTGCTGGTTTAAAGTCTGTGTTATCAGAGACAGGATTGCAACCCCTGCCTTTTTTTGTTTTCCATTTGCTTGGTAGATCTTCCTCCATCTCTTTATTTTGAGTCTATGTGTGTCTCTGCACATGAGATGGGTCTCCTGAATACAGCACATTGATGGGTCTTCACTGTTTATCTAATTTGCCAGTCTGTGTCTTTTAATTGGACCATTTAGCCCATTTACATTTAAGGTTAATATTGTTATGTGTGAATTTGATCCTATCATTATGCTGTTAGCTGGTTATTTGCTCGTTAGTTGATGCAGTTTCTTCCTATCATCGATGGTCTTTACATTTTGGCATGTTTTTGCAGTGTTTGGTACTGGTTGTTCCTTTCCATGTTTAGTGCTTCCTCCAGGAGCTCTTGTGGGGCAGGCCTGGTGATGACAAAATCTCTCAGCATTTGATTGTCTGTAAAGGATTTCATTTCTCCTTCATTTATGAAACTTAGTTTGGCTGGATAGGAAATTCTGGATTGAAAATTCTTTTAAGAATGTTGAATATTGGCCCCCAGTCTCTTCTGGCTTGTAGAGTTTCTGCTGAGAGATCTGCTGTTAGTCTGATGGGCTTCCCTTTGTGGGTAACCCAACCTTTCTCTCTGGCTGCCCTTAACATTTTTTCCTCCATTTCAACTTTGGTGAATCTGACAATTATGTGCCTTGGAGTTGCTCTTCTCGAGGAGTATCTTTGTGGCATTCAAATTTCCTGAATTTGAATATTGGCCTGCCTTGCTAGGTTGGGGAAGTTCTCCTGGATAATATCCTGAAGAGTGTTTTCCAGCTTGGTTCCATTCTCCCTGTCACTTTCAGGTACACCAATCAGACGTAGAGTTGGTCTTTTCATATAGTCCCATATTTCTTGGAGGCTTTTTTCATTTCTTTTTACTCTTTTTCCTTTAAACTTCTCTCCCCACTTCATTTCATTCATTTGATCTGATACCCTTTCTTCCAGTTGATCGAATCAGTTACTAAAGCTTGCGCATTTGTCACGTACTTCTCATGCCATGGTTTTCAGCTCCATCAGGTCATTTAAGGACTTCTCTACATTGGTTATTTTAGTTAGCCATTCGTCTAATCTTTTTTCAAGGTTTTTAGCTTCTTTGCAATGGGTTCAAACTTCCTCCTTTAGCTCAGAGAAGTTTGATCGTCTGAAGCCTTCTTCTCTCAACTCGTCAAAGTCATTCTCTTTCCAGCTTTGTTCCTTTGCTGGCGAGGAGCTGTGTTCCTTTGGAGGGAGAGAGGCGCTCTGATTTTTAGAATTTTCAGCTTTTCTGCTCTGTTTTTTTCCCATCTTTGTGGTTTTATCTACCTTTGTCCTTTGATGATGGTGACATACAGATGGGGTTTTGGTGTGGATGTCCTTTCTGTTTGTTAGTTTTCCTTCTAACAGTCATGACCCTCAGCTGCAGGTCTGTTGGAGTTTGCTTCAGGTCCTCTCCAGACCCTGTTTGCCTTCGTATCAGCAGCAAAAGCTGCAGAAGAGTGAATATTGCTGAACAACAAATGTTGCTGCCTGATCGTTCCCCTGGAAGCTTCGTCTCAGAGGGGTACCCGGCCGTGTGAGGTGTCAGTCTGCCCCTACTGGGGAGTGCCTCCTGGTTAGGCTACTTGGGGGTCAGGGACCCACTGGAGGGGGCAGTCTGTCCGTTCTCAGATCTCAAACTCCGTGCTGGGAGAACAACTACTCTCTTCAAAGTTGTCAGACAGGGACATTTAAATCTGCAGAGGTTTCTGCTGCCTTTTGTTTGGCTATGCCCTGTCCCCAGAGGTGGAGTCTACAGAGGCAGGCAGGCCTCCTTGAGCTGTGGTGGGCTCCACCCAGTTCAAGCTTCCAGACTGCTTTGTTTACCTACTTAAGCCTCAGCAATGGCGGGCGCCCCTCCCCCAACCTCACTGCCACCTTGCAGTTAGATCTCAGACTGCTGTGCTAGCAATGAGGGAGGCCCCGTGGGTGCAGGACCCTCCAAGCCAGGCGAGGGATATAATCTCCTGGTGTGCCATTTGCTAAGATCCTTGGAAAAGCGAAGTATTAGGGTGGGAGTGACCTGATTTTCCAGGTGCTGTGTGTCACAGTTTCCCTAGGCTAGGAAAGGGAATTCCCTTACCCCTTGTGCTTCCTGGGTGAGGCAATGCCTCACCCTGCTTCGGCTCTTGCTCAGTGGGCTGCACCCACTGTTCTGTGCCCACTGTCCGACAAGCCCCAGTGAGATGAATCCCGTACCTCAGTTGGAAATGCAGAAATTACCCATCTTCTGATCTTGTGTGTTGCTCACGCTGGGAGCTGCAGCCTGGAGCTGTTCCTATTTCGCCATCTTGGAACTGCCCCCCGGAATTTTTCTTTTAATATTTCTGGACCACAGTTGACCATGGGTAATGGAAACCATGGAAAGTAAAACTCACGGGAAGGGAAGGCTACTGTATTCTGTATTGTAGGGTGTTTAGCAGAATCCCTGGCCTCTGCTTACCAGATGCCATGTCCCTTCATGACAACCAGACATGTCTCCACACATTGCCAATCATCTCTGGGGGGCAGGGGGCAAAATCACCCCTGCTTGAGATGCACTATTTTTCATCTTCCTCAAGCTTGCAATCTCACCTTCAGAAACCCACTTTCTGTTGATAATTATGTCTCCTGTTTTCCTTAAAAAGACGTCATCTGATCTAGGTTTTAAAAATATCCCTTTCTTCCATTCAAAATTCTTCCAGATAGTCACCCATCCCTTCTTCTTCCCCTTTAGTCTAGAATTGCCCTCTTTTTCAGGATGAATCACTGCACGTCCATCTTTCATTAAAGTCCATCCCAGCCATGCTGGCCTCCCACTGTCACATACAGCGCTTCTCTGCTTCTTAGTCATCTGGCTTTGCTGAGCCTTCACTTCAGTCTAGACACCATTTCCACTTTTTTCCCCAAACACCTTTAAGACCTTTAGTTATCTTCATTAAGCTACTAGCCTTTTTTTCCCTCCATTTAATCATCATGTTTCTCTGAAAAATAGACATCAGCAACAGCTAGTCTTTGTGGAGCACTTACAATGTGCAGGTGTCGTCAGGGAGGTGTGGCTGCTTCAGCCCCCATGGTATCCTGACTTCTGCATTAACTGGCTTTCCACCCTTGCCCAGCACTGTTACTTTCTCAGTGATCACCCAACTGCCCAATCCGGCGACCTTTTCTTGGTCTTCGGTTCTTTACCATCTCTAAAGCTCTTAACACTGTTGACCACTCCTTGGTTGAAACTGTTTCTTCCCTAGGATTCTAATTTATCTGGGATTCAATTTGGTTAGCTGAAAGTTGGAGGATTTAATTTAAGTAAGTGATTTCTAAGACCTCCTTTGGTGCCTGAATCCTATACATTTAAGATCCTCTCGGTTTCTGTTTGCCAGACAGCTGCAATCAGAATACCGTACTTCAGAAACCCAGAGGCCCAGCAGAGGGGCGGGCAGAGGGGCGCCCCCACCACCGGGCACTGCTGAGGTGACCTTTATCTAGATCTTCCATGCAAGCCTCTAACATTCTCAAGCTTTGCTTTTTTCCCCAACCACTGTCATTATTCAAACACAGGCTGAAAACCACAGAGTGATTTCCTTTGTTTATGTGTGTTTTATGCTTCCCTTTCCCTTGCTGTCCACATAATCAGCTCCCAAATCCAGCTTCCAGAGCGTGTCTCAGCTCCATCGCCTGATTTTCATCTCCAGCAGCCGTTATTCAAACCCAGGACTCCTTATTACCCTTTTAAAATTACTTTTTTTTACAGCATTTAATTACATATTTTCTTAAAAAATCCTGCTTCTAATTCTTGATTTCCACCCCCCAACTTTGATATTATCTTTACCTTCTTCCTCTGGAAGATGATAATTTAACTTTCTAACAAATATGACACACACACACACACACACACACATATATATACACACGCATATAACACATACACATATATACATGCACAATGCATACAACACACATATATGCACATATAAGAAACATACATATATGCATATAACGTGCAGTGCATTTCTACACATACATATATGTATATAACACATATAGACACATATAACATACACAACACATACATATATACACATAACACATACATATAGACACATGTAATACATATATACACATATAATACATACATACACATATAGCACACACATATACACATATAATACATACATATATGCATATAACATACATATATACACTTATAACACATACATATATACATATATAATACATACACATATACACATATAATACATGCACATGTACACATATAATACATACATATATATACATAATACATACATATATACACATATAATACAAATATACACATATAACACATACATCTATACACATAAAATGCATACATATATACACATATAACAAATACCATATATATACTTCTCCCTCAATCCTCTTAATTTAGTTACTCTATAATTTTTGGTCAAATTGGTATTCAGTATTCATAGTATCATGACTATGGAAATATTGCTTGTAACTAAGTCATGTGGTGTACTGTGATGACATTTCCTTTCTTGTATGTTTTCTTTTCTTTTTTTTTTTTAGTTAATACTGGTTCTTTGTTCATTTGCTTAGTTTTATAGATACCTATCGTTGTGTGCCCCAGACTTGCTAGGAGAACTGTGACTTGTCTCCATTTTGGCCGTGCACATCAGATAATTTCTCAGTTCACCATCAGTTCGGTTCCATCTTGTTTTGCCTGAGGCTACGCCACCTGGATCATCGATCTTCTTGCTCCAGTCTAGACTAGTCTTCTCAAGGCCTGTGGCACTCCTCTGCATCAGCGTTTTGGGAATTCCCTTCATTCCTCTCCTAAGTGAGCCTCTTGTTTCTCGGATCCTGGGACTCTTTTTTTCTTAGTTTACTCCCTTATTTTGGAAGCATATCTTCTATAAGTCTTCATAGAAAGAATCCACTGGGGTGAATATTTTTTAGTTCTTGCAGTTTTGGAAGTGTCTTTGTTCAACTTTACAGCTGATTAATAATTTGTTAAGGTATAGAAATAGTAGTTAAAGGTTCTTTTCCCTCAGAATTTTAAAAACGTTATTCTTTCATTATTTGTGTATCTAGGCCTATTTTTAAGAAGTCTAATGCCATTCTGATTCTTATTCTTTAATATGAGACGTTTTTACCTCTCTGGAGATTTTAGGACTTTCTTCTCTTTTTCTTCCCTTTTCTTCCCTCCTTTCTTCCCCTGTCTTTTGCTCTCCCTTCTTAATGTGTCAGCTTTATTGAGATATAATTCGTATACCACCTAATTCACCCATTTAAAGTGTACAAATCGTTCCTAGTATATTCACAGATTGTGCAACCATCCCGACAATCAATTTTAAAACATTTTATTACCCCCCAGAAGAAACCAACCTCATACCCATATCCATGAAGCAGTCAGTCTTCATTTCCCCTCAGTAACCCCCAACTCCAGGCAACCACCAGTCCACATCCCATCTTGATAGATTTGCTTCTGCTAGTCATTTCTTATAACTGGGATCATATAGTATGCACCCTTTTATTACTGGCTTATTTCACTTAGCACAATGTGTCAAGGCTCGTCTATGTCACAGCTTGTCTCAGTACTTCATTCTTTTGTTTCGCCATTAATTAGGTGATAGACATTTGGTTTGTTCCACTTTTTCACCATTATGAATAATGCATTCATGAATAGGTTTTGTTTTAATTCCTGATCTTCTGAAGTTCAACAGTGGTATTCCTTGGTGTCACTTTTCCATTCGTTGAGCTGGGCACTGAACAGTCCCTCTCAGTTTGGGGAATGGTAGCCTTTAGTTCTAAGAAGTGTCCTAATATTGCTTCTTTGATAATTTCTTTCTATCAATTCTCTCTTCTTCCTTTCTAGAACCCTTAAAAGTTGGATTTCAGAACTCCTAGACTGGTTCTCAAATCTTATCCCTTTTATGTTCTTCTTTTTTTTTTTTTTCTATTTTCTGAGAGAGTTCCTCAACTCTTTTCCAACTTTTCTATTTAATATTTTATTTTAATATTAAAAGGCTCTTTCTTGTTCTTTGTTCTTTTTCATAGCATCCTTTTGGGGGAATACAGTGTTGTCTCTTGATTCTCCGGAGACTGCAGTTGTTCATTCTATTTTTGAAGTTGTTTTTTCTTTCTGAATGGTCTGTTCCATCAAAGTTCTTTTATTTTGACTCCTGTCTTTCATGTTAGAGATTTCCCTCAAATTTTTAAATTTAGTGATCACTACCTGTTCATTAGGATTTTAAAATGATGCCCTAAAGAGCAGACTGGGATTGTGTGTGTGTGTGTGTGTGTGTGTGTGTGTGTGTGTGTGCACGTATTTATATAGGGCTTGGTCTTGGTGACTAGTGGGCCTTACAGTTGAGTGACTGGACAGGGATCAGGCCCTCTAGCTGAGGGCCCTTAAATGTCAGTGTTGGTCAGTGTTTTCTCTTGAGTTAGTATGTTTCCCAATAAAGGAGCTCTCTTCTGCCTGAGGAGGTAAGCATAAGTCTGCCTGCTGGCATCTGGGGAGCCTGGCTAGAAAAGGTAACTATGGGATGTCACAATTCAGTATAAAATCTTCTTAATCCCCTGGTTTCGGAATGATGCCTCACCTCCACTGTCAGCTGCCACATGTCTCTGTGTGTGGATGTCCCTCTAGTTCAGTCTCTCCAGGGAGTCCTGTCATCTGCTGGGGACGGGGGTGGGCGACGGGGAGAAGGCAGTTACCTGACTCCCTATCTCAAGCCTCACCCAGATTTTTGGCCTTTGGAGGCACCTGGGGAATTCCAAATCAGATTTGTCAGCCTTTCTCATCGGCTGTTTCTCCTCTCCCATCATCTTGGTCTTTGAAGACTTATGTCTTTCTAATTCATTTATTGTCATTTTGGTTGGGTTTTTTGAGAGTGTACAGATAAAAACCAGGAGTCCTCACTGCTTCTGACTGAATTGTCCTGCCAGGTTCAGGCTCAGGCTCAGGCTCACTCTACCCCACCACACATACCCCACACCCTTTTGCTTCCTCCTTCCCTGACTGAGCAGGATGGAACCATCTCTCACAGCTCCTTGCAGCAAGAATAGACTAGGGCCAAAGGAGAACCACCCCCCACCCCTCAATCCCCTGATGCTTGAAGATGTCCCCAGTTACAAGGACAAAAAACATGCGTCCTTGACCATCACTTGTTTCCAAGTCTGTTACTTTGTCACCACTGGCGTGTGGGCAGAAGATTAACTGATGTTGAGCTACAAAGTGAACAAGGGAGGGACAGCTTGTGTACGGTCACAGGCAGATGTTGTTTCCCGTCTTTTTATTTTACATTTTGGACTCGGGAGATACATAGTAGAGTGGATCATACTCCTCATTTGATGGTGTGTTGTCATCACTGTTGATAAGTTACTGAATTCTTGTTTTCCCAAGTTCTTATTTTCCCCATCCCGTTTCTGTTCTCCTTTCCCACTAACGGCTCTCACTCTTGATGATTTAATGTGTCTTTTAGACGGGGCTCTCTGGAATCAAGTTCTGAGATGGGAGTGCAGATTTACTCATGAGTGCCCTCCAGAGATACACTCGTTGGGAAATAAGGAAGGTGGGATTGCACTGGAGGGGAAGGGGATCCCCCTGTGGTTGCAGCTGAGCTGAGCCCTTCATTGTTTTTGTAAACTGAAGTAAAGGGGACTAGTGTTTTATATCTTGGAATCAGCCAGTGACCACCGGCCTTTCCCTAGGAGACGCATAACCTTAGACGAAGCAGCTCCTTGTGGCTGAGCAATTCCCCTGAGGGACACTGCCTTGCGCCTCAGTGCAAATATTCCCAGCAGCCAAGGACTCAGATGGATGGGCCTGAAGCGGGGCCACGGGTGAGCACCACCTCGTCCACTGTAATGTATGTCCTTCTGATCCACCTTCTTTAAGTTTATTCTTGAGATATGTATACTGCTGCTTTGTGTCTTTAAAAAAATTACATAATTGGTATCGTGCTATAAATTTATTCTCACTCCCCCTTCCTCCCAACTCTGATTTGGAGCCCCATCCACGTTGCTGTACATGGATCTATCACGTTCCTTCATAGCACTGCACAGTGTTTCACCGTTTCTGTTTACTGCATTTCACCCTTCCATTCCCCTGGTGAAGAGCACCCAGGTTGCCACCAATACTTTGCTACCACCATCAGCAAGGGATGAACATTTCTGTGCTTCTGTGCCAGTTTCTCTAGGGCATATAAACCCACCACAAGGCAATGCTGGGTCATAGGCTATCTGCATTTCTCCTTCCACTGTGTTCTACCAAACAGTGCTCCTAAATAACTGCTCCAGAGTTCACCTTCATCAGCTGTTCCTGGTGAACATCTTTGCTAGCACTTGGCATTATCAGGCTTTCTAACTTTTACTGATTTGTTAGATGTAAAGTGGGATCTTATTTTTGTTTTGTGTTTTTCATATTACTTGTGAAATTAAGCATCACTTCAAATACTTATTAGGCTTTAAGACTTCCCTTTCTATGAACTACGTAGTCGCATATTTTGCTCATTCTTCTATTGTTTCCCATCCTTTTTTTTTTTTTTTCTAATTTGTTGGGATTCCCTGAACAATTGTTAGTTGCAAATGTCTTCTTCCAGGCATTACCCATCTGTTAACTCTGTCGATGGTGTACTTCACTGAACAGAAGTCCTTAATTTGGATGTAAAATTCATCCATTTTTCTCTTTATGGTTTTGCTTTTGGATCTTGTTTAAAAAATCTTTTCCTGCTTCAAGGTCACAATACACTATCATAGATTTTCTTCTATTAGTTTATGGGTTTGCCTTTCATATTTAGGTATTGAATCCATATAGGGTTTATTTTCATATCCAGTAATAAGATAGATATTCGAATTTATTTCATCACTTATAAAATACTTCATCTTTTCACCCTTTGATTTATGATGCCAGATTCACCATATGCCAGATTTTCATGCACACATAAGTCTATCTGGACTTGCACATTGTACCAGCCCGTTTATCTGTTCTGTGCGTATCACACTCTTTCAATAACTCTGTTCTTGTGATATTTCTTAGTGTCTAGTATAGTCTGATTCTCCTTTTTGCTCTTTTTTTTTAGTTGACTTGTATTCTTCATCACCAATTTTAAATGATTGTCAAATTCATCCCCCCCTCCTCAGTCTACTGGGATTCTTATTGGAATGAATTAAATTTACAGACTATTTTGGGGGAATTGGCATTGTATAAAGTCATCCCATTCATAATTATGAAAGATTCTTTCATTTATTCAGGTTTTCTTTTATGTTCTCTAATGGGGTTTAAAATCTTTCTCTATAAAAAGTGATATATATTTTTTGTTAGACTACTTCTCATATGCTTTACAATTTTGTTGCTATTGTAAATGATATGCTATTTTACATTGAATCTTTAATTTGTCTTTACTTGTAAAAAAGGATTGTATTTCATTCTCTATTGGTAAGATAGTTTGATATCTCATGTACTAGGCTATAGAATACCAAAATAACCCAATAGTTGAGCAGCCTTTTACCTTTTGATGACAAAAAACCAACTACTCTGAAATTGCTGCTGCAGTCTGGGAATAACAAGTGTCTGAATTGCCTCCTAAGATGTCACAAATTTATATTTCCATGCTATTTTTTCAAAACATGCTTACTTGGCACCAATGCACACCCTAGTCCTCCCCACTTCTGCTTCCTCTCCTTCAGAGAACTCAGCCCCTGAAATGTCTGATTGAATTGTGCCTGCCTGAGTTTTACTTAAGTGGGTCCAACCTTGAATGCAAAACTGCTGATTACAAAGTTGGGCCAGGCCAGAGCCGGAAAAAACTGACAAGTGTCTTCCCCATTAAGTGATATCATTTCTGTCTCATCTCTCCAACTAACTCAGAAGGGGGTCCTGGGAGGCAAGAGAACAGAGGAAGCAGAGAGGTGGCCTGGACAGAACACAAAGGCCTGTGACCAACACCTTCATGGAGCATGGATGGACAGACTGCCCAGAAGGGTCTCTGAGCTAAGCCAGGTACCACTGGGCTAAATACAGATTCCTTCCTCTATCCTCTTCCTCCTTCTCCTCCCTGACGTCTTCTTAGGTTAACCATGACGGAGCTGACAGCTCTTTCATCTCAGTGAGTTCAAGCATGCAAATCCAAGAACAATATGCCTCAAAGTAGACTGCTTACCATTTATTATGATGTGATGGAAAAACACTTTTCTTAATGGTTTCTAAATGGTTAAATTTTTGAAATAGTTATTCCACACCCATTATCTTGTTTGATCTGGAGATAATGGGTGTGGAATAACTAGTTCAAAACTAATTTTTTTTTTTTTTTTTTTGAGACAGGGTCTTGCTCTGTCACCTAAGCTGGAGTGCAGTGGCGTGATCTCAGCTCACTGTAACCTTTGCCTTCTGGGTTCAAGTGTTTCTCCTGCCTCAGCCTCCCGAGTAGCTGGGACTATAGGTGCCCGCCACCACACCTAGCTAATTTTTGTATTTTTAGTAGAGATGGGGTTTTGTCATGTTGGCCAAGCTGATCTCAAACTCCTGGCCACAAATGATCCATCTGCCTCGGCCTCCCAAAGTGCTGGGATTACAGATGTGAGCCACCGTGACAGGCCTATAATCCCTGTTTTCAAGTTGACACTGAATAAGTCACAGCCTTGCCCATGCTACCTAGTGAATTATGTGAGGATTAGGTCCCTGAGCACTCGGACCTTCTAGGCTGAGTTCTTCCAGCCTCCCATTGTTTCTCATATTTGATTAACGCTCACACCGTTTTTAAAAAAGGAAGAATATTCCCCCAGATATCTAATATTGACCTACATTATTTATATCAGAGTGTAACCTAAAAAGTATAAACCAAAAATAGGTAACTTCCCAATGTTTGTAGCTGTATTATAACTATGAATTAATGGAATGGGAACAAAATTCTAAAGCAAAGAAAAATGTAAGTGAATGATATTAGTCCAAATTGAACCATTCCATTGTTTTCCTGAAATGAAGGCATCGCTGTGGACGGGCCGGTGGCCACGGCTGCTCTGTTGCAGGCCAGGACTCCGTGGGTTCACCATTCTTCCCTAGTCCCATTCCTGCAGAACCTGCATTTCTCTAAAACACCGTGACACCGGTGGGCCTGCGCTTGCCACAGACACATCACTGAAGGGGTGAAGCTGCCTCTGTCTTTTGCCCTTTCAGAGTTCATTCCTTCCTAAGGAAAAGGCAATTAGCAATTCTTATTAAACCTGGCTTTCCTTCAGGAACCATGGTGGAATTAACCCTTTGCATCATGGGAGAGAATTAATCATTTCTAGATTTGGGGTCGTTTTAAAAAAGTGATCAGATGTTCCTCTTTGGGCAGGGGGTGTAAAGGGGGAAGATAAATACTGAAGAATTCAATTTTGCTGTGTGAAGGCCTCGTCTCTGACAAGTAGTTAATCTATTTGTTGATACTGTGAGAGGAGAGGCTCCAGCAGGGAGAAAATTAAAAAACGCTCAGTGCCAGGTGCTACTCTGATGAATCTCATGCAATTATTTAACAGGACATTGCTTGCTGGGTAGACCTTTTTTTATTGTTTTAATTTTAGTTTGTTCTCTGTTATTTGTCATATCATTATAAAAGTTTTCTGAATTAAGAAATCCTTTCAGTCTACCCTTTTTCATTCGGACACCATTGATTTTTTTGCTTCTGTGTTCATAACTGAGTTTGAAATTAATGTAGGATTATTATTGATTTATGTATTTATTTATTTTATTTCCGCTTGGAATGTAGCATCTTAGAGGCTGGATTCTGAATAGAATTTGAAAGAGCGTCCGCTGCAGGAGGAGAGTTTTCGGTTAGGGAAGGATTGTTTGGAGTCGTGCGAACTGGGAAGGACTGGAGAAAAGTGTTAGTTATACTCCTCAGCAGGACTGAGGCAAGCTGCTCTCCCCGGGGAGAAAATTCCTGTTGGTTTGGTTTAGGCCTCGCTAGCCTCTGAGACTCCTGTGGATGCAGAAAAAAGGCAGTTTTTCCCTCTGGGGGAGCCGCTCTGATCTTGCCAGATTCTGGTTCCCTCCTAAAGACACTGGCAGAGATGAAGCTTCGGCCAAGCTCCCCTGTGGCCCAGGGTGCTTGCAAATGACGCCGCTCTCCTAAGCCCAGCTACAGCTGGGACACACTGATTGGACCTGGGCATGGGTAAGGCTCCATGGTATGTTGTAAGACTCCAACCTCTGAGGTCCATAAGGGTGCCCTGGCCTCACACGATTTGTGACATAAGCCTTTTTTTTTTTGTGGTCATTACCCCAATCCCTTGGACCCAGGAATAGGGATGCCAGACAAAATACATGCTAGCCAGTCAAACTTGAATTTCAGATAAATGATGAGTGATTTTTAAAATGTTAGTGTAGCGTACCCCGAAGATCACAAAAGACAGACATGTGGCTCTGTTCCTCTCCACCCTGCTCTGCACACACACTCAGAGTCGGGGGCTTGCCCCCTGCTCCATTTTCCCTTGAAGCCTCTAACCTTCAGCAACCTTGATTCCTTCCTCCTTCAGTCTCCTTGCCTCCAGCTGGGAAGCCAAGTTCCCCGCTGCTCAGCACTGCTGGTGATGCTTACAGGCTAGGGTAAGGGTCCACATGGAGGCCCTGGCCTCAGGCCCCCTGCCCCACTCCAGTTCTTGGCCCCAGGGTTATTCTGTGTTTGAGGAGCCTGCGGGCCTTGGCCTTAGCTCTTTCCACACTCCACCCCCACCTTCACCCAGACAGCTGTCCCTTGGCCCGCCTGCGCACCTGCCTGGTGGTCTGGAACTGGGAGGGCTCTCCTGGAGAAGAGCCTTTGTGGGCTCTCTGAAAAGCACAGGGTCAGGCAGAGACCCAGCATGGGTCCCAGTGCTGCAGCTCCTGCTGCAGTTCTGGAGAGCCTGCGTGGCCATTCTTTTGGCAGGTGGCCTCTGCTCCTGGATTTCTTCATTCTCCTTCAGAGGTTCCCGTGAAGACCAAGGCATCAGCTCCTTTATCCTCACTGCTGCGTCCCTGCTTTGGCCCTCCTTCCCCACCTCAGCTACCATCTCCCTTCCTCTATCTGGGACAGGATGTAGGGTTTCCATTCCCTTGAACACACAGGTCATTGGGGCGGAGGGGAAGTCACCAAATTTAATTTAACAAAATCTTCACAACGCACCAGTTTCAGTTTAGTGTGTTCTTAAGGCAACAGAGGAACAGATAGAAGGGAGAAACCAGCGTGTAGAGAGCCATTGTTATTTGGGAAAGAATTCAACCAGTTTTCACTCCCTTCCCCCTCCCTCCTGCTTTGGGCAGAATTCTGCTAGCTATTTTCCAATCCGGTTGTGTGCATAGACACACCACAGCTTCTTTGATCCCCGCCTTTCCTCCTAATAGACAAACTGCTGCCAAAGCTTCCAGCTTCTTTCTCCATGGTGACCAAGCCCCTCATTTCCATTTAATCTCAGCCTCCACCTCCCCTGTACCCCACCCCCTCCTTCATGTGGAGCTGGTTATTTCCTTTCTCTTCTCTCATTTCTCTCCCCTTCCCCCAGCAGTTCACAATCCTCTTCAAAGTTTCAGGGGTAAATATCAATGTGTCATGGGTTCTTCCTTTCTCCCCAACCTGCCTCTTTCTATTCTCTACCGCTTTTCTCTAGTGGCTCCCAAATCTTTGGTCCTCTTGGCTCTTCAAACACATTCCTCTTAGTTCCCACTCAAACTCCCTTTCCTGCTCCAGTCTCTGGCCTAAGAGATGTGAAGATGCAGAGGAGGGAGGCAGGAGGAAGGGGCCCTCCATCCCCTCCCTCCTCCTCTATCTCCGGGCTCTGCCTGCACTCGGGTTCACGTGGGAGAAGATGAATCTGCAGCACCAGCCCCTGCCCGTTTCCCACAGCCAGGGTGGCCAAGCCCTCAGGGCTCTACGGGACAATCCTCAGCATCTGCTGCTGCTGCTGGAACCTTCTCAAGGTGTCCTTTACTGGCAGGCAGGCTTTACACACAGGTGAGCAGAACTTGCCACCAGTGGGAAAGCTGGCCGTCTCACACCTTGCCTAGTTTGTGAAACCCAACTCGTTCCACCAATGTCGCCTCACGGGCTGGCTTTGGAAATTCCATTAATAGCTCCCCCCTGGCCTTGAAGCCTTGCTACCCTAATCCATCAATGACCATTTCACAACTGGGGAATGATATCTGTCCATATACTCACTTTTTATGGTCCGGTCCTTTACAGCCTACACACATTCTTCCCAAAGATCTCTTACTCGATCCTCATGATAATGAAATTCCAACTGTGCAGAAGGACACTGAAGCTCGCAGAAATTAAATGTTACCCAAGTATCTGAACAAAGAAGTAATCGCTGGAGCCAGGACAAGAACCCAACTCATCCCATTCCTAGATCCTTCCGCCTCCCTTCTTCAGGGGTCTGCTGGAAGGAAGTAGGGAAGCGGGAGGCCGCACACTCCGGCACAAGGCAAAGGGGTTAACAGGAGTGCGTTGACGTTTGTCCTTCTGCCAAGTCCCCTCACGTCCAATTGACATTGTTATACGATGCTGATTCGTACCATTCTTTTTAATGTTTCTTTATAGATGTTTTAGTTATGTCTGCCCCATATATGCATCTGATATTTTTCGTAGACTCTGAGCTAGCTCCTTGCTGCACAACTACCCTGGGAATCAGAACAGGTTTCCGCATGCAGCTCTTTGGTGAGAGTGACTTAGGGCCCCTCGAGGGGCATGAGAAAACGATTTTGATACCGTGAACACTCGGGCAGGTAGAAACCCAACTTATCCCAGCTTTTCCATCTTCCTGCCAGGCCCTAGCCCGGCTTCCCAGCCTCCTCGTTAGCCTCTGTGAGAAATTAAAGCCCCAATAATCAAATCAACCCTTGTAAATTCTCTAAAAGCCGCTCCAGAGCACCAAGGAGCCAGCAAAACCCAGACCCAAATCCATGTCAAATTTCATAGATATAATTTAAGCAGGGATCAAAACCTACACTAACCTAGTAACTAAGGCTGCTCAAAATGCACTTTATAGTCCATCTGCCTCTCTGCTTCAGGGAGTCTGTATTAAATTTATTGCAAAGTAAAACAAATAAACCCAGGCAAAGGCAAGATGGAAATCTGCATACTGTCAGAGAATTAGCAGCCCTCTCGGGTTAGGAAGGCTGCCTCTCAATTTGCATCTCTAAGGAGTTGTGACTGGGCTGGGGGCTGGGATGGTCGGGGCAGGACGGAGACTCGGAGCAGGCCTGCCCCCTGCTGGCTGACTGTAGAACTACAACCCTCTGGCCGCGGGGGTGGGCGCTGCAGGGCTCGCCTCACTAGCTTTTGAAAGAGAATCTGCAGCTGAAATAAATGTTGAAAAGGTGTGGAATTGGAAGAGCAGGTAGTAGAGAGAGGGGAGGAAAGAGCTCTGTGGGAAAGAGATCCTCATTTCTAAACGTAAGGCTTGAGGAAGGAAGGCGAGAACTTGAAGTGGGTGGATGTAGAAATTCAGAGCTGTCTTTTCAGTTGTAGGAAGAGGAGACCGCGGTACATTTCTTGACTCCTCTTCCCCTTCTTTTCCTTCTCCCCCTCCCTTGCTCTCCATAATCACAAAACGCATAAGACAGACCGCAGTGCAGGCGGCAGGGGTTCTTGCATGGCACTGTTGGCTTTGCTGTGTGACCCTTGAAGAGAGCTGTGCCTGAGACCAGTGTGAGGCCTTGCTTGAAGGGTGGTGCTGGCGGGTGGCGCCTGTGTGGCTGGAGAAGGGGTGCTTCCTGCAATGCCGCTTCACCACAGGCCTGACCCTGCTCAGTTGGCTCACCTGCGGATCGAGAGGGCCTCTGAGGCTCCTTTCAGAGTGAGTATCTGAATTTGATGACTCTGGTCCAAGAGCTCAGGCATCAATCACAGACTTTGCAAGGAAGCTCCAAGGATCCCCCGTACTCTCCTAGGATATTCCCATCATACCCTTCAGCACTGGCTCCAGTGGTACCCTCGCTAGAGTGAGACTTCCCCTGACTTCTTTAGGCAGAGATGGGCTGTCTTCCTTGTACTCCTTTTATAGGTAGGTAGATGGCAGGTAGATAGGTAGACAGATAGATGTAGATATATTGATATACTTGTAATCACACTGTAATAATTTATTTATCAACTCCATCCCCTAGAATGCAAAGTCCTTGAGCTCCATGGACAAGGGGAAGGAGTAAGGCCTGATGAGTGTCATGGCCAATATCAGTATCTACCCGCTCCCCAGTTTCTGCTTTTCCCAGCCAGCGCCTGAAACACAGTATGTGTCAAATAAACGAAAGAATTAATGAATGAAGAGTAAAGTGGCAGGCTGAGCGCTGTGGCTCACGCCTGTAATCTCAGCACTTTGGGAGGCCAAGGCGGGTGGATCACGAGGTCAGGAGATCGAGACCATCCTGGCTGACATGGTGACATCTTGACTGTATTAAAAATATAAAAATTAGTTGGGCGTGGTGGCACGCACCTGTAGTCCCAGCTACTTGAGAGGCTGTGGCAGGAGAATCACTTGAACCTGGGAAGCTGAGGTTGCAGTGAGCCAGGATTGCACCACTGCACTCCAGCCTGGTGACAGAGCGAGACTCCGTCTTAAATAAATAAATAAATAAAATAAAGTGCCAGAAGATGATGAAGATGTGGCTGCACAGTTGACCTAGAAATCTGGCTTTGCCCTTTGGCTTCCTATTGTATCCCTTATTCTTCAATTACCCCCATCATGGTCCTAGCTTGTCTGCCTCCTGAGTGGTCCTCAAACTCATCTGCTTCTCCTCTTTTCCCTGAAGAGGCAGCCCTGCTAAGTGTGAACAGCAGAGACCATGGCATCAGGAAGACCTCAGTTCTAGTCCTGGCACCCATGCTTAACCTAGCCAGGGGAACCTAGTCAAGCCTTAGTGTCCATCTTTTTTTTTTTTTGGACAGCACAGCATAGTGGTTAAGAGCATAGACACCCAAGCTAGACTGCTTGGGGTTTGTTTGCTTGTTTGTTTGTTTTTTGAGACAAGGTCTCCCTCTGTCACCCAGGCTGGAGTGCCATGGAGCAATCTTGGCTCACTGCAACCTCCACCTTCTGGGTTCAAGTGATTCTCCTGCTTTAGCCTCCCAAGTAGCTGAGACTACAGGTGCCCACCACCACGCCTGGCTAATTTTTTTATATTTTGGTAGAGACGAGCTTTCACCACGTTGCCCAGGATGGTCTCGAACTTCTGAGATCCGGCAGTCTCGGCCTCCCAAAGTGCTGGGATCACAGGCATGCGCCACTGCACCCAGCCAACTGCTTGGGTTTTAATCCTGCCTCCTCCATTTGTTACTGGAGTGGCCCTGGGCAAGTGACTTTTTAATCTCTCTGTGCTTCAGTTTCCTCATCCATAAACTAGAATTAATAGAATCTACTTCATAGTGTTGTTGTGAGGATTAAAACAGCTAATACACATAAAGCCCCTAAAACAACACCTGGGACATGGTTAGCATTAACTAACGCAATAAACACTAGCAATTATTAATAAAAAGCAAAGGAATTTTACAGAACTGAAGGCAAGCACCAGAAGAGGCAGTCCCAGAAGAGGCTTTGAAAGGAAAGGAGGAAGCTTATGGATGAACAAGCAAAGCATTTCCACAGGGAACACAGGCAGTGATGCTGAGGAAATGATACAGCCAACTCGGTGGCAAGGAAAAGCTCACGACTTCTTGGAACCTGCAGAGCCCAAGTTGGCATTTTTTCCAGCAGAATCAGAAGCATCAATGAGGTGAGTCTGAAGTGTTGAAAGGTAGAGCAGCTTGTTGGTCTCTGGGATCTTCAGGGTGTTTGCTTATGAAATGTCACCCATGCTGCCACCCCCCCGACCTCCTCAGCCTCATTCCACCCCTTCTTCCTCTCACCCTCCACGCTCCATCCATAAAGAAACGTGTTCAGGTCCTCTGATGGAATGTGCTCCTCCTCCCTCAGGGTCTCCACACGTGTGGGCGTCCTGCCCTGAGTACTCCTTCCTGTTTGCACCTGTTAATCCTCCCTTCAGGTCTATATCTGGATGGCAGGTTCTCTGGAAAACCTTCCCTCCCCCTGTAGCCTGGGTGGGGTGGCCCTAATCTGTGGTCCCATAACGCTGTGCCCTTCCCTGCTTACCCCTGTATCAGTCAGCTCCAGCTGTGTAGCAAAATACCACAGACTGTGGGGCTTAAACCACAGACATTTATTTTCTCACAGTTCTGGAGGCTGAATGTTCAAGATCAAGGTGCTAGCAAGGTTGGTTTCTGGGGAAGCCGCTCTGTTTGGCTTGTAGGTGGCTGCCTTGTCCCTGTGCCCTCCCATGACCTCTTTGTGCACAGGTTGGGAGAATGAGGAGGAGGGAATCTCTGTTTTTTCTCTTTTTATAAGGACACCAGTCCTATTGGATTAGGGCCCCACCCTTGTGACTTTTTTTAACCTTAATTACTTCCTTAAAGACCCTATCTCGCCGGGCGCGGTGGCTCAAGCCTGTAATCCCAGCACTTTGGGAGGCCGAGACGGGCGGATCACGAGGTCAGGAGTTCGAGACCATCCTGGCTAACACGGTGAAACCCCGTCTCTACTAAAAAATACAAAAAAGCTAGCCGGGCGAGGTGGCGGGCGCCTGTAGTCCCAGCTACTCGGGAGACTGAGGCAGGAGAATGGCCTGAACCCGGGAGGCAGAGCTTGCAGTGAGCTGAGATCCGGGCACTGCACTCCAGCCAGGGTGACAGAGTGAGACTCCGTCTCAAAAAAAAAAAAAAAAAAAAGACCCTATCTCTGTGGGGCACAGTGGCTTATACCTGTAATCCTAGCATTTTGGGAGGCTGAGGCAGGCAGATCACCTGAGGTCAGGAGTTCAAGACCAGGCTGGCCAACTTGGTGAAACCCTGTCTCTACTAAAAACACAAAATTAGCCAGGCGTGGTGGCAGGTGCCTGTAATCCCAACTACTCGGGAGGCTGAGACAGGAGAGTCACTTGAACCTGGAAGGTGGAGGTTGCAGTGAGCCGAGATCGCACCATTGTACTCCAGCCTGGTCAACAGGAGTGAAACTCCATCTAAAAAAAAAAAAAATTAGCAGTTAAGGTTTCAACATATGAATTTGGTGGGGGATGCAATTCAGTCCATAACGCCCCATTAGACAATAAATTCCATGAGGGTAGGACCTTGTCTATGGCTATGTGTTCCCAAGCACTGAGGCTTCACCCTATTGCCTCATGATTCTCTAATTTCTACAGCACCTGCTCATAGCAAGGGTGCAATAAATGTTGAGTGAATGAATGAACAAGTCAGTTACTTGTGATGACAGCAGGAGTTTGGGAAACATAGGAACTCATCATCTAGTTTTAGGTTCTCTTTTTCCAGAAAAGGAAACTGAGGCATGAAGATCCTTGCTAGCTCATGGCAGAACGAGAGTTGGCAGTCCGATTCTCTGTCCCTCCTGCTGCTCTGAGTCCATGCTTTTTTCATCTGGACCAAGAGCTGTCAGACAGCTGTATAAAACTGCCAGTTAAAAAAAAAAAAAATCCTTGTCCAGAGTTTCCTTAGACAAAAAAGTCTTTGGGGTGGCCACGGCGGCTCACACCTGTAATCCCAGCACTTTGGGAGGCCGAGGCGGGTGGATCACTGAGGTCAGGAGTTCGAGACCAGCCTGGCCAACATGGTGAAACCCCATCTCTACTAAAAATAAAAAAATTTGCCGGGCGTGGTGGCAGGTGTCTGTAATTCCAGCTACTGGGGATGCTGAGGCAGGAGAATCACTTGAACCCGGGAGGCGGAGGTTGCAGCGAGCCAGGATTGCGCCATTGCGCTCCAGCCTGGGTGACAGGCTTAAAAACAAAAAAAGAAAGAAGGAAAGAAAAGTCTTTGGTTTTTCATTGACAAGCAAATGAAACTGTCTCTCTGAGGGTCTCCTCTTATTCTAGCAACTTAGTCTGGTAGGACGAAGCGATCTGTGAAGGCACTTGAAATGTGTGTCCTCCTTCCCCTCTTGTTACAGGCCTGGAGTTTGGTCTGGGCGAGGGCAGGGTCTTCCTTGCCACGGGCTTTGATTCTGAGCTGACTACCCAGGTGTGCGGCTCTCCAGATTCCTGCCTCTCTGCTAATGGGTTTTGTTAACTGTTTGTCATTTGCTTATGCAAATCTACCTCTTTTTGCACTAAAATGAACCCAATTATAAAGTGAAATTTCACAATTGAACCACTTAGTGAAGGACATTAAGCGACCAGAAGGAATGGATTTGTAAAAACTTCAGCGATAATTACCAAATGTTTCTGAAATGTGACTAAGTTCTAGGTTTTTCTTTAAACAAACACACATACTTGCACATTTTCATATGTGTACTGCACAGACACTTGCACATATTTTCACACACCTGGTTTCCATCTTCTCACTGTGGGACTTGTTCTTGCTCCTTCTCTGGGTCTAAATTTTCCCCAAATAGAGGAAATTCCACCAGCCATCAGATCATGTCTGCAAAGTTCTTGGAAACCTTCCAAAAGAAATGGCCACTGGGCCGAGGAAGCTGGGGTGGGCAGGAAAATAGAAGAAGGCATAGTGGTTTTAATAAAGTCTCTTGGCCACCTTGGTGATTGATTGATATATTTTGGCATTTGCTTCCCTGCTCTGCTGTAATCGATAGCAGTTGTAGGCTGAGGAGCAGGAAAGGGTGGGAACATGGGATGGGGGCAGTATTGATTGATCTTTACAGAAAAGAGCCTTGCCTGGTGATTGCAGCGCTGTGGCCGCAAGAAACAGGACCTCGTGGTGCCAGGGAAAGGTCACTTTACTTGTACCCCCTCCCTCCCCTGCCAGGCAGGATGGCATGGTGTCCAGAAACTTGGAGATGGATAAGAATACATCGGCATCCACCTAAAAACATTAGCCATGCTGGTGTTTGGGAGAGCTGAAGTCACATTCACCTCTTCGCTCGAACCCTCGATTAGAGCGCAGAAATCATAGTCTCCCGGGCTGCTGCAGGACAGGGTGGGAAGCGTCTTTAAGGGTGAGGAGGTGATGAAATGCTTATGGGTTCCAGGTTACATCTATATCCAGGAATGACTCCAAATCACTTGGCAGCATGCTGCTGCTCAGGCCATATAATGTAGAGGTGACTTCAGCGCAGACTCTGGAGCCAGCTTGCCTGCGTTCAAAGCCGTCCTTCCACTTCCTGTGCCACCTTAGATGGGTTCACTCACCTTCCTTGTACCTTGATTCTCCCATCAGTAAAATGGAGGTGACAACAGTACCTATTTCCTAGGGTTGCTGTGATGGTGATGAGAGTTAATGCTTGTAAAGGACTTGGAAGGGCCCTGGCAGAAAGGAAATGCTATGTATTAATACATGTTGCTATTATTATCTGATGGTGACAAACACCCAGGCTGGCATCCATGATTTATGGGTGGAAACTTAAAGACACAAGTTTCTCTAATCAAACAGGGTCATCACAGCCTTTGCCTTCTGGTGCTGAGAACAAAAGACTCAGGACTTCGCATCTGCTAAATAATTCTCTTAGTACATCAGCCTATTAGCTACAGGATTTCTCAACCCTTTTAGATGAATACATTTTCCTCAAAGCTTTCAAAAATAGCAGAAAAACAGGAATAATTTGAATTGGGAATGATCATTTCAGTGTCCAAGATGCACAACTAAGACAGATATTCATTTATTTAACAAACACCAAACTCCTACGAAGTGCAAGACAGTTTCAACTGATGTGATGGTTTCCATCCATGAACCTGAACTTAGTGCAGATACATTCAGATGTGTAATCACAACTGTCTGCAATGTCATAAGTAGTTTTCATGTAACTGGAGATCCCTCTGTCAGAGCAACACGCTCGAAATAGAAAATGGTTTAAGAAGCATTTGCCATGTAACATTTTTGTTGAAAACATATTCTTTTTTGAAGCATAGTTGTATTTTCTTCTATTGACATGGGTGAATGTTTGGTTTTTAGAAATTCATTTTAGCACATGAAGTGACTTTGGGGCTTATTTTCTTTCTAATCATAGAGCTGGATGCCGTGACTAATAGCAGCTGGCAGATTGGCAAGTGAGTACTGAGGAACCCAGGTTGAGGGGTTCCATGACAGGCTCTGAAGAAGTGAGAACTGGAAGGAGCCCCAGGGATTATTGAGGTCATCTCTTTCATTTGAAAGCTGAGCCCAGGATGGTGGAATGGCTTTTCACAGCTGAATTGGAACCCAGGCCTCTTGATTCCGAGCATGGTGCTATTTCCCGTGCTGTGAGTCTGTTGTTGATGTCCTCCTAGCTCGGCAGCAGGCCCTTTGCCTTCTTCAAATCGCCTTCTGATCTTAGGTTTCTGTATCAGGCTAAGTTATTATCTGACAATCAGTTCAGGTCCATGAAGATGCTCTGAGTACTTGACTTGGTGCCAAGATTGTATTAGGGCCAGGATATAAAAATAAGATGTGGAACCTACCAAGGAGACTGTGATAGATGGTATTAGTGTGCCCAATTATGTGCTGCCTTGCCCTATAAAAGGCTTATACTTATCTGTGACGTTACAGAGACCTATGTCACATGACCAGGTTTGACGTCAGACCTGATCATGTGGCTTGCTTTGGCCAATGAAATTTGAGCGGAAGCTTTCTACTCAAAGCCTGGACAGGAGGTTTCAGGAACGTGTTGTGGTCCCACCGCATTTTCTCTTTTCTGTCTTCTAGAAGAGTGGCACGTCCAGAATAGGGCCAGGCCTCTCTAGCTGGGTCCCACAATGAAGAGAAGACATGGAATGCCAGTGCGACAGCCGACGTGTAACATAATGAGAGATAAACCTTTGCATGGTGAGCCACTGAGATTTTATGGTTGTTTATCCTGCAGCATAACCAGCATAAGCTGATGGCCACAGAGAGAATCACAAATCAGTTGGAGAGACGGTTTATTTACAACCAAAACACAGGGTGATGGATGCTTTGCTAGATACGTACACAGAAGATTCAAAAAACAGGTGAAAAGAGGGAATAACTCTCTCTTTGGGAAGGAGGGATCAGGAAAGGCTTTCTAGGAGAGGAGATAGATTGGAGGTGTTTAAAGGTGGAAGAGATGTCCACCACACTAGGTGATTAGAGTTTTATTTATTGAGGCACTCTAATGAGAGAGACCAGCATGCACAGACATGAAATATCACAGCATATTTGAGAATTGGCTGTACCGTCCACAGCTGTAGGCCAGGGTCAGGTTTCTTTATCTTTGTAGCCTACTGGCCTCCAACCACTGCATTGGGTCCCCAAGGGGTATCTGCAGAAACGCAGATAAAGATGCATCATTTATTTTGGTCAGAGCTTGGACCACAAATCCTCATCTGATCCCACACCCTGAAAAACCGAGCTGAGATGTGTGCAAGCCATGTAGACTCTTTTATAAAAGTTTAATTTTTATTTATCAAAGAATATAGTTTGGAAATCAATAGTGGCCTTGCCTTACCTCTCCACGCTCCCAAGTCCTGCCCCAAGGCAGTCACCATCAACTCTTACATCTCATTTCTTTTTTGTGTATATCACTGTGTTTCTAAATAATATGCTGATATTGTTACCACTTACTTGACCAATTTTAGGAATTATGTATCGATTTACTGCCATGTAGAGAACTTAATTCTCTCATGGTGTTCTCTCCCAGCTCCATCCTTGTTCTTCCCCTCCTCCTACTTCTTCAACATAAACTTACTTTTTTGTTCAATCACTATTTGGTGTTTATAAGCTAATGACTATGCAAATATAATTTGCTACCGAGTCAAGTAGTACACTGTGACCTTGTGTCCTTTATCGTACAATCCATTGCTTTTCCTGGAATTTACTTTCTGTGCATTCAAGTTCATTTGTTTTACTTTTTCCCCCTATAGTATCCCTCCAAGAATCTTGTGTTTTTCTGTTTCAACCTGGATTAGCTGCTTTATAGGAATGCTGTTTAACTGTCATCCAGAGGCTTCAATTTACTATCATTTTGAATTTTTCCTTTATTGTCTTCCTGTGGTAAATACCCTGTTTCCTGAATTCCACGTATTCTGTGTTGCCCTATAGTCTAACTTTATTAAACCCTATCCTCCAATAACTTCCTAAGATAGGGTGCCTAGGAGGTCATTTTCTTGAGTCATTGAATATCTGAAAATATCTCTAGACTGCTGTGATATGTGACTGACAATTTATTTGGATATTGGATTTTAGATTAAAGAACAGTTTCTTTCAGAATGTAAAAGGCAGTTCTCTGATATCTTTTAACATCTGAGGTTGCTCTTTTTAAAAGTTTGATGTTTTTATTCTTGTTTCTTTTACCTGTGTTTTAGGAACTTTTAAAATGTTTTATGTTCTAAAATGTCATGATAATGAAGTGGTGGGCATTGGTATATATCTTTTCTATTCTTTGTGCTGGGCTCATTAGGAGACTAACATCTTTTTTTCCCCTCTCCTATTATCCATCTCTTTACCGTTTTGCTTCACTCTTTGAAAGATTTCTTCAACTTTTTTTTTTTTTTTTTTTTTTTTTGAGACGGAGTCTCGCTCTGTCGCCCAGGCTGGGGTGCAGTGGCCAGATCTCAGCTCACTGCAAGCTCCGCCTCCCGGGTTCACGCCATTCTCCTGCCTCAGCCTCCCACGTAGCTGGGACTATAGGCGCCCACCACCTCGCCCAGCTAGGTTTTTTGTATTTTTTTTTTGGTAGAGACGGGGTTTCACCGTGTTAGCCAGGATGGTCTCAATCTCCTGACCTCGTGATCCGCCCGTCTCAGCCTCCCAAAGTGCTGGGATTACAGGCTTGAGCCACCGCGCCCGGCCGATTTCTTCAACTTTATCTTCTAAACCTTCATTCAATTTTTGAAAAAATGTTAGTTATATTTTTAATTTCAAAGAGGCTTTTAAAATTAAAAATTTCTCTTTTCATTGTAATCTCTTCTTGTTTTATGAATACAATTTTTCCTATTTTTGAGAGTGTTTTTGAAGCATTATTGCTCTTTTGAAAGTTTCTTTATTCCTTGCAAGAGCTCTATTGCTCCAGTCCTTTTTGTTTGTTTGTTTCAGTTTCCCTTTTCCATGTTTGCAAATTTCTTTAAATATCTGGTGATCCTCTGTTTGTTCATATTTAAGAAAGAGGCACTAAAAGTTGATTTTTGGGAGCTTGGGATGTAACAGGGCAGTTTATTGACCAGTGGGCTTCTTGTAGGTTATTGGGTCACAAGCCAATCTTTTTATTGAGATGCCTTCGATACCAGTAACTGCAGTTCCCTCTGGGGCTGTACAACCCTTCCAATCTACTGGCTAAGGTTGGTGGTGTTGGGGAGCTGCTAGCAAGGCCGGGGAAAGGATGGAAGGGCACACAGTTGAGCATGCAGACCTCTCCTTAATTCTTTTCACTTTCCACCGTACTTGGTGTTCCCAAATCCAGTATTGTTCTTATTCAGTTTTTTCAAAGAAAAAAGTTCATTTCCTGGAGACAGAGGAGACTGGCTGAGTGGCTGTGTGGGGTATGTAGAGCCCCCTTTTAAAAACTGGCTTCCCACCATCATCTGCTGCCCAGCCAGGAGCCTGACCCTAGGCCACTGTGCTTGGTGCCTCCACCCCTCAGGGTTCTACAGAGTAGCTGAGCCCCACCACAGGCTCTGGGCTTGTGACTTCTTTCTGTGGAGCCAGTTACCGTTCTTCTTTCTTTGTTTTTTGTTTTTTTTTCAGAAAAACAAGGGTGGAACTCTCTCGTCCACTGTTTTTATGTTTATTCTTTCCTCTCCCATTCCTGTTGCCTCTGGTTATTATTACCTTTGCAGTTTCCAGAGGTTGGGCTGGTGATTCACAGGCTTCTCTGGGATGACAGCCACAACGCCAGAGAAGAAGGTAGGGGGTGGCCAGCGCCATTCTGCATGTTACAGCACTCTGGGCGTTCCTCAGTCCCACTGGTGGGCTCCTCTTCTTTGAGCTGCCCTTTCAGTATTGGTGTTCCTCTGGCTCCTGCCGCACATGCACTCTTGCACCTTTTGCATGAGATGAAGCTCGGGACAGGCCCAGGGTCTGCTCCCTGGCCCCTTTCTCTGAGTGCATGTCCTGTTCTTGGCTCCTGAGTTAGACAGGAGGAGGCAGAGAAGACAGAGAAGGCAGAGCTGGATGGCACCAGCTGCTCAAGGACTCGAGGCCTCAGCTCCTTTGGGCCCCACCTGGTGCCTGTCTGGCTTTTGGTTTCCATGACCCCAAACAGGAGGGGCTTCCAGTTTGGCCCAATTACACCAGCCTTCTGGGAGGGCAGAGAGGTAGAGAATACCCCTTTTCTTGGTCTGGTTCTGTTCACTGATTCCAAAATTAGTCAGACACTGCTCTTGGTGTTGAAATCATACTTGTGAGCACAGCAGACTGGATCTTACCTTCATGGAAGTTACAATCTAGTTTCAGAAAAGATAATAATAACAATAAAACAAAAACACTCTACTCCATTGTATAGTGGCCCCATTGGGGTCACTCTGCCATCTGTGTGTCTGGGCGGTTTTTTTTTTTTTTTTTTTTTTTTTTTTGAGACAGGGTTTTGTCCTGTCTCCCAGGCTGGAGTACAGTAGTATGATCATAGCTCACTGCAACCTCAACCTCACAAGCTCAAGTGATCCTCCTGTCTCAGCCTCTTGAGTAGCTGGGACTAAAGATGCATACCACCATGTCTGGTTAATTAAAAAAAAATTCTTTTTTTGATCAAGCTGGGGCCTTGCTAAGTTGCCCAGGCTGGTCTTGAACTCCTGGCTTCAATCATTCCTGAAGTGCTGAGATTACAGGCATAAGCCACTGCTCCTGGCCCCATGTGGTTCTTATCCAATTCTTGAGCTCCTTTTTATTAAGACAGGAATGGGAGGAGTAGGGGAATTCATGGAGGAAGCAGGGAGCTTTCGACTAGGTGGCCAGAACACACAACACTGTTTCATGCCTCCATGCCATTTCCACCTAGACAGACGTTCCAGACGAGATCGGGTGCATTCAGAGTGGGATGGCTGTAGACTGGACGTTCCATTCCTTGTCATTTTGGCAAATTCCATTTGTTCCTCAAAACTGTTCCATAATCCCTTCCTGTGCAGTCTTCCCTAACCCTCTTCCCTCTCAGCATTAACCCCACACTCTCCTGTACTCCTTCCTGACTTTGTATAATCAGCCGCTCCCTGAGGTAGGCGCTGCTCCAGGTGCTGAAGGTCCACCTTGAGCAGTGTGTGGAGGACAAGCCTGAGCTTTGGGGCCACACCAGTTCAGGTTGAGTCCCAGCTCCCCCACATGCTAGCTTTGGCATAAGCAAATTAATTAACCTCTCTGAGTCTCAATCTTCTCAGCTGTGAAATAAGAATAGTGGAACCTATCATGAACCGCTGTGGTGGTGAAGTGACTGCAAAGCGCCCAGTGACAGCACGTAATTGGCATTCGAATGTTGGTTCCCTTTCTTTTCTCCCTTTAAGGAGTTCCCAGTCTGATGAGGGGAGAAAAGTAAACAAACCAATAAATACAAGAATTTGTCATAGGTGCTAAAGGTGATAAAGAAACATGAAATAAGCAATCATGAATGACAAGCATGGACTGATGAGTCCGCTGCACTAGACCATGAGAGCCTCAAGAGCAGGGCCGCATGATTCTGTTCTTTTCAGCCCCGTGCCCCTAGCACCTGGCACAGACCCTGGCACATAGTAGCTACTCACTAAATGTCTGAGCAAACGAAATGGGAACGGCTCCTGCTTTACCCAATCACGGTCTGATAGCCAGAGCCTGCCCAGCTGTTCCTACTTCAGAGAAGGGAAAAGTATAATTTATCAGCCAGCTGGGATGAGAATCTTCACTCCTCACTAGAGGCTAATTTTTCCAAACATTCTCACAGTTTGGGACATGAGCACGGTCCCACCCCTCTTGTGGGAACGAGGTACCAGAGATGCGGGGTCACTCGACTCATCCACTGTCCTCCTGTGAGACCAGCCTTTCTCAGTCTCTCTGAGCACCCAGACATGCAGACCTCCACCGGCTTATCCATCCTATTCAAATGAGTCTGTCTCCCAAGAACCAAACATTTTCTCTCCCTGGCCCTGGCTTGAAATGAAACAACTTAGCCCATAGACAGTTTTATGGTCCCTCGCCCTCCATTCCTCTTGTCGAGCTGCGCTAGTGAGAGCCCAGCCCAGGCTATGATTTATACAGCTCTCCCAGGCCCCTGTTGGATTCTGAGTCTGGAACAATAAGACAGGGCTATCCATCACCCCTCTGCTCATGTCTCCCTGGACTCATTGGGAAGCAAGGAGGGGTTGGTGGCAGAGAAGACAGCCTCAGGGGTTCTGCCCAGAGAGCATTTGTCACATTGATGGAATGCACAGGGCGGGGGTGGGGTGGGGACAGTGGAGGCTTTTTATTTCACCCTAAGCCTGCCCTGTGACAGCCGGGATGGAGTGAGTCTGGGACAGGGTGAGAATACACCTGGGGGTGGGAGTGGGTGCAGGAAGAGAATTAGAGCTCAAAAGCTGATCCCCACTAAGGATGCTGCCCCCACGCCTGCTCCAGCTCAGAATGCAGCAACTGCCTGGGTCAACACGAGCTTCCCCACCCTCCCTGTGCAGCATAGTCCCCAGTGTCAGCAGGCATGCCACACAGATAGGTGTTCGCTCACTGACTACATCCCCTTTCCCCCTTAATCTGTCACCTGGCTTTGGGATCAAAGTCATTCGGAGAAGTCCTTACACACTCTGTGACTGTGTGCTTGTGTGTCCCTGTGACTGTGGACCTGTGTGACTCTGTGACTGTGTGGTTGTATGATAATGTGTCAGTGTTTCCATGTGACTTTGTGACTGTGTGTCTGTGTGATTTGTGACTGTGTGACTGTGTGTCAGTGTTTCTGTGTGAACTTATGACTGTGTGTCTGTGTGATGTGTCAGTGTTTTCATGTGACCTTGTGACTGTGTGACTGTGTCTGTGTTCTGTATGAATGTGTGTCATTCTGTGTCTGTGTTCCGTGTGAATGTGTGTCAGTGTGACTGTGTGTCTGTGTGACCATGTGACCATGTATCAGCGTCTCTATGCGACCTTGTGATTGTGTAATGCTTCTGCATGTCTGCGTGTTTGTGTGACTATGCGTCTGTTTCTATGTGACCATGTGTCAGTGTGACTATGTGTCTATGTGATTGTGTGACCATGTGATCGTGTATCAGTGTTTCCATGTGAACTTGTGACTGTTTCTGTGTGACTGTGTCAGTGTGACTGTGTCTGTGTTTCTGTGTGAACGTGTGTCAGTATGATTGTGTGACTGTGTGTCTATGTGACCATGTATCAATGTCTCCATGTGAGCTTGTCACTGTGTAATGTTTCTGTATGACTGCGTGTTTGTGTTTCTATGTGACCATGTGTCAGTGTGACTGTATATCTATGTGATGTTGTGACTGTGTGATCATGTGTTGGTGTTTCCATGTGAACTTGTGACTGTGTTTCTGTGTGATTGTTGGTCTGTGTGACTGCATCTGTGTGTCATTGTGAACATGTGTCAGTGTGACTGTGTATCAGTATGACTACGTGATTGTGTGACTGTGTGACCATATGTCAGTGTCTCCATGTGACCTCATGACTGTGACTACTTCTGTGTGACTGTTTGTGTGACTCTGTGTCTGTTTCTGAATGACCATGTGTCATTGTGACTGGGTGTCTGTGTGATTGTGTAACTCTGTGATCGTGTATCAGTGTTTCCATGTGAACTTGTGACTGTATTTCTGTGTGAACATGCGTCAGTGTGACTGTGACTGTGTTTCTGTGAGACCATGTATCTGTGTGATTGTGCATCTGTGTGACCATGTGTCAGTGTTTCCATGTGAACTCGTGACTGTGTTTCTGTGTGAACACATGTCAGTGTGACTGTGTGTCTATGCCTACCTGTCCATATGTGATGAGTGCATGCCATGCGTGTGTTTGCAGCTGTGCACAGGTTCACAGGAGTCCAAGCAACAAGACCTTTCTGAGAGTCAGGCATTTACATTCTTGAGTGGGTGAGCCAAGGGAAGCCATGACTTTGGGTTCTGTGAATAATTCAATGCTCTAAGCCTGGGGCTGAAGAGGTGCCACCCAGTCAGGAAGAAAGGAACCAGGACCCTGTACATGGTCTTCTGTGCTTTCTGACCTTGCTCACCCAAGGCAGAAAGGAGGTCGTTATGTGGTGATTGTCTGTAAGCAACTTGAAATTGCCAGTCTTTCTAGGAGTCCCCACCCTTTGGTTTGGGGAGCCCGTCCCAGGAAAAAAAATTGTGGTGGGGATGGGACCCAGAGCTGTGAGAACAGAGAGTCTGTGTACCCCGACCTGTGCAGAGGGAAGGCTGCGATGCATTGTCTGCCACTCTGGCAGGGTGCACATACCCTGGAGACAGCATTTTGGTTGTTAGGAAATTAGAGGCTTTGTTCAAAGCCAAGAAAAAAAAAATTGATTCCCAAATCCAGGAGCTGTGGAAAAGAGAATTCCAGGGTTGTGGTGCGGTTGTGTCTTTGTTGTGTCTTTTTCGTTTAGTGCTGCTGAAGCAATAACATGTAATGACCTAAGCGTTGCCGCCTTTCTGCTGCCAGCTGCCTCCAGCGCCTGGGAAGTTGGCTGACCTGAGGAGAAGCCAAGGGTGGCTAATGAGTCATTAAGAGTCTTTATCAAATTAGGATTATAATCCATCTCAACATGCAGAGGAAAATGTTTCAAATTATCTACTTTCTTAATTGCAACTCAAAGATTTGGCAGGAAATTATCATGAGAGATAATGTCTGGAAATTGATGGATTGTGCTGATGTGTGTCTAAGCTTCCCTAACTCTAATAGCTGTGGAACTCATCCACACACACACACACGTACATATGCTTACACTGACACTTTGTATACACAAACACCCCTGCTATCCATACTGTTTCAATTTACTGCCCAGGCAGATACACACACACTCATGCATACACAGATTATGTCTGCATAGTAGGTCAAGAAATTTGCATTTATTAGTTAATTTGAATAGGCTGAGATTGTTACCAGATGCTGAGAGAATGAGAGATTGGGAAGGAGAGGGTAGGATATAAAAGAAACACTTAGTCCTTGCCTTCATGAAGTTCAAAAGCTGCTTGAATTTTAAGATATATTTGAAATGTAAGAACATGTACAAAGCAACATACAAATGTATACTACTATGGTGGGAATGTGATCACATAAGCTCTGGGGACACAGGACATAGGTGTCCTGAATTAAGTAGTTTCTGGAGTGGTTGAGTTTTGATTTGGGTGTGGACATTACCACTGGGTATTGTGAAAGTAGCCAATGGGAATAAAGGCAGAAAGGGACGTACCAAGTCTGTCAAAAGGACCACGCAGCCAAGCAGTGACACAATATATACCCAGAATCTCCGAAGATGGGTGAGGCTGGAAGACAAACCCTGATTTGTGTTGAGAATCCAAGTGGATTCTTACTTGACTGTTAAATCGGGAGAGATTGGAACTTCACCCTTTCCATGTCCCTCCTACTAGGCCTCAGTTTCTGTGCTGTAAAATATGGGTGTGATCTGAAGGCAGAATTAGGCTTTTCCACATCTCTCATGGCCCCCGAAAACCTTTAAGATTTCTGTGAGTTCAGGGATTGTGATTTACTCATCTTCATAGCCCAATGCCTTCTATGTGCCTGGACAGCCTAGATGCTGAATGGGAACCAATGAGCTGGTAAGTTTCTTAGAGGCTATCAGTGTATGCATGCTGAATGAGTGAATCAGTGAATAAAGGAATGGATGAGGGGGGCAAGGGAGTGAAAGTTTATGCTTTATGAAGGAGCAATTCAGAATGGTGATTTGGAGTGTAGGTTCTGATGGCAGCCTGTCTGAGTTCATGCCTGGCGACAAGTTCCTTCACTTACCTAAGCCTTATAGGGTGCTGTGGAGACCTGATAAACAATGCATGTTAGGCACTCAGCATGGAGTCTGGCACCCAGCAAATAAGCAATACATATAAGCTATTATTATTGCTGTTGTTTTGTTTTGTTCTTCCTTGCTAAGTAAACCGTGGTCCTTATGCAAGGTAAGCTGGGGGTTTCTTGTTCCCTCATTCAGTCACTCTTCTTCACTGTCCCCTTCTAATGCGATCAGACAGGACCACCTTCTGCAGGGCATGTGGCCTTCACCCCTTCCTGGGGTTGTTGGTTGCTTCTCTGAGCCCTGCAGTCTGGCTGCCATGGGGCCTGGCTGCCAGAATGAAGTTGGGAGCCCAGCCATGCAAAATCCTCAGCTCAGGAGGGCTTAGAGTTTGGATGCAGCATCAAAGGCAGCAAATGCTGATTGGGTTCCTTCCTGGGGACAGGGAGGAGAGGGTCCACTGGGTGAGCAGAAGGATGCAGATGATTCTGTGTGAGGTGGTGGTGATGCGAGTGGTGAGAATGGAGATGGGGCTGAAGGAGAGTATGATGGCAGCAGGCGTGACAGTTGTGATGGCTAGGAGGGTGCTGAAACGGAGACAGGAGACAAGGGGCTCAGGGATGGATCCTTCAGTCCAAATGGGAGAGGTGGTTTTTGTTTGGTGAGAATAACACTTTCAAAACTCTACATAACCCTGGGTAGGGGTTGGGGGCGGGGAGTTCTTAGCCACCTCTGCAGTCTGACGGAGGCCCTGAATAGCCTAATGATCTCCTTTCATGCTGGTCCTCTGTGGGGTCGGCAGAAGCAGAAGAGATGGAAGAGCTGGAGAGCTGGAGTGATACATGATAAATAATAAAGGTTTCAGCATCCAAACATAGCTTCTACCAGAACAAAAACGAAGCCTGGAAGGGAGACTTCAATAAATGGAATACAAGTCACATAGTAATTTTAAATTTGCTAGTGGCCACACTGAAAAAGTAAAAGAAACAGGTGAAGATATTTTTAACGGCCTATTATATTTTTATTTAACTCCATGTATCCAAAATATTACTATTTTAATATGTAACACATATAAAATAATTCTTAATGAAACGTTTCACATTCTTTTTTATAGATGAAATTTTCTAAATTTATTACACACACAGCACATCACAGTTAGGTCTCGCCACCTTTCAAGCACTCAGGGCCTGCATGTGGCTAGTGGCTGCTGTAGTGGACAGTACAGGTTTAAATCCTTCTTTCTCAAATGTTTTTGGCCAAACTTTTGGGATGGCATTTCCCAGAAATGACTCTTTTTGGAAATCGTCATAACATTCTCTCTTGTCTTCCTAAATATAGTAGAAATATTCTCTCTTCCAATCTCTCTCTTTCTCAGTTCTTTCAAGCTGGCTGTGATCCTTCCCACCCCTTGCTAGAACCTAGAAAGAACTTTGAAATTACTCAGAAATCTTCTTTTTCCTTTCCTGCCACCCACAGATCCTCTTATCTGGAGCTAAGGCCGGGACAGCTCCCACCTGAGAGCTGGTGTCTCTGTGTGTGTGTGTGTGTGTGTGTGTGTGGACTTGGGGTGGGGTGGGGAGATGCTTGGGATAAGTAAGGGATGGGGAGGAGACAGTGCTTGAAGAAACTTCCCCAAAGTGCATCAGTACCATAAAGAAGATGGGTTTTTAAAAAGCTTTGGGGATTATATTGCTCCTATATTAGAGGAGCTGGTTAAAGGCATGACCCAATTAATTGCCTATCGTGTGCCCAAAGGACAGGCTGCTTCTTCCCCCTGCTTCAGAGGGTGGGAGTGGGATGAGGGAGCTGAGAGGCTTTCCCAGGGCCAAAAATAAATAAATAAAAATTCTGAGATGGGCGAGGGGCCTGGACATCCCAGCTTCCAGCTCAGAGCAAAATCCTGGACCCCCACTCCCTTATGGAGGATTTCTAGCATCTGAGTTTTTATTACCTCTCAGGTCCCCCCTGTCTGCCCACCCCTTTCTCCAAAGGATGTGCCCTTCCTGCATTATTTCATCAGGAGCAGAGTCTTCCTCACTTGGCCTTGGCTTCCCCCACTCCCTGCCACAGCCCCACCTGGATCCAGGGTCAGGAAGGAGGCCTTAGGTAGAGAGAAGCGTCCCCCTGCCCTCATTTCCTTGCTTCCATTATCCATGTTGCAGCCCTCAGGGCCTGTGGCAGCCTTCTCCGTAAACAATATCTCCCTTCCTCAGGCCAATTAAATCAGCACTATAATAAAGGAAAAGGCAAAGGCAAATGCAAATGCAAAGCACTGGGCAGCCCTGGGTAAAGGGCTATTAAACCTAATGCTGCCATTCATTTATTCAAGAGCCTCCCATGTGCCAGGGACTGTGCTAAGCTCGTTACATTTGTGATTTTATTTAATCCCCATGGTCTCATGAGTTGGATTCTATTATCATCCTCATTTCACAAACACAGAAACTGAGACTTGGCACTCGCCGGTAATGTCCCAGATAGCTGGCCATTTCATTACAGGGTGGAGAGCTGAGCCAGGGCCTGGTGATTCCAGAGCTGGTGTTCTCTTTTGGGGGATCCAAGGATCCTTTGAAGAGAGGTGAATTATCTGTGAAAGCTTAAAAGCAGATAGGATTCGGAAGACAGGAAAAGGGGGAATGAAAAGCCAGGGCTGAAGGAAGAGTGTGAGCAAGTAAAGGAAGGGCCCAGAATCCGGAATGTGTTCTGGGGCCCATGAGCTGGAGCAGGAGTGCTGGGTAGAATGGAAGTTCCCAGACCTCACAACTGCAGGGGCTTTTAAAATATGGGCTCCAAGACCTTTCTGCAGACTGATTTCTGTAGGGGTAGAACCCGGAACCCTGAATTATAAAGAAGTTCCCCGAGGGGGCTGGGGTGGGGGTTCTGATGCAGCAGGAAGCACTGGAAATCACTAGAAGGTAGAGTTGGAGAGGTGTTAGCAGGAATGCAGGAGATTAGCCTGAAAGTGAATGAGGGCCAGATGAGGAGGATGAACTTGAAGGCCATGCTAAGGAGTGTGGCATTCAAGGTTCTTCCTTTTATTATAAGGCCCAGTAACTTTTTAGGTGAAATCCTATAAGCAATGGAAAGCTACTGATGATTTTCAGGGGAAACCAAGGTGTGATCCAACCTTTGTTTTAGGAAGAACATCCTTGTACAAGTGTACAGGAGGGATTGGAGATACTGGAGGCATTTAGACCATTTAGAAAATAATCAAAATATTCCAGGTGGCTGGTGACAAGTCTGTCAACTAGGACTGGAACAATGATGGAGAAATACGTTTCATTCCGTTCAATGCAACAAGCATTTCTTTAATATGTTTTCTGGATTGTGCACCGGACCAGGTTTTAGGGATCCTAAGATGAAATCAGATATTGTCCCCATCTTCAGGGAACTTGCAATCTATCAATATTCATTAAAAATAATTAAGTTGAGAGTGAAGGGAACCGGCAGTTGGGTGGTATAATGAACTAAATTGTGCCCGCCACCCAAATTAATATGTTGACACCCTAACCCCCAATGTGACTGTACACGAAGACAGGGCCTTTAGGGAGGTTAAGCGAGGTCATAAGGGTAGGCCACAATCCAACAGGACTGTCCTTATAGGACGAGGGAGAGACCACCAGAGCTGTCTCTCTACCTGTGTACACAGAGAAGGGGCCACACGAGGGCACAGTGAGAAGGTGCCATCCACAAGCCAGGAGGAGAGGACTCTCCAGAAACAACTCTGCTGGCACCTTGATCTTGACCTTCCAGCCTCCACGACTGTAAGAAAATCAACGTCTCTTGTTGAATCCATCCAGTGTGTGGCATTTTGTTATGGCAGCTTGAGCAAACCAGTACAGCCAGGTCTTAAATTTTTATTCATAGTGTGACATTGGCAGAATTCAGTTGGGCCATTGATCACCCACATTAGAAGCTTGGAGGAGACAGCATGGGCTGGTGTGGGCTGCTTATACCACAGATAAAGTGCAGGTAGAGTGAGAAGAGGGCCCAGAACCAAACGGGAACTCCAACATTTAGGAGTGATAACTAGGATTTGTAGAAACTTCTATTTGTTTATAACGTCAGTGTGTTGATGGTTCATACAATACAACATGTACGTTCATCTCCATTCTCTTCTCCATCCTCAGAGGGATGATGGGAAAGAAATTGTAGAGTATCTGTAGTGAATTCTTAATTTCTACTCTGTCTCTTCTCTACTCATTGACAGAGCCAAAACTGAGATGTGGAACTCAAGGAATTTGACATATTGACAACTCATTTGTTCATTAATTATTTACTAGCTTGTGTCTTCTGTTGATTCCTGTATTATTGCTACTTAATGTTTTACATATTGGTGCTTTGTCTTCTTCAACAAATGAACGCTTCTTGAGGACAGGAGCCATAACCGGAGCCTCTTTGCATCTGCTCTTTATTCTTAGTGCTAGCACACAGCAGAGCTTCTGGTGGGTGCGGGGAAAATATTTGCCTTCAGTGATTATAAAAATGATGGTTATATTTTGGATAATCATTTTTTAAGATCTTGCAAATGACAAAAATAGTCAAAGCAAGATATATTTACTTAAAACTACGATGTGCAGTTTAAAGCACCAGAAAGGTATTAGTGAAAATCATAGTATTTAAAGACTCCAAAAATTTTAATAGCTCATGGCAATGGATCTCCCATATCAGGAAAGTGTTGGGCATTGAACTAGATTTCAGAAAACAAGGGGTGTGACAGGTGTAAATCAGTGATGCAAGGCTGTTGCCTGCGGTCCTATTTATGGCTCACTGACACCTCTCTGATGGAGTGAATTCAGCCTGATTTTCCCCTCTGACTCGGCAGGCTGTAGCAACTCACTGGGAGCCATGGGAAAGAGAGAAACCCCTCCCTCCAGAGGTCCTGGGCAGAGACAAATGGATCTCCCCTCCCCCTCCCTTATCTGAAGAGGGCTTCCCTCTGAGAGTTTATGGCAGCCTGACCTCCAGCCTCCGGGTTGGAGAATCTGGCCGCTTCTGTACCACATAAAAAGGGCAAGTGCATTCATTATTATTATATTATTATACAATGTATAATATATAATAGCGATTATGCTGTCAGCAGCCAGAGACTCTGATCAGATCAGAGGCTAGGGTGACATAAATCCACCTAGTGAAGTTTTTGGAGGTTCTGTGTGAAGGTGAGAGGATTCTACTTGGTCTATAATGGGGGCTACCACTGAAGAGTTTCTCCCCCAAGCATTGGTGGAGGGTGGTTTTGGGGGTACTGGGAGGATCTGGATAAACAGTAGTGTGTGTATCTGGGATGTGATGTAAGCTGCCTCCCCTGAGCCAGGCAACGCTAACAGCTCTCATCCTTGCCCATGACGGAGGCGGGTGAGCAGCGACCCAGAGGCCTGAGAAGAGCTCAGGGTCAGCCTTCGACCGACTTCTTGAGTCAGATTCTTGACTGAAAACCCGGTGGCTGGGTTTCACTTTCTGCTTTCCCGCTTATGTCGGTGTCTTTGTCTGGGCTTCATCCAGGCCCCCTGCCTGGCCTGGGGTCAGAGGATCAATGGCTGCCTGACTGGCTGAAAGGGCTCCTCTATGGGGAGCAAGAAACAAACTTCCAGAGGCAGAAGGGGTTCTCTTGTCCCTTTATGCGGAGGGCCATGTGCTAAGTTGTGGAAGCAAGCATGCTGCTCTGGTGTGCGGCTCTTAGTAGGACTGTGATCTCTGTTGAGTGAATGGAGGCACTTATGGGTCTACACATGCCTGCTTTTGTCTTCCACTGTAGACAGCACATAACGAGCCGATTTCCGCCCTGATGTAGATGAAGCCACTCCAGCAGGCCCAGGCTGAAACAGCCCAGCTGGTCTCTCCCTTTATATGACTGCACCTCAGCCCCCAGAACTCTGGGAACTCACTGAGTTTCTTGAGGACTTTTTATTAGAATGAAAATAGCAGTGGCTTAGAACAGGCTTGCCTGACATTTGCGAAGAAGTACTATACTGACAAAGCCTCTCCACTCTTTCCTCTCTCCCTCTGCCCCACCTTGAACCAGACATCCCGAGAAGCCCACAGCAGAAAAAGCTCTTGAGACCAGGAATAACTAACCAGAGTGTCATCTGAACACCTTTTCTGGGGCCAGGGTAATGAGAATTATTCAAATGCAATCATAAAAATGAGGCCAGCCAGGCAGGAAAGGGGGGAGGAGGAGTGCTGGTGGAAGGAAGGATTTCTTGCCCGTTTTAAGTTTCATCATTTCTGGGGAGTTCTCTTGGGGTCCACAGAAAATCTCACCTCATCTCAGTCCCCTCAGCACCGGTGATATCTTGGAACTCGGCCCCGGTTGTTCGCTAAGGGGGACTTGGCTTGGGGGAGGGAGGGTGCTCCTGAGTTCCTGGGGGTCCACCGTGCTCCCCATCCGAGGCTCCTCGCGAGTGCAGCCGCTTCTCCAGGCCGCCCGCCTCCCCGCCTCAGGAGCAGGCCCGCGCCCGCCGCCCGAGAGCCTCCAGTAGAGGGAGACACTCCAGCGGCTCCTCCGACTTGGCAACGGC
>NW_012114455.1:824855-834960 GCF_000951035.1 Colobus angolensis palliatus
CCGGCCGCGCATTGTCTGCGGGTGCAAGGAGCCTGGCTGCGGACTCGGATCGCCGCGGGCCCAACCCCGTAGCTGGAGGGCGGGGAGCTGTGCGCCGGGAGCGCCAGGGGACCCCAGAATAGGAACAGGCACGCCGGCCGGAGACCGGGTGCCGGAGGCTCCCGGCTGAGCGCTCCGCGGGGCAAGGCTGGGAACCGCGGGCAGGCTCCAGGTTCTCTTTCCCGGCTTCGGGCGTCCTTGGGGCCGACGCTTACTCGGCGCCACCAGCCTGGAGCTGCTTTCCAGCGGCTGGAAGCGGGAGCGGTCCCAGGCTGGGGCCGGGTGACCGGAGGAGTGGAGGAGCCGCGGCCGCGGCCGGCCGGGCCTGGGGAGGCAGGGCGAATGGGGGTTTGCGGGCGGATCGGTGGAGGCAGAGGAACACCGGCGGGGTCCGGGAAGCCAGGATCTGAGGGACTACGCGCAGGGACCCTCACCCAGGGAGGAGCGAGAATGTGTAGGGTCACCGGCTTTCCGTGATTGTTGGGGATCTTCGGTGAGGCGGGCGTAGGGGCCCGCGCGAGGCTTGGGAATCGGGAGCCCTTCTGGCTCGAGAACTAGGGGATGAGTTCGTAAAAGAGGGGACGGAAAGCGCTCCGGAGCGGAGAGCTGAGGGGGATGGGGCAGGGTCCCGAATCTGCCGCGCAAAGTTTGCATTTCTTTCGGGTTAGGTGACGGGGCTTTCCTGGCTCCCGATGCCCAGGAAGAAACGAGCGAAATGGGACGCCCTTTCCCGGGGCTCTTCACGGGGGAGCCGGGGCTTTCCGCGCGGTGGGTAGACTCTGGTTGGGAACTGAGGGGTAGAGGCTTTGTGGATCGGCTCTGAATTAGGGCTGGGTTTTAGGACCGGGCTAGAGTTTGGTTTATAGGATCCAGACTGTTTACGGAATCGGGATTGAAGGGCCGATAAGTAGTTTACACGCCGGCCAGAGCAGAGTGCTGGAGGTCGGAGTTGGGGGCTGGAGGAACGGGTGGTGTTTTTAGGATTCAGTAACGGGATCACAGCTTTTTCTTGTGGTCGAGGCTATTGGAATTTGGGGAGGGTCGCACGCGGGGGTCCTGGACCTCTGCGTGTGAAAACGTGTTTAGGTAAGCGACGAAAGTAGTTGATCTGAGCCATGGCAGGCAAGCCCCGAATTTTTGCTGCTTCCCCCCGAAAGTGTTTCTTTAGGAGGAGAGAACTTGGCCCACACAGGACCCGGTCCTAGGAGAGCGATTCTGGGAAGCGGACAGATCGAAGAGACCTTCCGGGCGAAGCGGCAGGGCAGCCTCGCGGGGCTGGGAGTGGATCGGAAGACCCGACCCAGGCGGCACGGAGTGCTCCGGGAGCCACTTGGGTCTGCGGGGGCAGCGCGGAGGGGCGGGAGCGGTGGCCCCCAGGGGCCGCGGCCTGCGATAAAGGCGGGGGGCAGCGCTAGCAGCGAGGTGCCGCAGTGGGCCGAGGAGTCTGGGCTGTGGCCCAGGGTAGGACTGGTTCGAACTCCGGTGCCCTGATTGGAGCCGCTTCCTGTGCTTACTCCCGCCGGGCTGAGAAGCCCATAAACCCGGCCTTTGGTGTGCCCCAAGCTTGGGGTGCCCAACTGTCATCTCTCCTGTCCTGAGACTTCAGGATATTGGCTTTTCGGGTTTCAAATGCACTATAACTGGTGGAAGCCAAAAGCTTCGCATTTTAGGCAGATTAGACGATCCTCCCCACCCCAGATCTGAGAATGATGGTGTTCAAACATAACACGGTCTATTACCCAAAGCCCCTGCCCCTGCCCTCCTGCTCTCTCTGCTGTTCTGGTCTTCTGAGGCCCCAGGACCTTGGTAGAAGCGGGGAGGGAGGGTCCCGTTTCTGGTCTCATAATCTCCCACTCCGGCTGCATCCCCATAGCTTGGGCCTAGCTCTGGGGTGTGGGGTGGGAAGGGGTCCCGACCAGGGAGGTAGGTTATTCTCTGGGCATCTAGAGAAAGAGCGTGTGTGGGAGGTGGGGGCGGGGGGAGGAGGGTATTGAGGGGAGGAAGATTTGAGATCTCCTCCTTTTAATATTAAATCCACCTTCCCAGCCCCCTGCACCCTTGGCAGGGAGAGCCAGACAGCCCTTACAGGACACGGAAGACGCACGACCCACGACCCACGAGTGGCCTCGGCGGCCCGGGGCGCGGCGACTGCCGCCGCGGAGCTCCAAGGCTGTTGTTTTGCAGGCTTGGAATTCGTGAGAGCTCTCTCCCGCTGAGAGCCCGAGGGGGGAGGGAGCCATGACCCCACGGAGACTCCCTGGTCACCGCCTCCCCTTTGTGAGCGGGAAAGGCATGAAAGCCAAGAGAAAGAGAGGCTGCTCAGAATGAGGGGCAGGGGGTTACTGGAGGGAGATGGGCCCGACCACCGCTCACAGTAAAATGCCTCGTGCGAATTGCACTGAAGTATACCCAACTTGAGACTGGCTGTTTTATGATCCTCTCTGGGAGTTTACTGCTCTCTGCTTTAAAGTCTATAGATTGCTTTAAGTTAATGAAAGTGCTGCTTTCAAAAGGGGCTTTTATTGTGCGGCAGTGGCAAATCCAGTACCTCCCCTTTACTCTTCCAAAATGGGTCTGTTTAAAAAGAGGGAGCTTGCTGGAGTTCCCACATGGACACAGCTTGGGGGAGGTTGCCATGTGACAATGGAATTAATAAAAGTTAATGTCCAAGTGATTCTGAAAGACGAGTTTGCTTCTTTTCCAGTCTGGTTTCATCTGTTCATTTTTGTGTTGCCTTTGGGCTTTCACGGAGTCTGCCTTTAAATGTTGCTTGGTGCCTCCTCAGCAGCCTCTCCCAGCATTGCTTTAGGTAGGCCTGACCCTGTTCAATTAAACTCAAACTGGATTTCAGGATTTCAGCCCAGCTGCCAATTCCAACTGCAACTAAAATATTTACTCGGGGCTGGAGGAGGGGCTTGCCTCGCGTTCAGTAAGATAAATGTGTTTAGATGGCTGGGAACCTTAACAAGGAACAAGGCAGGCTGTTTTTCAGTGCTTTTTGCTTTTTCAATCTGTTTGGCACAAAAGGTGAGATGACAAGGTTTTTGACTAGGTCCTAACACAGAAACTGCAGTGGGCTCAGGCTGTGGCTTTGACCGCATGTCATAACCATTTAAACTGTGGTTAGTTGTTCAAAGCTCAAAGCTTCTCCAAGCTGGGTTTCATTAACTCTACACCAGTTGCCTGGAAGTTCAGTAGCAATAAATTGTATAAACACATTTGAAGTAAGTTAGTGATGAAATAAGGAGAATTACTGTCTTGTGAGTGGAGAATCCTGAATTCATGGAGTTCTAGCTTAACTGGAAACATACCTCCTCTCCCTTGGCCTTGAAGTTTATGGGTGCACCAGAGTGTGTGTTAAATTTCTTTCTGCCATGTCCATCTTCAACCTGGGCTGTAACTCATTAGAGACCAAGGCATGCCTAGAAAGCAAAATGGCTGGATTTTAAAGGGGTCTCTATTAGCCTGGTTTAGGACCCAAACCAGACCCATCGACCTGACTTCCTTACCTTCCACGAATCCAACGTGCAACGTAAACAGCAGCGGAGCAGGACAAAATTAGATGTCTAAATGTTAGAGTCTTAATAAGACTGCGTTGTTAGCATTTGAATTTGTTTTTATTAAAGAAACCACCAATAAAATTTATAGGCTTCCAACATGTTGCAAGATTTCCTTGCTATTTATTTAGTTCCCCCCTCCCTACTTTCTGAAATTCTCTCTCTAATCTCAGACTTTTGTTCCCGATTTATTTAATCTGGAGCACATTTTCTAAATTAGTTCGAGGAGGGTGAGAAAGGCTGTTATGAGTTTTCCCTTTTCCTATGCTGTGTGGCACAAGGACTGCGACGCTGTAAGATATATATAAACGTGTGATGCAATTGCTGGAGGTGACGGCATGTGAAGCCAAGTGTCTGGATCAAACAAAACGCAGATCCGAGTATGCAGAGGGTGAAAACGATGCTGCAGAGGAAAAACTGAGGAAGTTCTAATGGAAAATGAAATCATCATGAACCACGTTAGCCTGAGTCTAGCCAACACACCATGCTTTGTATAAAACACTTCACGTGAGATCTGTGACTTATTGAAGATTGAATTATATCGAGAAGCAGAATTTAGAGGGAGGAGCTCCACGGGCTGGGTTCTATCCAGGCAACACGGCCAGGATTGTTGCGATGGGGATCTGCTAATTTAATTAAATCTAATACCTGATGGGAAAGGGAGGAAGGAGGGAGGGAAGTGGTGGGCAGATAATCAAGGTTGGCAGGTCAGCATGCTGAGCTAGTGTTTAGGCTGAAATTTAGTGGCCTGGTCTCTTTTCGCTCTGTTATTGCCTGGGCTGCATGACTCCAGGGTCATCTAGCTTCTGGGCCTTGGTTTCTTCATCTGTAAAGTGGAATGTATCACACACAGTTCTCACTAGGGTGAGAGGATGGGCTCGATCAAGCACAGGCTGCGCTCTGAGTAAAGAAAATGGGAGACAGAGGCTTCTCAGCAGCAACGTCACATTCTTCGGTGTGTTTTCTTTCCTCACCTGGCTCCAGGACCTTCCCCACAACTCTCAGGAGTTCTTAGGCTATGGTAAAGGGGCTGAATTCCTGCCTTGCATTACATCCTAGAGTCTGAAAGGCCTGCTGTGATTCCAAAAACCATTTACACTTTACCAAGAGGGGCAATTTTGGCTGAGCTGGGGGATCCAGCCCACTTCTTCCAAATGGTGTTACCTGGAATAGCTTTCATGCATCAGATGAATGCAGAATCTGACATCAAAAATGCAGTCCCTTCTCTTTATTCCACTGGGAAGGCAAGACTTGAGCCCTGACTCGTGTGTGTGACATCTGGTTGGCTGCAGCGGGGGGTGGGTACTGGTCTGGAGCTAGCCATGGCCTGAACCTCTCTTAGCAGTCTCTGCTGGCAGATCAAAGCAGATTTTGGGCCAGAAAGCCCAAGAAGTTACACCCGGCACTTACACAAAACTGTGTGCGCGCTCATAGACTCCTTCTGTTCCGGTGTCTGATTTGTAAAAGCTAGCTCTGATCCTGGAGACGCGGCTCCGGTGGAATGCTTGTCTTTAATTCTCCCTAGTCTGTGGGGATTCCTTGGGGTAATTTTTCCTCCGCATATCCTTCTCAGCCAGTCACTGGCAACATCTTAGTCTCCATTTTGATTGGGGGTGGGAGACAGGGCTGGAGGTTGAGAGAGCAACAGTTGGCGGCACAGTCTTTCTACCTGAACTCCAGCTTTTCCTCCCGTCCAGAACCCCCAGGAGAGAGGGAGAAGCAAGCCTGGGACAGCTCAGTTCGTCTCATGTGGTCAAGCAGAGCTTAAGAAGAGCTTGCTGCAAACGTGTTGTCTTCAGGGGGATCTGCTGTTTGGCTTGGATGCCTCACTGCAGGCCCAGCCTGCCTGGGTTTCTAATTACAAGAAGGACGTTTCTGCTAAGACCTATCTCACTAAAAACACATCCCTGCGTGTAATAAGAAACCCTAAACCAGGCAGGATATTTTAAAACTGAAGCAACGAAGATTAGATTAAGTCTCCACCAAACAGCTTCGTTCTTGTATTATTTTTGGCTGGAATGTGGAGAAAAGCAGCTGGCCCTGGGGCCCAGAGCAGACTCTGGAGGGTTCGGATAGGGCTGGGGTGGGTGGCGTAACTGTTAGTTCTCTGCTTAGTAGGAACCTGGCCAATTTGAGTACAGCTCAGTCAAGGCAGTGGGGGTGCCCAGTGGGGGAGGGGGACGCTGGGGTGGAGGAGGAGCCAGATCCAGATGGGCCAGAAAGCAGCCGCAGAAGCAGCAGGTCACAGGGCACCGAGGCTTGTAAATCCTCCACCTCATTAGGATGTAGTCTTTTGTGTTCAACTTACGCCTCTACTCACACCCCCATCCCAAACCTAGTAAACATGGCCTTCGGAGGAACATTAATAGACAGGGTACTTTTCTGGGTGGAGAGAGGGAACAAATAGTTGTTGAAGATTCTTGGAAATAGAACCGAGTAATCTGGCATCATGGGCAGGTGTCTTACCATGCTGGGGAGGGGCAGCATGGCATTTATCCATTCCCTTTGTTCTTCCATCCAGCAAATATTTATAGAGTGTCTTCTATGTCCCCGGCACAGTCCTAGGCATTGAGGAGACAGCAGCAAAAACAAAGCAAACACATTGCCATAAAGTCTGTCTTCAAGGAGCTTGCTTGCTGTGGGGTATGGGCTTTATTTAGCATCAGGCAAAACTTCATTTAGAGCCTAGCCCTGCTCTTTACCTATCATATGGATCTAGACAAGTTGCTTAACATCTTGGATCCAGTTACCCCATTTGTAAATTGGGAAGTAAAAACACATAGCTCGTAGGACTGTTGAGAGGGCATCTGTTAAGTCCCTAGCACGGTGTCTGGCACAGAGGAGAGGCTCAATCATGGTTTACTCTCCTCTGTCATGTTATTTTGGAGCTGATGATCCAGTTGGAGGGTTATCCCTTTCCCTTTCCTTTTGCTTCCCCAGAACCTGGCTTGGGCCCTTTCCCGGATCACTGGTACCTTCAACCAGCTTTGCACAAATAGCCAGTCAATGCTGTGGCCTGGTGCTGCCCACTGTGCACAGCCCTGGCAGAGGCTGCAGTAGAAAACAGGTACACAGACCCTGAGGACACTTTGTGGACGAGGGGTGTTTGGGGTTAACGGTAGAGGGGGCACATACAACACACAGACATGAGAGATGATGGACAGAGAGGTGACGTGGAAAAAGCCACCAACCAGGTGTTAACCACAGGAGGCAACAGTAGGGCAGGATGTGGAGTGACCAGGACAGAGTGGAGTCACAGGGCAGACTTCTGGGGGGAAGGGAGTCTCTGCAGAGTGTTAGAGGAGGACGGGCTGAGCGGCTGGCCAGTGGGGAAGTGAAACATGAGCCTCTAGGTCATGGTGCTCTGCACTGTCCTGGGGACTGCAAAGGAGCAGCCTGGACTACAAGGAGGAACTCAGCCCCCTCTGCCTATCCCAGGTGGCCAGAAGTGGGCTGTCCCTGCCCCAGGAGCACCAGGTAGGCCTCCTTGTTGGAGTCCAGTTTCCCTTACACACTGAGGGATTTCCAAGCAGGCCTTTCCATGTTGACTTCTCAATGGGTAGAACTTAGACCAGTGAATTGGTGCATGAGGCAAACAAACTCGCTTCACTCCTTGTTGCAACATGGTTTTCTTACCTAAGATCCCCTTTTTCCCTAAGCAGAGAGAGCAGCGACTATAAGCCCACATCCAGCCCTCTTCTGTCTCAGGAACAATGAAGCTGATCGATATCAGGGTGATCGGGATGGTGGAGAGAATGGGGTCGGGACTGGTAGACTAAGGATGGTGGATTCCACTGTGGACTTGGCCACTGACTGATGTGTGACCTTCAACAAGGGACACCTTCTCTGTATGTCAGTGTCCTCACTTATCCAATGAGGAGCTTGAACTTGCTCCCAGAGGTCCCTTTCTACTCAAAGTTCCAGGAATCTGGGTTTCCTCCCAACTGGATTGCTTCGTGGCCAGGCAATCATTAAAACCACCGCCACCACCACAAATCCAAGCAAAGAATCATGATGACATTCAACAGGCTGCAGAGGCTTGGCCTCTGTGGTATAGAGTCTTAAGGGCAGTGTGGGGGCTGGGGGTTGGTTCTGACCCTTCTGATGGCCTGCCTGGGACAAATGGATGTGTCCTAGCAATAGGGATTGGCTCCATGAGGCAGCAATTTCAGTCTGAAGACTCACTAGCTTCTTCATAAAAAGCAACGTTTACTTTTCTTGTTGAGACAGCGTGGGGCTAGGGGAAGCAACACGGGCTTTGGAGTCAGATTCTGGGTTCTGACCCTGGTTCTACTACAGCTAAGCAGTGTGCACATCACTTAACCTCTCTGAGCCTCCATTTTCTTGGCCTTATAGGTGAGGATAGTAATACTACCAAGCATATTTAAGACTGCTGTGAAAACTCTAGAAGAAAACATCTGTAAGTGATTAACACATGGCAAGCTCATGGTGAATAAATATTCGTCTTCTCTCCTAATAAAGCTCATTCTCACATGCCCTTGTTTGAGCCTCTTAGCCTTGTGAGGCAGGTAAAATGGGCATTGTATCATTTTATAAGTAAGAGAAACTGGGGCTCAGGGAGTGGCTAAAGTGGCAGGTGCAGGAAGTGGGTGCAGATGTGTCTGTTTGTAGTGATGGAACACATCATTTAGGGTAGCCCAGGCCTATCTTCTGTGATGATGGTTCTTCCTTTAGCCTTCTGGAGACAACACAAGCCACTCCTGAGCTCTACCTATTCCTCTCCTGGGATCTTTCATAAAAGAACCAGCTGAACTCATCTCCTCTGTTACTCAAATCTTTGGCAAATGCTGGAAAGAGCTACTGTTGTGGAAACCAAAATCTAGAAGATCTCTTTTTTACTTCCACAAAGCCATCAGTCTCAGGTGGGGCTGGGAGGGCCCACACTAAGAGGTAGAGGTAGATTTAGGAGCAGGGGGTATCTCATGGCTGTGAGTGGGGGCGGTGGAGCTGCAGTGCTGCCTTGGTCTGCCAGCCCAGGTGTAAGCTGAACCCTTGGGTGGAAAGAATTCCCTCGGGGGCTCATGCCCATGGTCATCAGCTCACAATCCAGACAGATGTCAAGCCCGACAGATACCAAGGGGAGTTTAGCCCGTTAGTGGTAGCATCTGTCTAATTCCTATTAGGTAAGAGGAGGGCACAGTCTCTCTGGGTTCCAGGGTAGCACAATGGGTCTGTGCTGGAGTAGTGGCAAGTGAGCTCCACCCCAGAGCTTCCCCTCATGGTCGTCAGTCCACAGTGCATTGTTAAGGAATGGACACTCCTTTGTTCCAAGTCCTGTGCTAGGTCTGAATGTGATGTGACCCCCTCCTTCTGAGGAGCTGTCCTGCCTTCCTCCCAGGAGACCTTCCTCTATGGAGATTGTCAGTTCTATCTCCAGGTCCAGGGCAGGGAGACAGATTCCCAGAGAGTTGAGTATATGCCCTGGGCCCAGGAGTGACAGGTGCTTGTTCTCATTCTCATTTCCTCCCTAGGAATCCACCTGTCAACAGGTGTGGCCTGAACCCACTCTTTAATTAGTGCCCATTAGCATGCTGTGGGGAACACTCGATAGCCTCATCCTCTAGGAGCTACATATTTTTGATGAGGAGACCAAACAAAACACACGTGAAATTGAGAACAAGCTGTGACCTTGACTCATCTTTTAGCTTCTCTGGATTACAGAATCCTCATTTTATACGATAAGCAGGTTACCCTTGACTCTCTTCAAGGCCCCTTTCAAGTCTATTCTTCTACGACTGTATGGGCTATACACACGAGGTCCATCAGGCACCATGAGTTTGTAGAAGGTGATAGCACACCAGAGAACACTTAGCCCAGCAGTGGGAAGGCCTGTCTACCTCCAGGCAGGTGAGCAGGTGGGAAGATATATTGCAGAGGTAGCTGGCTTCATTTATGTGTCTGCAGGGGCTGGGAGAGTGCTTGCTGAGAGGGATCCTGCGGAGTCCCCCAGCTTCCAGGAGGGTCATGGGGACAGAAATCAGGCAGGAGAGCCCGGCAGAGTGGGAACTCAAGACTGCTGCTCCCCTGTGACCCACATGGTGGTGGTGGAAGGAGCTCCTCTCCTGGCCCCTCTCCCACTCTGCCCCCCACCCACCGGCTCTGGGAGGAGAGAACTGGTTTCATAGTAGGGCAGCGGTCCCCTGGGGCCCTCTTGACTTGTGAGACAGATTCTGGAGGAAAGCCAAGGAGCTCAAAAGGATTCCTCCAGCCTTCCCTGAAGCCTGTTTCCAAGGAACCTGACTTAGTCTCCAGCACTGGCATAGCACCCTTTGAGAAGTCACCTCCATTCATGAGAGCCTCTTAGTGGCAGCAAGATGGAGGACTGCTAACTCCTGCTGACTTCCGGATTGTAGGGGAAGCCCCTTTCCAAGCTGGACATCTGGTCTCCTGGAATACTTTTCAAAGTCATTTCCATTGGGTTTGAGGAGAAGGAAGGAAGGAAGGGAGGAAGGAAGGAAGGAAGGAAGGAAGGAAGGAAGGAAGGAAGG
>NW_012114455.1:835010-908598 GCF_000951035.1 Colobus angolensis palliatus
AGGGAGGGAGGAATGAAGGAAGGAAGGAAGGAAGGAAGGAGGGAGGGAGGGAGGGAGGGAAGGAGGGAGGGAGAGAAGGAAGGAAAGGAAAGAAGGAGGGAGGAAGGAAGGAAAGGAAAGAAGGAAGGAGGGAGGGAGGGAGGAAAGAAGGAAGGAAGGAAGGAAGGAAGGAGGGAGGGAGGGAGGAAAGAAGGAAGGAAGGAAGGAAGGAAGGGGAGCTTCAATCCCAGGCAGTCCTCCACAGAGCACCATTGGCTGCTGGCAGGGGTGATGGGAACTTCCCAGCATTTCTGCTGCACAGAGTCCTGGTTCTGGTGGCCTTGGCCTGGCTGTGGTGGAACTGGGCTCTGGGGAGAGAGGCTGCCACAGCTAGCTTGCAGGTAAAGGCAGGAGAACGATGTTCCCTGAGCTCTGTGATTTCTGGGTAGCTGTGCAAGACCTCCAGCATGAAGGCCACAGACGAGTGGAGGCTCCTTTGCTGTGTGGTAGGCTCTGTGCCGGGCCCTGTGCTGGGGGCTGTCACCACTATTTTGTTGAGTCATCGATGTAGACCCAAGAAGAAAAGTGAGGCTCAGAGAGGGTAAGAGAATTTGCCCAAGGTCACCCAGCTATGAGTGAGGCCGGCCAGGGTAGAACAAGCAACAGGTATGGGTGTGGGCCTTGATAGAGCCCTCTGCTCACTGTGGGCCTTCAGAGCTGGCCTCACTTTCCCCGCCAGTCAGCTGGTGGCAATAACACCTACTGTCAGGGCTGTGGGGAAGATCAAGTGAGTGAATGTATGTGGATGTGTTATACATGTTGTATAAACATAAATGACAGCGCCTACACAGTGCCTTGCATGTAATATGTGGGGGAGAAAATTGGTTGGCACAGACTATATGTTTCTTATTAGTTTAAAATAGAGTATACACACAAATTCACACGCCTTCTCATACTCACTCACAGCGTGATGACAACCATGTTTAGGTGATTCAAAGCTGGCAGGGTGGCTTTCCATGACTTCCTTGTGGCTGTGGCAGGCATGAGTCCCCCTGGGATCCCTGAGCACCCGGTAGTTTTGCCAATTCAAGCTCAGAGTCAACCAGCTGGAATTGGGGCCTTCTAAGTGCCCGTGGTTGTTCTCAAGTAGGTTTTCCCATCTAATCCTGTATGGGAGGCTGTCAGGGGCCTGGGGTGAGGTGGGGGTTGGTCTCCACCAGGTCCTGTTGGCTTGAAGCGGGCCTTGGTCCCCTTCTTGCTAGTCACATTCACTAGATAGACTTTTACTGAGTGCCTGCTACGTGTCAGACCCTGCGGAGGCGCTGGGGATATGACCGTGAACTAGACAGATGGGTTCCTGCCGGGAGGGCTCACAGACCATGGGAGAGGAAGACGTTCAAGTTCTGTGGGTAATTAGTTAAACCACAAGAACCATCCAGAAGTCCAGGAAGCCGTGAGGGCCTCAACAGGGAGCATGACCTACGGTGGGGGTCCGGGGGGGTTTTGGAGGGCATCCTGGAGGAAGCGAGCTTCAAGCTAAGGCATGAAGGGAGACTTGCCGTGAACTAGGTAAGAGTAGGCACAGGAACTCTAGTCACCTTGGGCTGGCCTGGCCTGACCTCGTGCTGAGTTTTGTCCCTCCTGTGGGGCCCTTCCTGGGGAGAGAGTGGACCAGCCCCTTCTTTCCCAGCGCCTTGTTTTCCATCCCAGGCAAGGGCAGAACAAGGTGAGAGGAAGACAGTCGGGCACCAGGAGAATGCTGCCAGGGATTCTGCTCTCACCCGAGCTTCCCTGTCGCATCACAGAGCAGGATGCCATTCCCACACCCCCGTGCCCCTCGTCTGCCATCCTGTGCTCCTTGAGGACGTGGTTTTCAGGGAGCCTTTAGAAAATTCAGGCATCCCTTCCGCATTCTTCCTACAGCCCCAGTTAGGGTCTTGGTGATACCCTAGGGCTTCCTTGCAATGTTCATGTTCACGGTTTACCTAAGTCTGATTTCTGGAAAGCCCTCATGGGCAGCAGCTGTGATGGGGGGAGAAATGACTCAGCCCATTTTGCTCAGCACCAGCCACAGAGGGACAATGTCTTCTGAGGACTCGGTGCAGTGACCAGGGCTGTGTCTTCCCTTTGGAAACACTGAGGGAAATTTGTGAATATTTTGCAGTCTTGTAATTTGGAGGGGGGCAGTGAGGAGAGACAGCAGGGGGAGGCTAGAGAGAGACTGATGGGTTTAAGTGACAAGGGCTATAAATCCACATGTAACAGGAGGCCAGTGGCCTCCTGCCTAGGGTTCGGGCATCGTCAGAGTTAGCAAAAGGTACCTGCTTTGGGCTCAGGCAGGGGTTAAAGCCCAGCTTCTGCTGCTTGCTGGCTATGTGATCCTGGGCAACTTCTTAACCTGTCTGAGCCTTAGTTTCTTCCCTTTTGTGAAATGGGAGCAACAATGTCGCCGTGCAGGGGATTCAGTGAGGTAACAGCAAAGATCTTGCTCCAGTCCTGGCCACGGAAGGTGCTCGTATGTGTTAGTTCCTTTCCCGTCACTTCCTTCTCTCTCCCCACAGTGCTGCACGGGACCCAGGTACCCCTTCAGAGGCAGGAGGCAGGAGGAAGTGCGAGCAGGAAGGCTGTGGGCTGTGGGCCTCTCTGGGGAACGCAGCTAGAACGGCTGACTAAAGATCCTGAGCTGGCTGGGACAGCAATGTCAGAGCCTGGGGAGGCTTCACAGAAGCAGGGGAAGCAGTGTTCTGGGTGTCTTGGAAGAACCAGACAGCACAGGTGGCCTCAAGGAGGGCTGTGAGGCAGAGAATCTTTATAACTGGGAGTAGGAAGGAAGGGAGGGAGAGAGGGAGGAAATGAACATTTGTAAATTGTCTACTGTGTTTTGACATTGAGTGAGGTACATTAATGCTCATTTTTTTGATTTTATAAATTTAGAAGCATAGAATCTTCAAGTCAGAACATCTCAGAACTAGAAAGGACACGTGAAACCATCCATCCATCCATCCATCCATCCATCCATCCATCCATCCATCCATTCCAACCATCGTATTTTATATATGGGGAAACTGAAGCTCAGAGAGGAACAGTAACTTACCTAAGGTAACACAGGAAATCAGTGGCAGAGGGTTAGAAACTGCCCAGGGCATGTGGTGGCTTACGCCTGTAATCCCAGCACTTTGGGAGGCTGAGGTGGGGGGATCACCTCAGGTTGGGACCAGCCTGACCAACATGGAGAAATCCCATCTCTATTAAAATACAAAATTAGCGGGGCGTGGTGGTGCATGCCTGTAGTCCCAGCTACTTGGGAGGCTGAGGCAGGAGAATCGCTTGAACCCAGGAGGTGGAGGTTGCAGTGAGCCAAGATCGTGCCACTACACTCCAGCCTGGGCGACAGAGCGAAACTCTGTCTCAAGAAAAAAAGAAAGAAAGAAAGAAGGAAAGGAAGGAAGGAAGGAAGGAAGGAAGGAAGGAAGGAAGGAAGGAAGGAAGGAAGGAAAGAAGGAGGGAGGGAGGGAGAGAGGGAGAGGAGGAAGGAAGAAAGGAAGGAAGGAAGGAAGGAAAGAAGGAAGGAAAAGAAAGGAAAGAAAGGAAAAGAAAAGAAAGAGAGAAAGAAACTGTCTAGGGCAGGGCAGTTGGGGCAGAGCATAGTCCTTAGCATCAAAGACTGGGCTTAACTACAGAAACACTTGCTATATGACCCAGGAAAACGTGTCTCCTGAGCCTCAGTTCTCTTATCTGTAAGATGGTACAGTAATTCTCAACTCAAGTGGCAGCCAGGACAACGAAAGGAGATAGCCCGTGTAAAGTGCGCAGTGTGGTGTCGGGCTCGGATGGCACAGGTCCTTTGCCTCCAAGCCTTGCCCTCTCCCATGTGTTTCGTGGCTCCGGCCACACCTGTAGAACCAACCAATGAACCCTGTGTTTGTTCCACCATGTGTCCCCTGGGCTCAATGAACAGAAGGCCTGAGGATTTATTCATTCTTTCATTCACTTATTCCTCAAGTATTTATTAGGTATCCTGAGCATGTGCCCAGGATTATCTTGGTGCCAGGGATAGAAAGGTGAGCAAACTCCGGTGGCTTCTATCCTGATAGGGTTCACAGTTAGATGACGAACAGAGATGTTACTTTTTAAAAATCACATGAATAAATGTGAGAATATGAGTGACATACAAGCTTTGAGGAGAAGAGCCTAACACTGTGGGAGCATTCTTCAACAGGAAGATTTTATCTAGAGAGAGCAGGGCAGGGCCTCCCTGGGGAGTGATGTTTGAGCTGAGCCTGAAGGGAGATAAGGCAAAACTGAGAAAAGATGGAAGGAAAATCCCGTCCCAGGCAGGGGGAACATAGGGTTGAAGGCCCCTGGCAGGGAGGAAGGGCTGTGCCTGCAAGGGCTGACGGGCAGCTGGGGGGCTGCAGCAGAGGGGCGGGTCAGATGTGAGTCACTGAGCTGTGCCTTAGAGGAGCTTGCGAGAGAACCCCTGGAGTCTGACTCTGAAGCAGGGCTGCACCTGCGGGGAGGGGTGGGTAAACCGAGTCTGAGATTCTGACATGGAGACCAGGCCAGCATTTGGCTATAGTCCTGGACAGAGAAACAGATGTTTCCAAGCCTCAGTTTTTCTGCCCCCAAATGAACATAATGACAATAAAAATTATAAATAGATTGCAGATCCATGATGGTGGAGGTAGAGGTAAAAATGAACAAATGCATTAGGTATTTTGCCCTCAGCATATATGTGAATGGCATCAAATTCATTGACGTTAAAACTTAGATGATCTGGGTTTGTAACTGAACAAAAGCTAAAGTCCTCCCTGTGGCTGAATCTTCACCTCCCCGATTCATGTCCTGTCACTGTCCTGCTCACTCCAGGCACACGGGCCTTCTAGACGCCCCTGTTGTAACTGAAACAGCCATGCATGCTCCTGCCTGAGGGCCCCTGCACGTACTGGTCCTTCTGCCAGGAGCACTCTTTCCCTGGATATCTGCATGGCTTGCTTGCTTGCTTTTTCAGGTTTCCCCTCCAATATCATCTTCTCAATGAGGCTTTCCTCATTTCCCATCTAAAATGAAATCCCTTTTGTCCCCTCCCTGGCTCTCCCTTTCCATCTTTATTTTTCTTTAGAGCGATTGTTGGATTCTGTCTCTTTTTTTTTCCCCTCTGCTCTAATCTGGAATAGTACTTGGCTGTAGTAAAAGCCCAGGCAATGTTTGTGGAATGAATGAATGAGTGAATGAATGGGGAAAGCTGTTTGTTCGTGAAATGATGTGTCAGGTTCATTCAAAGACGCTTTTTCCCTTACTCTGAAATTGACTCATGGAATGTCAGAATTGGAAGGAACTAAGTCATCGGTCTTTGAGCAACTCTCATTTAACAACTGAGTAAACAGAGGCCCAGGGAGGTACTTCAGGGGCTTGTGAAAGGTCACAGAGCTTGGAGCCAGAATGAGAACCAAAGCCTCTGGGATTTACTCCAGGACTCTTCACGAAGCTTTGGCTTTTTTGCATGACACAGCTCCTGAGGAAAAAAGGGGGTTTACTCTGTGGTCTCCAGCTTCCTGGTGTTCTGCTTCTGGGGCCACATGGCCTGAAGGGCTGTAATTTCACTCCAAGATCTCTGGCACTGCTCCTTGGGCCACCATGCGGGATGTTGGTAAAGGCAGCTATTGGCAACTAACAGGCAGACATACTTCTCTCCCAGGAGGTAAAATGAATGTTTTCTGTCAAGGTCAATCTACAGGAAATGATTATTTAGCTTTGACTTGGTGGAGTCTGCCTAAGGTGGAGAATGCAAGAAGTATCAGATTCTAGTCCTGCGCTTCAGGAACTTCTAGTTTAGCTAGGGAGACAATGCTTACTAACATCGATACTAACATTAAAATAATGCTAGCAAACATTAACTAGTGCTTATCACATACCAGGCACTGTTCTGAAAACTTTATGCCTATTCACTTATTCAGTTCTCACTATGACTCTATGGGGATGTTGCCATACCTCTTTCACATTTTAAGTAAACTGAGGCACAGAGAGGTTTAGCAACTTGCTCAAAGCCACACGGCTAGTAAGAGGAGAAGCCAGGATTTGAAGCCAGGTGGTCTCTCACCAGCACCTATCCTCTTATACATTAAGTTAAATAATAGCACAAGACAAGAATGCGAGATGCATTATGAAGCAGTGGAGTGAGGTCAAGGGAGGAGGTTACACTGCAGGCTGGAGTGGTGTGGGATGGCTTCCTGGGGGAGGTGCTGCCTGAAGAAAGCAGAATGTTTGGATAGCAGGAGAGAGGCTTTGCCCTCCTGATTTTCCATCCTCAGGTGGAAGGGAACAGTGGTTAGGAGTCTGATGAGGGACTTGTGGTACGGAGGAGTCTCCTCCCTTAATACATGCATTTGGGAGCAACAAACCTGAACAAGGTCGTTTACCAGCCGCCCAGTGAGGGCTGGGAGCAGGACTTGGCACTGGCCTGGCCTCTCTCTCCCATAGAAATAGTTCCCCATGGGCTTGTGTCATGGGGGCTTTGCCTATTTTGGGAGAGGAGTCTCTTGGTGAGCCCCTCAGGATCTAGCCTTCTTAAATATTTGGGAGATTCAGAGAAGATCCTCTAAATGGTCTCCAAAATGCCAAGATGGCTGCTTCTTCTGTAAAATGGGCCAGTAACCCCATGCTATGGGGGTGCAATGAGCATTTCATGGCTTAATGTTTTTAAGGAATCTGGCCCATTTGCCTTCCGTTACAGACTACTTCCTTTCTCTGTCCACCTCCCGCAATCTCCAGTTCAACCCAGTCTGGCTACCCTCAGTCTTAGCTTGGAGCTGGGACACAGTGAGGTTTCTTTGATCGTGTGACCTGGATTTTTGGGGCTGCACTAGGGGACAGGCCTAAAGCTGCTCTCCTCAGTGGAGTTACTGATAATGTCCCTCAATTATGTTTGCATTCTAAAAACACACTTGCTTTGTTATGGAGCCATAAAGCACAAAGAAGTCTCAGTCGGAGGTTGGCTAACCATCCCAGTTTGCCCAGAATTGTAATGGCTTTCACACTGAAAGTCTGTGTCTGGGGTGCCCCCTGTCTCAGGTAACCTGGGCAGGCAGTTGGTTGCCCTATGAGTCAGGAGAGAGGGAGAGAATGTGATGGAACTGAAGGCTCATGCACCCACTAAAGGCTGTCCCATTGCCCCCTCCATGTGGCTGAATCCCCCAGAGACAGGCAGATAGATGTCTATGGAAGATCTAACTGAAAGGTAAAAGGCTTTGGCTGTAGACGGACCAGGGTTCAAATCTCCCATCGGCTGTGTACCATCACCTTGACTTTGGCCAAATGTCTTAAGTTGAGCCTCAGTGTCCTCATTTGTAAATGTGGGGACTGTAATAACTATGTCATGGTGCTGTTTTGGGACTCGAATGGCCCAAGGCAAATAAAGTACCTGGCATATTACAGATGTTACATACAACAGGCTAAGCCATCTGAGCCATTACATTTATTACCAGTGTTGGGTTTGGATGGGAAGAAATAGCCTCTTTCTCTTAGGATAGCTGGGTTGTGAAACTGGCCTCCCCAGCTCCTCCAAATTCATGGCACCTTGCCCATTTCATAGCACTGTCCTGGCCTGCCAGCAGCTACAGAGAAGGGTCTGGGGAAGGACCCTTGGATTTTTTGTGGGGAGAGAGGTGAAGATAGGAGAACTGCCGTTGTCCCTGCCCTCAAGGCTGGGCTGAGGTCCAGAATCCTGGGGCTTTAAGTGTGTCTTTTTCCCCTTTCCCTGGCTTATTTGACTTTCTGGAAAATAGGAAGGCTCATTACTGTTTGGAATCAATGAAACTTGCAAGAGGGACCACAGAGAGCCTCTGGTTTAATTTGGCCTTCTCTGATATGAGGACCTTGACACCCAGGGAGGTGGTAACTCATCCCAAGATCAGCACCCAGGCTTTCCCGGCCCCTAGCCCAGGGATCTCCTGGTTCAACAGGCTTGGGAAGTCTTTTCAGCTCCAAGGGACAAGGCACATGGTGGCTGTAGCATGCAATGAATCCTTTTTCTGAAAGTAGCTTGCCTGCTTTGAGGATTATTGGTGACGTATATTAAATCCCTGGCCAGCTACCCTCTGCCACTTCAGCCTACTCTCTGAGCCACCTCTCTCTAATGGAGGGTGAGCTATGCTCATAAGACACTGACTGTTTTTTTAATTAACTTTTTTTTTTACATTTACTCTTTTAAATGGTCACACTAAACTAAGAAGATAAACACCATTTCTAAAGACATTCTAAAATTCACAAAAAGAGGTGATTTTTTTCAGAGTGAATATTTTTCTGGATTAGCCACTACGGTTGACCTTGCTAAGCTGAGGGCATCAGCAGATTTCATGTGCTCAATGAATGGAGTGTTCGTGAAGTGCCAGTGTGGGCAGGGAACGCCTGCATCCAGAGTGGGGAACGTGAATGGGCTATTACTCTGAGCAAATGTGATCTGTTTCCTGTGGGGTTTTTTCTGTTGCCTGTGGACCCTCCATTTGCCTCAAATACATTTTCAATTTATTTAGCGCCCACTGTGTTCTAGCCACCACGGAGGGAGATAAAAGATGCCAAGATTTGGTCTCTACATGAAGGAGCAGACAGTTTGAGTGGGGAGAGAAGCATGGAAACCACGGAAAGTTTAATGATATTGAAGGAGTTACATCACAATACCTGAGGGCGGTTCCCCACAAGAGATGTTACAGGACAGAGAAGACTCATTACCAAATGAGTGACACTCATAAGAGTGATGCTCTCAGAGGAAGGACAGAAAGTAGACAGCAAGGATAGGGGAGACTTCTGGAAGAGGTGGATGGTGTGGCAGACCCTTGACACTCATTCCCCTTCAGCAGGCTTGGAATGTGGGGATGACTATCCCCATTTTCACATATGGCAAAGGCCCAAGCCACACAGCTGGTAAGTTGAGATTTAGAATCCAGACCCATCTGCATCTAAATTTTTCCATTAGAAACCCTGTCTCCCATGAGCCAGGCTTTGAAGGTTGGGTGGGACTAAATAGATAGAGAGAGGGGAGCCATAAACAAGAGTGTGTGTGAGTAAGATAATGAGCAAAGACCCTACTGCATGGTGGGGCACTGAGTCCACCCATGTGGAAAGAAGAAAGCAGCCTGCTCTAGGGGAGCATAGCCTGCAGCACTGGGCTCCTTGCTGGTTAGAGGCTGGAGCCTCTGGAACCTGCCTGTGCTGATTGCCATTCCCTGCCCTCTGCTCAGAACCTCTTCTCACACCTAGGACCCTCTGATTGCTTTCCTGGCCTTGCGTTGGAGGCTGGCTAGGCTGGCATCTGTCTCCCAAGAAGACCTAGTAAATCCCCAGTGATAACAGGAATGACAGCAAAACCATCCCGCATCTGTAGAATACTTTTCCATCTACACAGTCTTTACACTTGAAACTAGAAACAAACCGTGAAGAAAGACACCATGATGGGTAGGCAAGGTCCAGGGCTCAAGGGACTTCTGCTCAGACCTCAGAGGACAGGCCAAGGACAAGTGGCCCAGGCAGGTTACTCACTGTTTACCATTTCATGTATGGTACCTGGCACATAATAGGTGCTCAATAAACATGGATTGAGTCCCACCCTGTTTGCAGGTACCTGATTCTAGCACCTCTGCACCGTTGCCTCCTGGCATTTGTTCATTGTCCTCAGCCCTGCAGCTCTGTGCCCAGGGGCTCCATGCTTCAGCCCGAGTCAAGGCTGTTGCAAAGCCTGTGTACATTTACAGTTACTGAGTTTGAGCTTGAAAGAAGTCTAGTTTCATTTGTTTGGTTGGGCTCTCTGAGTTCAATTCATTTTACATAAGAAATTACATAATTAACTACACTCTACCTTTTCTATTGTCCTTTTCTTGGTGGTAAAACACGCATAACATAAAATCTGCCATTTTAACCATTTTCAAGTGTGCAATTCAGTGGCATTACATTCACACAGTTGTGCAAACTCCACCATATGTATTTCCAAAACATTTTATCACTTCAGACAGAAACTCTGTACCTATTAAGCAATAACTCTGCATTCTGCCCTGGTAACCTCTCATCCACTTTCTGTCTCTATGAATTTGACTATTATATATGCTTCATATAAGCAGAATCATAATATATTTGTCCTTTTGTGTATGGTTGTTTCACTTAGCATAATGTTTTTAAGATTGATCTGTGCCGTAACATGTATCAGAATTTCATTCCTCCTTATAGATGAGTATTTCATTGAATGTAGACACCACATTTTGTTCATCCATTCATCTGTTGATAGACATGTAGGTTGTTTCCACTTTCTGGCTATTGTAAGCAATGCTGCAAGTATTGCATATCAATACTTACATTGATATGCAAGTATCATTTGAGTCCCTGTTTTCAGTTCTTTTGGACACATACCTAGTAGTGGAATCGCTGGGTCATATTCTAGTTAATTCTTTTTTTTTTTTTTTTGAGATGGAGTCTCACTCTGTCGCCCAGGCTGGAGTGCAGTGGCCAGATCTCAGCTCACTGCAAGCTCCGCCTCCCAGGTTTACACCATTCTCCTGCCTCAGCCTCCCGAGTAGCTGGGACTACAGGCGCCTGCCACCTCGCCCGGCTAGTTTTTTGTATTTTTTAGTAGAGACGGGATTTCACCGTGTTAGCCAGGATGGTCTGGATCTCCTGACCTCGTGATCCACCCATCTCGGCCTCCCAAAGTGCTGGGATTATAGGCTTGAGCCACCGCGCCTGGCCTCTAGTTAATTCTAAGTTTAACTTTTTGAGGAACCACCAAACTGTTTTCCACAACAGCTGCATCATTTTACATTCCCATCAGCAATGCACAAGAATCTCAGTTTTTTCACATGCTGACCAACATTTGCTATTTTCTGGTTTTTTTTTTTTTTTTTTAATTGTAGCCATTATAGTATCCCATTGTGAAGATAGAATGTGAAGTGGTATCTCATTGTGGTTTTGATTTTCATTTTCCTAATGTTGAATGATGTTGAATGTCTTTTCGTTATTAGATATTTGTATATCTTTTTTGGAGCAAGATCTAGTCAAATTCTATGCCCATTTTTAAATTGGGTTGTTTATGTTTTTGTTGTTGTGTTGTAGGACTTATTTATATATTCTGGACATTAACCCCTTATCAGGGAAAATACGCAAATATTTTCTCCCATTCTGGAGGTTTCTTTTTTACTTCATGATAATGTCCTTTGGAACAGGCACAGTGGCTCATGCCTGTAATCCCAGAACTTCGGTAGACTGAGGCAGGCAGATCACTTGAGCCCAGGAGTTTGAGACCAGTCTGGGCAACATGGTGAGACTCTGTCTCCACAAAAAAATAAAAAATTAGCTGGGCATGGTGGCATGTGCCTGTAGTCCCAGCTACTCAGGAGGTTGAGGTGGGAGGATAGATTGAGCCCAGGAGTTTAAGGCTACAATGAACTGTGATTGCACCACTGCACTCCAGCCTGAGTGCAGAAAGAGACCTGGTCTCAACAAACAAACAAAAACAAATATTGTCCTTTGATGCACAAAAGCTTTTAATTTTGATGAAGTCTAATTTATATATTTTTCTTTTGTTGCTTGTGCTTTTGGTGACATAGCTAAGAATCATTATCAAATCCAAGGTCATGAAGATTTATCACTTTTATTTTCTTCTAAGAATATTATAGCTTTAACTCTTATATTTAGGTTGTTGATCCATTTTGAGTTATTTTTTGTATGGGGTGTGAGGTAGGGGTCCAAATTTATTCTTTTGCATATGGAAATCAGTTTTCTCAGCACCATTTATTGAAGAGATTGTTCTTTCCCCATTGAATGGACTTGCCCACCTTGCCAATGATCAATGTGGCCATAGCTGTTTGGCTTTATCTCTGGACTCTTGACTCAATTCCACCAGTCTAGATGTCCATCCCCATACCAGTATCATGTTGTTTTGATTACTGTAGATTTACAGTAAAATTTAAAGTTGGGAAGTATGAGATTTCCAAGTTTGTTCCTCTTTTTCAAGACTATTTTGGCTATTCAAGGCCCCTTGCAATTCCATTTGAAGTTGAGATTAACTTTTCCACTTTTCTCAAGAGACTGTGGAATTCTGATAGGGATTTCTTTGAATCTGCAGATTGTTTGTTAGATGTATTGACATCTAAGCAATATTAAATCTTTCTATCCATGAACATGGTATGTCTTTTTTTTTTCTTTAAATCTAATTTCAGCAATGTTTTGTAGTTTTCAGTATACAAGTCTTTCATCTTCTTGGTTAAATTTATTTCTAGATTTTAAAAAATATGCTATTTTAAATATAATTGTATTTTTAATTTTCTCTTCAGCTTGTTCACTGCTGGTATACAGAAACACAAACTGTATACTTTGCTGAATGCTTATTTAGTTCTAGTAACTTTCTTGCAGATTCTTTTGGATTTTCTATGAATCCAAAAGATTTATAGGATCTTTTGGATTTATAGAATCCAGGGTCATGTCATGTATGAATAGAAACAGTTTTACTTTTTCCTTTTCAATTTGGATGCCTTTTATTTCTTTTTTTTTTTTTTTTTTCCTAATTACTCTGGCTAGAACTTCCAGCCAATATTGAACAGCAGGTGAAAGAGGCATCCTGTCTTATTTCTGATATTAGGAGGAAAGCTTTCTGTCTCACCACTGAGTATGATGTCAGCTGTCTACTGCCCTTTTGATGATGGGTCACTCTAGTGGCCTGGACCAGGTGGGAATGGAGGCACCCATCTGATTTATTACCCAACAAATGGGTTTCTCCTGATGGAGAATCATATTTGGAGTCTTGTTCAGAGCAAATACCCACTAATCAGAAAATACCAATTTCATGGGGGCACTAATCACACTGTTAAAATGTCAGCTGAACTGAAGCCCAAACATTTGTTAAGCTCCTACTATGTTGCAGGCACTTTTATTACCTCATTTGATTCTAAAACAGCCCTTGGAGACAAGCTTTTTATTATTACCACCCCCATTTTAGAGGGGAGGAAATGAATGCTAAGAGAGTGAGGTGATTCATACAGCTGGTAAATGTTCATAGGAAGTTAGGTGTATGTGGTAAGTTTTCTGATTTGTAAATGAACTTGTTTTCTATCCAGTCATTCTCAAGGGGAGAGAGGACTGCACTCCTTTGTGGAATGAATCAGAACCTCCCTGGGGGTGGGTTGGAGAACTAGGGAAGGCTTTCTCAAAGGTACTGCACCTCTCAGCCTGTTCTGATAGATCATGTCTTCTGGAGTCTTTCACCCCCATTAGAAATTCATTGCTGCAAGGGATTCACTGTGACTGACAAGAGCTTGCTGCAACCCTCACGAGTGTGCCATGGTAAAAAGCTTGTGAGCCACAGCAAACTGTAGCATCTTCTTTCTTCTGTGATGTTGGTGTTAACAGATGAGTCTGAGAGACATGTAGAGTTGATTCTATCAGAAGGTTCCGAGAGGTAACTGTTTCTGAGGATTGGGAGCAAACTGTTTGCAGCTCAAGGAGAGCTTCTGGCCCAGCAACTTATGTCCTATCCCAAACCCCTGTGCTGTTAACTCAGTGGTAATCAACACGCTCAGGGAGATTAGCTTTATCAAGTAATTGCAGCCACAGGTACTTGGATAATTCATAGCCAATGGTTAGTTTCTGCCTCAAATTTCTGGGTCACTGGAGCTGTGTAAGATCCTATTCTGGACAGTGATATGAGACCCAGCTAGTGGCCTGTATATTCCTCCTCATGCGCCTTTTTTTTTTTTTTTTTTTTTTTTTAAAGTGTGAGCATGAGCTCGGAACAGAGTGCAGAGAAGTCCTGTGCTGGTGCTAATTCTCAGTGTGGACAGGACACAGCAGGAGTTGCTGGCCGATGGTCTGATTGGAAGAGACCTAAGCACAAAAGTCCCAATCAACTTAGGGCAAGGGAAGGCTGAGTTTTTGCTCTCTTGACATTTTGGGGTTGACTTTCCTCTTTCTTTTGTTCTCATCTGCTGCACTATGGTCGGGAAGAGGGGTAGAAGGTGAATTAAGTTCCCTACTTCTTCCATCCAGCTTGGAGCAGGGTTCACTGAGTTTCCTCTACCTGTCTGGCCGTTTGGTACCACATTTATGTTTTCAGCCCACATTGGAGTTATTGGTTCATGATGAGACTTCCTGGGCTGCAGATGGCCCAGGGGATAGGAACAAGCCCACCAAGAGATACTTCTATTGAAATTCTAAGTACGTATATATAAACACACAAAACCAAGGGGAGAGGGGTAGCCCTGCCCCATTACCTTAACAATCAGTCCTCTTTAGATTAAACTCAGAAGGTCTTTGTTGTCTCAATTCAATTTAACAAATATCTGTGTAATAATTTAGATAAGATGCAGGTCTTCTGTTCGATAAAATAAACATCTGCTGGCCACTCAACTGGAGCAAACTCCTTCCAGAAACAAATTCCTTTCATCCTTCTTTCTCTGTACTCTATGCCACTTTCTTCCACCATCCTCCCACCTGTCCCTGTCAACTCCAAAATTTTTCCGTCTTCTAGGTTTGAAATCTTGCAGTCCCTCTTTCCCCTCCCTCTCCTTCCTTGCCTGGTCTCTATAATACCGTACATCCCTGCTTTCCCTGGATGGTTCTGGTTTATATCTGTTGTCCTAGTATAACTGTTAATAGCTCTCTTTTCATTCTCTCTTTTTTTTTTTTTTTTGAGATGGAGTCTTGCTCTGTCACCAGGCTGGAGTGCAGTGGTGCGACCTCAGCTCACTGCAACCTCCACCTCCTGGGTTCAAGCGATTCTCCTGCCTCAGCCTCCCGAGTAGCTGGGACTACAGGTGCCCGCCACCATGCCCAGCTAATTTTTTTATTTTTAGTAGAGATGGGTTTTCATCATGTTGGCCAGGATGGTCTCAATCTCTTGACCTGGTGATTGTCCCGCCTTTCTTTCCCAAAGTGCTGGGATTATAGGCGTGAGCCACTGTGCCCAGCCTTCTCTTTTCATTCTCAAAAGTGTCAATTTGGGCAGTAAATTAAATGGTGAACGAAACTATCACCTATCAGAGGCTGAGGCTGTCCTATCCATGCCCAGCATGTCACCGCCTTCCCAGTGCCACCAGCCTAGCTGAGATGCTGTCACCTCTTGCTGGCTCACTGAGCGTGCCTTACTGATCGTGCCTTTTCTCTGATGTCCATGCTTGTGCCACTTACTTCTGATTCATTCTGTAGATCGTGGCTTGATTAATTCTCTCAAAATACGGTACTCCGCTGCTCACCCTCTTTGTTCCTTATTGTTTATGGGATACAAATCAAACATCTTAGTCTGGCACTTAAAACTCTTTACAGCCCAGCTTCTGCTTTGGTCTCCCTCTTTCAGTTTCTCAGCATGAAGTCTCATTTCCACTCTAATTGGTTGATACTCTGTCCCCTGACCCTGTTCTGTGATGGCCACCTGTGAACATTTGCTCTCGAAGATCCACTTACCTGGGCTCTCACTCTGGCCGTTCCCACAGATGCAAATCCGTGCCTGCATCCTTCAAGCCCAGCAGGGATTCCCATTTTTTAAATACAGCGCTCTGTGACCAGCCCATCCCTTAGCACTCTCTCCTCCCCTGAACTCCTTGGCCTAGAGCAATTATTGTCTGCACAATTCATTTGGCATCTAATCATGTACTGCCTCATGACTTTTCATATATTGTTTCTTGAACTAGGGCTGGAATTATTTGATGCAATTTCACTTTTTGTTCTCATGTGCCTGTCTCCACAGTGAAATTGCAGGTTCCTTGAGGACAGGAGCTGCATCTTTTTCATCTTTTCATTCCTTATGGCACCAAGTGCCTAGCAGGTATAACATAAATACTTTCCAGAAAATCTTAAGAGGTATTCATTTAGGAATCTTGGGACTGGAAAGACCCTTATAATAACGTAGCTTAAACTGTTATTTTGTAGATAAACAACAACAAAAACATGAAGAGATAAGAAGTCAAGAGACTTGGCCAAAGAGACCCAGCTAATGCAGATGGCAGAGGCAGGATTCAAGCACAGATCTTGTCATTCTAAGTCCAGGACACTCTGCAGTCACCACAGGCTACTGCCTGTGTGTTGATTTTATTTTGTGAGTGGATTGCATTCATTTTCAAAGGTGCGTAGGAATTTAGAAAGCAGAAGAAACCAAAGTGAGCAAGCCAGGAGTGTGGCACAGCCTCAGCAATGTCCCAGAGGTGCAAACTTGTGTGGCATAACTCTGAGGCCACAGCAATTAGGCCACCATAATTTCACTCTAAGAGAGTGGTGGGGGTGGCGGGTCAGGGAAGACCACAGCCTCATGATTTGGGGATTGAGCAGTAGACATCGCAGTGCAGTCACCTGCCAGTGCCTCAGGCAAGCATCTCATCACTAGACTCCACTGTTGGGAAGTTGTGGTGTGACATGTGTTTTGGGTGGGGTGTGCACTGGGGGTGGCCAGCTCAGGAGGGCTGGACGAGGACATAGGAAACGCCTTTTCAGAGGTGGCTGGGACGTACTTGCTTTGGGTTGTGATGAAACCCGGCTGCAATGGCGTTGAAAAACGTCACTGGTAATGCTGTTATATATCCCTTTCAACTTTAATAAGGTGTTGCAAAAACTACAAAAATACATATAACTAAAACCACGTTTCACCGGAAGCTTGATCTCGAATCCCTTTCTACTGCTCCAGTGTGGTGCTTCGTGCTGTCAATAGAGCTGTTAAAACACAATGGAAAGTGGGTAATTGTGCATTATATGGCTTTTGTTTTCCGTGATGAAATATCGACATCTGAGCAGAGAGAGGGATTATTGTGGCACAGGGTACTGTGAAGAGACATGAGGGGCAGGCTGGGGACTTGCGGCGGGGGGAGGGCTGAGGGCAGAGGTAGAGGGAGCAGGAATCTGGCTTCTATTCCAGCAGGTCTCTCTGAGTCTCGGTTTTTCTCACCATAAATGTGGGGAAATTCATACATCTCACTGATGTGAAGAGGCTCTGAGCTGATCACCAGGATTGGCAGAAGGCTCCGGGGTCCCGGCAGAGCCGTGCAAAGCCAGGGCAGGGCTGCGCACTCATTCACAGGCACTGGGGCTGAAGAATGTGTCTGAAGGCAGCCCGGGAAGATAAGGGCAAATTAAGTCAGGAAACAGGCACTGCAGTTGTTTCCTGGGGAAAGCTGGGCCAGCGTCCATCCTGTGTCCTGCTGGCGGGAATTCATAAATGATGTCCTTTAACCTGACGCTGGGGGAGCCTGGCAGGAGCTGGGTCTGGGGAAGGTGGAGACCCGCAAAAGTGCCTTCTGCTTAGAGCACACTTGTTCCTCCCACAAGTGATAACAACAATTAAATAATAACAGCTGCCCTTTATTGAGTGTGGGATGGCAGGTGCTTACATACATTTTCTTAATTCTTTCAGCAGCCCTGGAAGGGAGGTGTTCACCCATTTTCTGGATGGGGAACCCAGGCCAGGTTTGTCCCCCAAGTCTCAGCCTCCCTGTTTCAGAGGCCACAGGGAGGAAAGGACATCTGGGTGGCACACAGGAAATCATGGCCAGCCAGGTCGAGAGGGCTTGATTTCCCTTGTTTGGGGGAAAGAAATCAAAAGAAGCTGGCAGGGAATTCACCAGCTGTGAATTCTCAGTGAGCACGGGACTGTTTGCCTGTGGGGAAGACTGCCCTGAGGTGACCTGAAGGCAGTCCTGGGGTCATCTGGGACAGTCCCTTGCCTCCACACAGGTGAACCACTTGCTAGGTGGGACCCTCAGGGTCACTTCTGTCAGCTGTGCAGCATTGCGGGCTTTGCCATTGAGTTTGAGGGACGACCTGTCTCTCTAGATAGATTACATTTGGTTTGCTCAGAAGGCATTTATAGCTTTATAAAGCTCTTAAATTGGCTCTTTTCCCCCCTCAAAACATTTCTCCAAGCTTACAAGGCCAGTTTTAGAATAGCAATTACCAGCTCCAATATCCCCCAGCAAACTCATGCTGTGCTGTTGTATATAAACTGCTTGGGACATTTGTAATGCTGCCACACAGCGTATCTGCGCAGCAGAAAGCCCCCTCTCTACCGAGGAATGCTGCAGAGGTCCTTTCTCGGCTCTAATTTATGGGCCACATAAAACTCTGTGAAGTTGCCCTGCATCTTTCTGAGGCAAAGTTGAGGATTTTTACTGTTTCAAGCTGCTAATTTTTTCCATTTAAAGCAAGCCTTCTGTCCGTGCCAGTGTGCATGTGTGCATACAAGTTGGCCACTTTAATTTATGTGCCTCTTTCTCTCTGTGTAAGGCTGATAACTTACGAATGTCTGCATGAAATACAGAGTCGCTCTTCCTGTTACAAGAGGCATGGATGCTTTGTCCTATGTGCGGGATAACCTGGACCCCGCCCCGCCTCAAACCCAGGGACAAAGTAGCCTCAGTGCAGAGAGGGGCATTGACCTAGGAACAGGAGTTGATGGGACTCACCCTGTGAACCAAGGTCCAGTGTCCTCACCAGTAAGAAGAGGGGCTTGATGAGAGGCAGCACGGTGAGGTGCAGGCGTAGGAGGTTCAGAGCAGGGGACGAGGATTTAAGGACAGAATGGAGCACATTCCAGAAGTGCTGTCTTGGACAAACCATGTAAGCGTTCCAAGCCTCAGTTTCCCCATTTTCCGGATGGGGGTAGGATTACAAATTTCTCACCACAGTGTTGTGAGTACCAAGTGTGCTAATGACTGCAGAGGCCCTTCCTCAACTAAGGCAATATCGAAGGGCTGGTTGGGAGCTATTCCAAGCTCTGAGCTGCCAGCAGGGCCCCATAGGAGGGGCCATGACCAAGAGCAATGTGATGTCTCTCGGCTTTCCAAAGTCAAATCTAGGCGCCTTTGTGCGAGCCCTTCCTCCCTGGTGTCTGCTGAGCCCTGTGTGGAGAGTGGTTGCGTCGCGCAGGGCAGGAGAGCTCTGCACATGCTTCTCCTTTTCCAGCAGGGCCCTCTGGGCTGGGAAGAGCTCTCATCCCTTGCTAAAAGCAGTTGGCATCCACTTCCCCACCCCAGGCCAGCTCCCACTGCAGCCTTTCTTGAGAGCAATAATCCTCTCCTGGTCTTTGCTGATGCTTCTCATCAGAAGATAACACAGCGAGTCTTTTCAGGGTCTCCTGAGAACCTAGAAGATATTGAGCAGGTGCTGGGGGATTCACAGGCAAGGAGGTTTATAGCTCCTAGTCCCCCACCCCCACCCTGCTTCACAGGAGGGTCCTCACCCTGTGTCCTCACAGCAGGACCCTTACACCTGGGGAACTGGGCCCTCCTGCCCCTGTGCTGGGATCACACTAGCTGACAGAGAGGGGCACTCAGCCTCTCCTGGGGTTTTGGTGAGCCCCTCACTGCAGAGGACCCCAAAGGCCCACTCTTGCTTCAGTGTCCCCGAGGCCTCATCCCTCCTCTTAAACTGCTTGCTGCTGCAGTGCTCCCACTTGGATATTTTGCCATGAATGTAAAACGCCACGAGTTAAAACAGACTCATTCAACACATTTTCAGTGAAGGGAAAGATGCTGCCGTCCATTGAGCACCTACTATATGCCAGGCTGTGGGCAAGGTGCTGTGTATGCTCCAGCTAATTTAATTCTCACCACAAACCCTCCAGATAATAACTAACCTGCATGCAGCACTTCCAACATGCCAGGCACGACTTGGAGCTCTTTACGTAGGTCCTACCTTCCTGACACTCTTAGGAGGTGGGCTCTATTGTTATCCTCTTTTGCATTATAGACGGGAAAAGGTCTATAATATATATAGCATGGAATGCTTAAGGAACCCATCCAATATCACACAACCAGTAGCTTTGGAAGATGGGGTTAGCACCCAAGGAACCTGTTTCCATGTCTGAACTCTTAACCACACCACAAGAAACATGGCTTCTTCAAGGAGGGCATTCATTATTACTGTGTTGTAATTGTACCCCACCTAAACTTACCTTTAGATGTAAACACTGATTCTCAGACTAGAAAGAAGCTGAGCCAGAATTTGAACCCAGGCTGGTCTGCTCCAAAGCTCCTGATCTTTCCATTATGCCTGTATCCTCTTGCTTACTGGTTCAAGACATGTGTTTTTCCTACCCTCAGTTCATAAGCTTTTAAGCAAGTAGGCGATATTATAAAACTAAAAGTTTTTAGGAACATGAGGATGGCTTGGAGCTGGGAGGCCTGAGAAGCAGGAGGAGGGATGAAGACTTTCAGCAGTTGGCAGTGAGTGGGGAGGTGGGCAGGTCCTGGGGATGGTCAAGGGTCCTGGTTAGGGTGGAGGCCAAAAGAGGAGAGGTTTGAGAGCTGTTCTGAAGAACCAAAAGAACGTGATGGAGTAGGTATTGGAAATCTGGTATAGGGGGAAACCTACACCCTGAAGACTCGGTGAGCTGACATACTACTCATGAAAATGAGAGTGACGTTCTCGTGGGCCAAGGGTCTCCTTTTTACAACACTGAATTTGAGAAGCCAGGGAAACGGCCAGTGGGGGAGTCCCATCAGCAGATGGCAATGCCTGATAATTTCTCCAACACTGGTTTTGAATGTCAGGGTTCTTAAAGTGCTTGTGCCATGGCCTTCTTGAGGATCTGATGGAATGATGAATTCTCTCCCAAGGAATACGTACACACACACACATACACACACACATACACACACAAATTCATTGACAATATCCTAGACAGAGAAACTCCAGGTTAAGGACCCTGGGTTTACAGCCTCTGGCTGGCCCCCTCCCCCACTATTTAGGTGGCTTCTGGGTCTGCTTGGGAAGCTGGGGAACCAGCCTTCTGCATGGCTTGGCTCTGTCTTTAGGCATTGGCCATGGGGATCTGTGCCAAGATCCTTAAAGGGGCGACTTTTGCACACAAATCGTGGAGCTGGCAACAGTACAGGTGGGATTTCCTCTTGGACCCTGAGCCTGCTGGAGTGTCAGCATGGTCATTTTCTCAGAGCTTGTGTATTCCCATGGCAGCCAGGAAGGGTCTCTGAGGTTTGTGCATCTTTTCTCTCAGTCACTGACTCTTGCGTGTGCTGACTGTGTCTGGGGCTGGTCTGGACATTTTGCTGGTTTCTCTAGGGCTCCCTGAGGCCTATAGCTTAGGATAGGGCCTGAAACAGGGCCTGAGCCAGGGAAACCCTCTTCTGTTGAGCCCACTTTCTGTCCCCGTACACCACATCTCAAGTGGTCGGAAGCCTTTCCATCATGGGGTCTCCCAATATCCCCACCAAGAATCTCCATGCTGTGTGTTGCTAACCAGGCTTTTATGGGACAAGGGTGGAAGGGCCACTGTGACAGAGTGCTGGTATTCAGAGGTGGTGCAGGGGATGAGGAAGATCTGAGAGCCAGTGAAGCCAAACCTGGGTCAAACCCTGCTCCAGTTTCACCTGTGACCTTGGGCAAGCTGCCTCACCTCTCTGAGCCTGAATATCCTCATCATTAGAACAAAGGCATTGGATTTGATCATGTCCAAGGCCTCATTCTTGTTAATTTTCCATGATTCTAAGTATTGGTAGAGAACCACAGTTTCCTGTAGTGGCTACAGGGAATGAAATATCCCTGATGATTAGCGAAGATAAAAGGGTCCTCTCCTCCTGAGCAGGGGCCCTGGTGCTTTATACTTTGAGAAGAGGCCTTTGTAGTAGTGCCTGGTATGTGCATATGAAGAAGGTGCTTCCCTGGGATCACTGGATTTTACTCTACTGGGTGAGAATAGGGTACCGTAAGTGATGTGGCTACTTGAATTTAAATGAATTAAAATGCACTCTCATTAGAAAGTCAGCTCCTCAGTCTCACTAGCCATATTTCATGGGGTCAGCATCGCTGCAGAGAGTGCTGCTGTTGGAGTCGGCCCCAGCCAGGACCCCTGCTTCACTGAGGGGACAGAGATCTTGCTTAGTCAGGGCAGGTTGGTGTTTGGAGTAGTTGAGTGATGACTCTCAGGGAGATCTTGGTCCTGTGTAATTCACTGCATCTGAGATGGGAGGGAGCTGACATTTCTCAATGAATTCAGCCACTGTGACCCTCGGAGTCATTTAGTTACAGCCCAGGCTTAGGGGGTGGCTGAGCAGTGAACCCAGAGACCCCAGAGACTGCTGCTGGTGCCCCGGGACTGCCCACCCAGGTCCTCTCAGCCTCCCCATGAGGTCCTTGAAGCCAAGGATCAGGCCAGCCTGACCCTGAGTGGGGATCTCGCTTTCTGAACTCTCACTTGCCTGGGGACCCAGAGAAAACTATTCTTTGGCTCAACAGCTGCCTAAGAGAGGCTCTCTGCTGGTCTTTGGTGGCAGTCCGCAGCTGCCTTTCAAGGCTCTCCTGGGACCTTAGCTGGGAGGGTCCCATGCTGGGGACCCCATAACAACACAGCTCTGCCTCAGACCCCTTCCCTGCCCCAAAGCAGAGGCAAAAAAAACCCAAAAAACAAACAAACAAACAAAAACACAGCTGAGGCTCCGACAGGGCTGCTGTAGTGGTTAGTTGGAGAGTCCCCAAGGGGAAGACACACATCTCCCAGGGTCCTGGGTGCAGCTGCCGGTGCAGAACTGGGGGGACTCCTGGAATGGCGTCCTGGTGATCTCAGGGTGGGTCATCTCGGTATCTGCTCCACTCTGCCCTTCACACAGACGTGCTGCAGCCACCTCTTTGGGCCACAACTGCAGCCAGGGGTTGCAGATTAGAGGCCCTAGGGAAGCTGGTGGTTACTCCCTGCAAACTGCATTAGCAACATAATCCTTGTCCTTGCAGGACCAATGCGGGGAAGCAGCTGAGCCTTCAGGCAGCCCTCAGAGGCGAGGCCTTGGGTGGAAGAAGCTTGAAAAGGGCTGATGGTCCCTTGTCTGTGTTTCCCAGCACCACAATCTGGGGTGGGCCTGGTAGCCCATCCTCTTGGGACTTGCTGGGGCTCTCACATCTACTGACCAGAAAAGAGAGCAGCAGAGATGATTTGTGTCAGGAGCCCGGCATGGAATCCTCACATGGAGAAAGCCAGATGTTCCACCATCATTTCTATAGCTGATTTCTTTCCCCTTGAAGAAGACAATGAATTCTGTGTCTAGGTGGGTTGCTCCCATAAGCTTTTCGGATAGAAAGGCCAGAAGGTGAAGGTGGGGTAGAGGGCCATACGACACTGCACCCCATCAATCAGTTTCAGCCATGGATCCTCTCTTTACCTGAGGGTAAGAGGGACGGCGCATGGGGACAATTTCTTCCTTTGAAACTTGCTTTCAGGCTCTCCTTCCATATCTTCATTCCCCTCCATGGTAGTGAGGTAATTCGAGTGCCTCACTATATTTTCCTTCAGTATAAGTGAATTTAGAAGACAGGTTTTTCACAGGGTGGTAAAATAATCAGTGCAGGCTCATTCTTATGTACACTTCCTTGAGTTTCTGACCTGTGATAACAGGGGCCTCTCTGAGACCATCGGTGGGCCCAACCCTGTAGATCTGGCCTATGGGCCCCTCAGACATGGATGCCCTCCCTTATTGCCACCCGCTCCTCCTCTGATTTTTTCTTCTTTTGCAGATTCTACTCCCTCACCTGTCTCCTCATCCCCCTCCTCCTCCTCCTCCTCCTTCTTCTTCTTTATTTATTTATTTATTATTTTTGGAGACGGAGTCTCACTCTTGTTGCCTAGGCTGGAGTGCAGTGGCATGATCTCGGCTCACTGCAACCTCCGCCTCTCGGGTTTAAGCGATTCTCCTGTCTCAGCCTCCTGAGTAGCTGGGATTGCAGGCATCCACCACTACGTCTGGCTAATTTTTGCATTTTTAGTAGACACAGGGTTTCGTCATGTTGGCCAGGCTCATCTCAAACTCCTGGCCTCCAGTGATCCGGCCTCCTCAGCCTCCCAAAGTGCTGGGACTGTGGCGCGAGCCCCCATGCCCAGCCTTCTTCCCTTTTTTTCTCCTCTTTGGTAGTTGATCTCACCTGTTGCCCCAGCCCAGCCCCAGGTGGCATGTGATTGCGCTTGTGCTGAGCTGACCAGCGCCAGCCCCTCTGAGAGCTCTCCAGGCTCCTAGACTGCTCTGAGGAGGTCACAGAGCTTCAGTGAGGGCAGAGAATGGCTGCTCCCACCATTGCCCAGGTAGCCCCTTCTCGTGGCAAAACATTCCTCGGTTCTCACCTTCACTCAGGTCCAGCTGCCCCTGCCAGCCCTGTACCCGCATTCAGTGCTAATTAAATATATTATCCGTGTGAGAAAAACCAACTCAGGAAGTTAAATCCGTTGTTGCAAAAGAAAACAGTGTGGCATATTTTACTGTCCCAGATCAGCAATGTGGGCTCCTGAGCTGCTCAAGATTTCCTGGGTTGGCCGGGTGCTGTGGCTCACACCTGTAATCCCAGTACTTTGGGAGGCCAGGGCTGGTGGATCACTTGAGGTCAGGAGTTCGAGACCAGCCTGGCCAACATGGTAAAACCCTACCTCTACTAAAAATACAAAAAAGTTAGCCGGATGTGGTGGCGGGCGCCTGTAATCCCAGCTACTCAGGAGGCTGAGGCAGGATAAATCGCTTGAACCCACGAGGTGGAGGTTGCAGTGAGCCAAGATTGTGCCACTTCACTCCAGCCTGGGTGACAGAGCAAGACTCTGTCTCAAAATAAATAAATAAATAAATAAATAAATAAATAGACTCACTGGGTCTCTCCTTGCTATGCGTATGAACTGGGCAAGATAGAAGCAACATCCACTCATTGAATGAATCCTGGTCTTGGAGCCAAACCACCTCAGTTAATCACCCATGGCTGAGAAGCTTGGGCAGGTATCTCCTCTCCTCTGTGATTCCACTTTCCCATCTATAGACAGTGACACCAGTGGGCTCTTAGGGCTGTCTGGGCTGACAGCACCTTGTCTTACCTTCAATGTACAACATCAGAGCCTGGCCACTGGCCTTTTCCCCAGATGGTAACCGGGGCAGGGACCACAGGGTCCCACTGACAAAGCATTTTGTTCTCCATTGTCACAGCCATTAGTCCCATGAAGAAATAAGGCAAAGATGAGCAGAGAGTCACTCCCAAGGGTTGGAGGCAGGGGAGGGAGTAGAAAGGACCAGGCCAGCTTGATCTCCTCCCCCTGCACCTTAACTTGTGCCTCCCCAACCTGCCCAATCTCACTGAACAGCAGAATTCACCAAGTTTCTGCAGTCAGAAACCTGGGCACTGGCCTTGACTTTGACCCTTCCCTCATGTCCTCATAGCCCAGTGGTAGGTTCTGTGAATTTGACCTGTGATGTAAGGTGTGAATCTTGGCCTGACCATGGCTCTCCGAGCCCCGTGCTGCCCCCTGAGCCCAAATCTCTGCCACTGCTTGCCTGGCTCATTGCAGTGCCTCCCGCTGGTTCCCAGCCTCCCCTTGGCCCTCTGTCTCTTCTCTACACTGAAGCCACAGCCATCACCCATGCCCGTGTTTCTCCTGCACTGAGGCCACCACAGTCTGCAGTCACATATTTATTTATGTGATGTGGAGTTTAATGTCTGACTTGCCTATGAGACATGCTGCAGGAGGTCAAGGGCAGGGTCTGGGTTGATTGTCACTGCATCCCCGGTGCCCTTGATGAGGAACGGTTGAGCAACTGAGTGAATGACCCAGGCTGGGCCCTTGTTTCCTTGCTGTCTCTAGCTTCACTGCCAAAGGGACTCCCCCTCTAGACCACATGATCTGCATGTGCAGGGGGTCTCTGCCTTTTGTACACTGCACATTGAGGGACTTGGTAAAGCTTTGGTGAATGAATCGTGAGTCTCTGAAGTAGAAGACTTGACTGGGATCCCTTAATGCAGACCACCGTCCTCAGATTCAGCCTGGGGCCACCTTCTCTGTGCCATCATTGCTCATTTTAGCTCCTTCTCACTTATCTCCCAGGGCCTTGGTTTCCATGAACGCTTTCTGACCTGAGAGCTTAGGCTGGGGCTGAACCCAGATTGCTGCTTGGTTACGGCCATTCTACTCACAGGAGGAAGCGGGGTCTTCCTCTCTGCTTTCTAGTGGGGTTTGGGAGCTAGAGGAGACATGCAGGGGCTCTGCGTGAAGCCCCCTCACTGCTGATGCCTAGAGCCTTTGGCCGGATGAGCTCTTCAGAACCTCTGTGTCCTCTGGAACTATGTCCTTCCCAGATATTGCTTTCTTCCTTGGCAGAAAAAATAAAAGCAGCCTCCCTCCAAAGTTCTGGGGTCTCGTAGACGACATGGAAAATGTCCACAAGGAATGGCCACAGAAGAGCAGGCAAAGCCCTGGAGAGAGAGTCAAGGCTGGCTGGAGAAGGTGCCTGGCACTGTGTGATTTGCTGCCTGTGTCTCTCTCGGAGCTGGAGTTTCCACCTGTGAAAGGGAGATTGCACCACCTGTGTGGCTGCCAAGCTAAGGAGTATCTGACAGATTCACTGGAAGCAGGAAGTGTGCCAGCTGGAAAATGGTGATTTTTCATCCGACACCATCAGGAAAGCCCCAGACTTCACCCCCTCCCTCTCTCCTGTTATTAATGGCCATGTGGACCAAATTCCTCAGCCTCACTTCCTTCAAGGTTTTCTTCCAGAGCCTTATCTCAGGCACTCCTGGCTCCTTTTAGTTTCTTTCCTGCTGGGTAGGCATTTCCCCCAAGAGCCCAGCGAGTTTAGCATCAGGCCAGGTTGGGGAAGAATGTGGGCTCAGCTGGGAGGCTGGGGGTCGCGAGCCGCCTTGTGGCTGCTCCATGGGGTCTGGCGGAGCCCCAGCCTCTGGCTGTGACATACAGCCCCCTTCATGAAGCCAGACAGAATTAAGCCTTTTGTTTCCTGTTTGCTAGGCCGGCTTAAAGAAAACACAGAGGGTCGGTGCGGCTAGGGCTCCCAACAAGACGGCCTTTGTATTCATTTAATTAATCAGTTAGCTGAGGGGAAGGAGAGGGGGAAAGTTCATGTTATAAATACATGTTTTTCTTTGGCTTCCCCTCCTGCAAAAGACACGGCCTGAATGGCATCCCCAAGAGAGCCCCCATCTCGCTGTAGACATGCTGGGGGCCAGGGGCCAGCCAGGCTGCAGCTCAGACCCTCCTTGCCCCTTTGCTTGCCCTGCCCCCTGCAACCCTCACCAAGGGGCCTTATCCCTGAAGGCTGTGGGTCCTGGGGGAGTGTTAATGCTGATGGGGTGGGTAAGGAGTGGTGGCCACTCCTACAGCCCATTCTTCCTCTTTACCTCCCCCTCAGACCCCACACCCTCCAGGGATGAGGTGGCTGCACTGCCACATGGTGAAGTGTCTGTCCCCAAAGAGGCCTGGGCAGTTGGCAGGTGCACCGTGGAGAAGTCCAGGTACAGAGGGAGAAGGGCTGAAGCTGGCACCAAGGTGTCCAGGCTGACAGAACGCTGAGCACTGGCAGGGGACACCGAGGGACATCCGGCATCCTCTATCCCACTTTCCGTTGGAGCCTTCTGGAGTGCAGGGGGAGGAGCTGTGGAACGTGCTCCTAGGGCTCTGGGGAGGCTGCGGGTGGGGGCGGTGAGTGCTCTGGGACAGATAATTTCATCACCCCTTCAGGCTCCATGGAGCATTTTTAAAGCTTTGTTTGATGATATTATTTAAACAATTATTTTTTTCTTTTTAGAGATGGGCAAATTTACTCACTATTCTCCCACCTTTCCTCTCTACCCTCAGCTGCCAGGTATTTTTAGAGTTTAAAAACCCTTTCATTATGAGGTAAAATATTTGCAGTCCCTGAATGTATGGCCCTCGGAATAGAATTTCACCGTGGTAAATTTTTCCTTATGTGCTCTTCATTTTAATTCTTATTGGAATCTCTGGTATCTGGGGACCATGGTGCTAGGCCTTCTGACTATGCTGCTCAGAAATTCCCCAAATCTAATCAAGAGATACAGAGTTCAGGCTGGGACCTACCTCTGGCCTCTAAATATTTATTTATATGAGATAGGCTAGAGTGCAGTCCAGTGATCACGGCTCACTGCAGCCTCAACCAGCTGGGTCCAAGCAGTCCTCCCGCCTCAGACTCCCGAGTAGCTGAGACCACAAGTGCACTAGTTTAAAAATTTTTGGTAGAGATAAGGTCTCGCTATGTTGGCCAGGCTGGTCTTGAACTCCTGGGCTCAAGCGATCCTCCTGCCTCAGCTTCCCAAGTACGGGGATTACAGGCGTGAGCCACCACGCCTGACTTTCAATATTTGTTCAACTTGCCTTGTCTGGACATCAGGACAATTACAAGTGGCCCCGCTTCCTTCCTGTAGCGCTCCCTTCCTTGGCCCTTCAGGGAAGTCAGCAGAGCCAGGCAGTGGGCAGAGCTGTACGGTGTTATTTGGGGACCTCCTTGGAGGACATTCTTCCCCTCTCAGCCACAGAAAGAGGTCCACAGCTTCAAACCACAAACCCAAATGCCCTGCCTCTAGGGGCTTCTGGGAGCAGAGTCAAGCCAGGCTGAGCCCTGGATAGGGTGGTATTCCCTAGCAAAACAGCAAAATGCCTGGAGCCATGCGTGCCTTGGGTCAGCGAACTGTTCCATTTAACTCACTGCATGGTGCCTGGAGAATGTGTCCATGTGTGCCCATGTCCCGTGAAGCAATGGGTAAAACTCAGGACTCCAGAATCTCTGTGTCATTTCTGGGGGGCTCTTGTATTAGCTCATTCTTCCCAAGCTTCATTTTCCCAAACCATGCTTCACTTTCGCCATCTGAGTAGACAGAAGTACAGCCCTCTGTGTTCCTCTGCTTAGAGGGCGGGGCCTGGTGCCCTTTGTTTGTGGCTCCTGGAATTGCCTTCCCCAGAGATGTATGGAGAGGGGAAGGCAGGGAGACAGGTTCGACCTAGAGAGCAAATTTCCTTCTCAGAGTTGTTTGAATCCTAGAGACACCAGAGCTGGAAGGAATCCCAGTGACCAGCTCAACAGGGTGAGAAGCAAAGGCCTGCTCCTTTCCTGGAAGAGGAAGTGTAGTTCATGGCTTGGTGGCAAGTCAGGTAGCAGGGCCTTGGTTTTGGAGTTAAGTCTCCAGACAGAAGGGGTGATTAAAGCTGTGTTTCTCCGGTGAAACGCCGTCTCTACTAAAAATACAAAAAATTAGCCAGGCGTGGTGGCGGGCACCTGGAGTCCCAGCTACTCGGGAGGCTGAGGCAGGAGAATGGCGTGAACCCGGGAGGCAGAGCTGGTGGTGAGCCAAGATCGCGCCACTGCACTCCAGCCTGGGCAACAGAGCAAGACTCCATTTCAAAAAAAAAAAGCCGTTTCGCAAACGTTAAGGTACAATACAAAGGAGCCACCTGGGCACCGTGTTAAGATGCAGATTCTGAATCAGCAGGTCTGAGTGGGGCTGAGATTCTGTGTTGAACAGGCTCCTGGTGACATGGATGCTCCTGGTCTCTGGCCACACTGAGTGGCACATGGCTAGTGGATTTAGCAGTGCTGTGCCTGCTCAGTAAAAAGTCATCAATGTCCTGTGGCTCAAGCTCCCAGTTTAATCCCATTGTCACAGGTTGAACGATGCATCCCAGCTGCCTGGGACTCTTCTGGTTTTCTCCATGTGAGTTCTGGGGAAGTCGATGGCTTTAATTCCAGACTTCTCTTCCAAGCCTACCTGCCTTAAAGAAGCTTGCTTATCTTGTCATGGGTCTTTCCCCTGTCACATCACTCCCATTTCAATTGTGAATGGCCACATTCCCGGTCAGAGACACATTCCCGGTCAGAGACATTCTAAGGTTTGCCTTCTATTGTCCTTCTTCTCCCTCTGCTGACTCCTTTTCTCCCACTATGACCCTCTCTCCCACTCCTCCGGGCCCGGCTGAATCTACCCCTTCCTTACCCTGCTCTGAGCTCCTGGGGTATACCTGTGCTTGGTGCTTAGCAGAGACTGTCTGGTGTGATTGGCTCTCAGAGAACACTGTACACATCTTACAAAACTAGACTGTACACTCCCAGAGGACGAGCGCCGTGTCTGATCTTTCTTTGTATCCCGGTGGTACCTTCCGCACAGTAGTTCTTGACCCTTGGAAGGTAGGGCCTCTTGCTGTTGCTACTCTAGTCCCAGAACTCAGCATCTTGCTGAGCACAGGGCTTGTGTCCCTTACACGTTCATTACGTGTTACTTCTAGAAAGGAGTGAGTTAGAAGATGCTCCATACGTAGTTTAATCATGGATCCTTTTTGAGGTCTGAGTTCTTGGCATTTATTTTGTATCCATTCTGTGTCTGTTCTGCTGATGTGCCTGGTACATAGCGGGGCTGGACATTCTTTTTAATGAAAGTGTGTTGTTGGGTGTGGAGTCCCTTCCAGGGAGGACAGTCCCTTCCAGGGGAGCAGGGGAGAGCTGGTGAAAGGCCAAGTCTGAACCCAGGCCCAGATGGGGTCTTTCCTCACAACCATGTTCTTCACACAGCACATTCCTCAATGTCTAGCAGGCCAGGCAGGCCACTTCTTGATCATGGAGGACAGAGATGCTTTTGGCATTTATGCATACTTTGTGACCTCTGTTTCCGAATTCATAATTGTAACTATATTTTATTACATCCAAGTAAAAATTCATTTCAAAGCCATCAGGTGACTCTCTTGCTAGGGGTGGAGCTAGGATAAGCAGAGACTGGGTTATAACCCTTTCAGCCCAAATATTCTGTCTCTCTAAGTAGCCCCTGTTTTAAAATGTGTTTCCCCCCTTCTCTCTTATGCCACACCCTGTCCCAGACATACACGGCAGCCCAATCTCAACTTCCCCGGAGTGTGTTAAATTAAATCACTGTACATTTACTGGGGACTTAAGATCTACAAGATACTTAAAAAGATGAAAATACACATGTAACGTAACCCCTAACTTCCATCTTCAAGGACTTTACCCTCTAAATGGAAAGGCAATTTATGAAAAGAAAGTAACAATAAAAAGTTAAATAATAATGAAGATTACAATGCAGGAGACGTCACATGATGAAACAGGATTAATTAATCACTGAATGAGTGGCGCAGATTCTATGTGCTGAGGGAATTCCAGGAAGAAAGAGAAGGCTGTGCACCCGGGTGATCTGGGGTGATCTGAAATGACTGGGGCCTTGGTTGGGGTGGGATGGAGCTCAGCTCAGTGTATATTTATGGGACACTCACTGTGTTCCAGGCAGTGTGTCATACTTTGCAGGCACAGAGACAAAGGAGACAGAGTCCCCACCCTCGAGGAGCCTACTTTCTAGTGGGGGGTGGGAGGAACCGAGAAGGAAACTTTAAGGGCAAGGGGTGTGGGCACCCTGGAGAGGGATAGTCGGCTCAGGCTGATGCTGTTCGGGAGGTTGGCAGGAACCAGCCCTGGTGCCATCTAACCTGACTTGAGCAGAGAGTAGTTAGGTCAAAATGTAGAGGAGGGGGTGTTAAACGAGAGATTACTTTGCACAAACGCGTGGAGGCATGAACCAGCATGGTGTGTGTGCACAAAGTCAGCAGATCAGGATTCTGGTTCAAGGAGTGGCAAGAGATGAGCGGGAAAGCAGCCAGGGCCGGGTCACAGAGACCCTCGAATGCCTTGCTAAGGAGTATAGAGTTCTTATCTAGCCAGTGGGGTCCCCTGAAGAGGCAGCATGAAATAGTGGCTGAGAAGCAGCCAGGTGCCCTGCTTTGCCACTTGCGAGCTGGTGATCTTGAGCGAAAAACGTCATCTCTTGGTGCCTCAATTTCCTAATCTGTTCAGAGGGCGAAATCATGGTACTTACCTCATTGAGGTGTTGTGATGACTGAGTGAGCTAATCAGCATAACAAGTTAACAGCCGTCTTGGAGCAAAGACAGCGCTTAGTAAACTGCAGCCAGCATTAGCATGAAGGGATTTCAGCTGCGAGTGACTTCGGTTGTGTTTTAGAAGGATCACGTTGGCAGTACAAGAAGGCTGGATGAACGTGGGCAAGACCAGGAAGCCAGTGAGACACCTATTGCAGTACTGCAGGCAAGTGAGTCTGAGGGCCTGGGCTGAGGGGTGGTGCTGTGAGAGAGGGAGGGTCTGGGTTCCAGAACTAGTTAGAAGGAAAAATCTTCAGGTACGGGGGTGGGGGACTGATCTGTATGTGGGAGAGTAAGAGAAAGGAAGGACTCCAGGGAGACTTCCAAGTTTTGACCTCATTCTAGGTGGGTGGTGGTTTCAATAACTGTCACAGGAAACCTAAGAGGAAAAATAGGTCTTCCGGAAGATAGATTCTTGTCTCTCTCTCTCTCTTTCCCTTCCTCCCTTCCATCCTCCCTCCTCCCTTCCTTTCCTTCCTTCTTTGCTTTTCCTTTTTTCTTTCTGTCTCCTTTTCATACTGAGTTCCAACATCTATGGAACGTGTAGCTGGAGACGTCTAGCAGGAAATTGAATACACACATTCAAGAATATGGCTGGAGATAGAAATGTGAGCACCATTAGCCCATGACGGGTGCATAAGCTCTCCCAGAGAGCATGTGCAGAGCGGGAGGAGCAGTGGGCAAAAGCAGAATCCAGAGGAACACAGTGTTTAAAACATGATGCGAGAGGAACCACAAGAGACACAGAGAGGGTAGGAGAGTTAGGAGGAGAATCAGGAAAGGGTGGCATTGCTGAACCAAAGGAGTAGAAAGCTTGATGATGAGAATGAGAGTCAGCTGAAACAAGGACCAAACTATCCAGTAAAGGAAAGAGTAAGAGAGTATCCCTCCACTTGTCAGCATGAAAGCTACTGGCACCTGGGGAGAGAGGTTTTGGTGGCAAGTCAGGGTGGAAGAGATTGGAGAGGGGTATGGGTGGTTGGGAGGTGAGGAAGAGGTGGGAATAAGCATGTCAGGGGCATGGCTGGCTGTGGACCTGGCTGTGCCAAATGACTCTTGAATGGAGGAGGAGGCCTCTGGTTGTCAGCCATCAGTAAGCAAAGCCTACATGTGGTCCTCGGATTGAAACCTGCCAGGGAGACTTAATTTAGTCATCCATTTTTTAAATTCAACAAATATTGATTGCATAACTACTATGGATTTTAAAATGCACTGAATGGAATTCTGTAATGAATGTGTCTAATAGAGGAGATAGGACAAATATAAGTAGCTGTAATGCAAAGATGAAAGGTATCTTAGGCAACATGCTATGAGTTTGGATGAGGAAACATTGCTTCTCCCTGGGGTGACCAGGGAATGATTCATGGATGAGAATTGCTTTTGAGCTGGGCTTGAAGGAGGAGTAGAGTTCTAATAGGCATCAGTGGAAAACAGGCATTCCAGCAGATAGAAGGGATATGCAAAGGCCCCGAGGCAGGTAAATTTGGAGTGTAGTCATGGGACCTGAAATACACTAATTTACTGAGAGTGTGGCCACAGCACAGAGGTAGAGTGTAAGTTGAGCCTGGAAAGTTAGACTGGGGCCATGTCTTGGGAGGTTTTCCACGCCAGGTGTAGGAAGTTGCTCTTTATTGTAGAGCCCACAAGGAGCCATTGCAAGTTTTTGATGTAAGAAGTAACAAGAAAAGACTTTGCACTAGAAAAATCTTGCTGACATTAATGTGTAAGGCAGATCAGAGCAGAGAGGAGTAAGTTAGGAGACAAATGTGATGGTCTGAGAGTGAGAAGTAATGAAGGATTTAGCAAGCACGTTGGTAATGGGACAGGAGAAAGTGAATATGAGACACATATGTGCAAACTGGGCCAGTTAGGGCTTAAAGTGTGCCTGTGTGGGAATGTGTGGGGTCTGGGTGGTTTGCAGATTAAGGTGAGAGGTAGAAGAGAGTTTGAATGGTCGTAAGGGAGAAATCAATAAGAATTCCCAGATGTGTACAGCTTGGGTGGTTGGAAGAAAAGGGTACCATTAACAGAAATAGTAAAGAATCAAAGATGAGCAGGTTCAGGGAGCGAGAGGGGACGTGTGCTGCTTTCTGTGGACGTGTTGAGTGAAGGAGGCCTGTGACTGAGAAATGGCCACTCTTTGGGTGGATGGGAGTACTTGGCCACCTCAATGGCAGCTGCACTGGAGTTGTGGGGCCAGTATCTGGGTTTCAGGGTCTCAGGAGAGAACGGGAAGTGGGGAAGTGGCAGCTGTGAGCGCTGATCGCTCTTTCACAAGTTTGGTGGTGAAAGGGAAGAGAGATGGGAGGGATATAATTCCAGAGGGCTAAGAAAATAACTAAAAAATTACATAATTCTTTACATCCATATTATGAATTGCAAAGCACTTCGAGTCTCTTGTCTTACCTAGTCTTCACAACGTTTAAGGGAGTCAGGGTAGGGAGGCTTTAAATCCACTTTACAGATGAAGAAGCTGAGTCTCTGAAATAGGCAGGGCCAAGAGGTGTCACAGGTGAGATCCTGCGTTCTGGGCCAGGGTTCTTTCCACTTCAGTATAATGCCTATGGGTCTGGGTACACTTTGTATGTTTGTAAATCAAGGCAGGTAGCCCAAGTAGGAGATTGAAAGTACACATACACATGTGCGCGCACACACACACCTGCACAGACACACTCACAATTGATAGGCATCACTATGGGATGGAGGGTCGGAGACCAGGTGGCGTCAGCTTGGGAAGAAGGAGGGCTCTGCTTTGGGGGCAGTAGGAAAGAAGAGGGAGGGTTAAAGGTAGCATGCTGAGGAAGAAGGAAAGAAAATTAGGAAAACTCAGAAGACACAGAACCAATGGCTATGGAAAACACAAATGAAAAAGTTCAAGAACATTCATAAAGCAACATGGTAACACAGTGATAGATGGGGCAGGCTGGAGGGGGAGGAGGAGGACGACAAGCGAGGGCTGCAAGATGCAGATCAGAGCCATCTTTGTTGTGGATAAATAAAGAGGCAAAAGGGCCCCTCTCCCAAGGCCCTGAAAATAGAAACCTCAAAAGCAGGAGGGAGTCGTGCAACCCTCATAGCCACCCTGGTGTCATTCTTCACGCCCACCCTCGGGTCCACTTGGTTTCTGCTGCAATTCTGGGCTGGTATTGCTCTTATTTTGTCCCTGGTCCCAGAAGAAAGACCAGATCAGCACCTGCTCGAGGTCAGAGGTGGCCCGGGACGCGTGCTGACCATCACTGGAGGTGAAGCAAGGCAGCGGCGGTGTGGGGGACTGAGCCCTGCACAGGTCGTGTCTCTGGCAGCAGGAGAATGAAGCTATGCAGTAAGGGTTCTGCCAACCTCTGGCTGGAGAATAGAAGGACAGCTTCTTGTGCAGAAAGAGGATCCCGCAGAGGTGACCTTTCCCTCTGAATCCTTTGATCTGGGAGTCCTGGAGAGTCCGTCCCATGGGCCAGTGGTTCTTAGGAACTCATTGGCAGTCCTGAATTTTGCTCTTTGTGTTGGAGGGAGTCTGGCTAAAACCAAAGCCTCGCTGACTGGAATTCCAGGAATCTGCCCCTTCTCTGTTTGGGGATGTCATCTCACCCTTTAGGGAAGGAGCCCGTGCTTTTCTTGCTCTGAGGCCAAAGCCTGCATTCAGAGCGCAGGAAGGCAATGATGCCTTGAAGGTTCCTGCTCTTCCCTCTGCTGTGGGCACAAATGTGGATGCAGGTGCAGTGTTGGATGATGTTTGAGGGGGCGCAGCACAGCGAGGCCCTCCCTTCACTGCCTGTGGGAAGATGTGAAGAATGTGCTCCCTCTGAGAAAACCCCGTGGTCTTTCGTTCAGAGTTTTCAGGGTCTCTGGCTATGGCTGCATTCACTTAGGGAGGTCAAGGGTTTCTGTTTGCCTGGGACTGAGGGGTTTCCTGGAACGTAGGAATTTAGTGCTAAAACCCAGAAAGTTTCGGACACACCAAGACGAGTTGGTCACCCTCACTGTCCCGCCTCCTACTTCTGGGAAAGTGCAGAGTTCAGGATCTTCAGATTCCGCTGGGCAGAGTCTGAATTTTCTTCTGGAGTGATGTGTCCTTTACACGGGTAAAAGGATAAACTGCACTAGGGGGTCCTGTGGTGTAGAAGTGGTTTCAGGATCTCGATTGAAACCTTCTTTCTGTCACTTTCTACACGTGCAAGTTTGGGTGAGTTACTACTTTATATTTCTGGGCTTCAGTGTCCTTATCTGTAAAATGTGAATAATAATGTTAATCTTGAAGGAAGGTTGTTGTATGGAATGAATGAGACGATGCTTGTCAGTCAGGTGCCTCGCACAGTGCACAGCACTTGGAGAAAACAGTGAGTGTCAGTTCCCCTGATTCCTCCCTCTCCTTCCTTGCACTGGAGTGATTCCCATTCTGCAGCTGGAGAGGGTGAGGCTGGTGAGCAGGGATAGTTTCCTCTGGGTCAAAATGACAGTCAGAAGCAGAGACCCCCAACAGACTTCTCACTCCCAACTGCAGCTTCCTACTTTGGAGTAGGCAGGGGTTTCTCGATCTGGAACATTACCTGGAAGAGACAGAAGGATGTATTTTTATGTATTCCTTTATTTGTTCAGTCATTCATTCATTCTAGAAATATTTACTGAGTACCTACTATGTATCAGGCGCTGTTCCGGGTGCTGGGAATACAACTGTTGACAACACACATAAATATTCTTCCCTCATAAATTTTAGATCCTGGTTGGGGACATATAATCAACATCTATATAATATAATGTCAACTAGTAATAATTGCTTTGAAGGGAAAACAAAGCAGGTCTCTGGCAGAGAGCACCTGGGTCCGGGACATTATTCTACTGGGGTGGTCAGGGAAGGCCTCTCCGAGCTGAGTCCTGGAAGAATGCGGCCTGAGTCTTCCGGGCCTGCCCTCCTGGCCCATGCAGCTTCCAGCTCAGGCCTAGCTGCCCGGGGTGGAGCTGGCTGCTCAGGAGAGAGCTAGTGGCTGCTTTGGGCTGCAGGGGGAGGTGGGAATGCAGCTGTTTTGATCAGTTGTCCTTCCTTGGTGCTGACTCCTCTGCTGATCTGAGCTTTGGGAATGGGGGCGGAAGCTGAGCTGGAGAATCAGTATTGAGGGTCAGATTGCAGTTGACAGTGATGTAAACAGGCTGCCCTGCCCTACTTGGAGACATACTACATGTGGGGACAAGTCACAATGTATTTGGTTTCCTATATGGCTCTATTTCTTTGGCATTGCCTTTTTCTTTAAGAAAAAAAATACACCCCTGTTTGGATTGTATGCTAAATGATTTATGAACATTATTCTTCTCCATTAGTTCTACCTGTGAGAGCTCCAGCCCTCACAATCCTTTTCATGTTGATTAAGTACATTTGAAAGCAAGAGGAGACTGTCTGAAATTGCTTCACAATATAGACTCATGGCTTCCCTGGACCCAGGAGGGATTCCTCATCTTCCCTTTGAAAGAGTTCCTTTGCAGCTGGTTAAGCAGGAGATCAGTCTAGAAACATGTAACCAGTCTTATGTGTGCTGAACGCCGTAGACGGGGACCATTCTTTCTGGAGCTGGTAATGGTGGATTTGAATCCTGAAAATCTCTGGGCAGGAGTGTCCTCTAGAACTAATCCTTCTGGTCCTCTCCTCCCCACCCAGGTGTGGTTGTGCCTGACGTTGTACCTGACGTGGCCCTGACAGGTCAACACTGGACGGGAAAATAGGAGGCAATTCTTTTTTTTTTTTTTTTAGACGGAGTCTTGCTCTGTTGCCCAGCATGGAGTGCAGTGGTGCGATCTCGGCTCACTGCAACCTCCGCCTCCCAGGTTCAAGCGATTCTAGGAGGGGATTCTGAAAGAGCCTGTCAGAGCTCAGTGTTACCAGGGGACTACGCTAAACAGGGAGGGAAGAGAGGAGACGGAAAAGGAACTTCACAGCTGGGCTTTTTATATCCCTGGGCTGATAGGTGGCTCCTGTGGAGAGGAGGCAGGATCCACGATCCATAGAGCCAGCCCCTAGCTGGAGGTCCTCTTGGCTGGTTCTACAGTTAGGACCAATGGCCTTCCCTAGTTGCTCCCACATCCTTTGTTTATTTGTTTGGTGGAGATCTTGTGGGTAGATGGCAATTAAGGGTCTAGGCTCAGAACTCACTTTGACTTGGCCCAGGTCAACCTGGGAAGTAGACTTCAACAGATTCTGTGTCTACCCCATGTAGAGCCTCTTGCACCACCATCAGGCCCAGGGCTCTCTTCCCCAGATCTTTGGGTCAGGAATGAAATAGTACAATTTTCCCTGAACTCCTAGCCTCACCACTGAAATTGTGTGAAGTTGCCCTCACTCTCGGCCTCCTTGGCCCACAGGCACTCCTCTGAGATGCCTTCAGGCCCCTGTCTTTTAAATCCAGGCTCTAAAATTTTATTCTCCCCCATCTTCAAAATGCTGTCATCCTTTGTGGCATCGCTTTGTGTCTAAGCCCCAAGTTTCTTCACATCTGTCATCTCTCCCTGCCCTTTGCAGAGAGTGTGGAGTTCATGTCTGCATCAGACATTAGACAAGCCTTGGCTTTCATCTTACCTTTGTTGTTTACCTATGGGATGACTTTGGAAAAGTCGCTTTGGATCCCTGACTCTCAGATCCCTCATCTGCTAAATGGGAATAAGAATATTTGAGGAACAGAAAAGATGCTGGTTTTGAAAAATGCTTTGTAAGCTGTCAGTGCCCACTGCCTCCTCAGGACAGAAGATTTTTGTGGTTGTTGTTGTTGTTTGAGACAGGATCTCTCACTCTGTCACCCAGGCTGGAGTACAGTGCACAATCAGGGCTCACTGAAGCCTCTGCCCCCTAGGCTCAAGTGATCCTCCCACCTCAGCCTCCTGTGTAGCTGGGACTACAGGCACACGCTACCACGCCCAGCTAATTTTTATAATTTTTGTAGAGACAAGGCCTCCCTATGTTGCCCAGGCTGGTCTTGAACTCTTGGGCTCAAGTGATCTGCCTGCCACGGCCTCCCAAAGTGCTGGGATTACAGGCATGAGCCACTGTGCCTGGCCCAAAAGTTAGAAAACACTTAAAATGTGAACATTTCTAATTCTACCACAATTCTGGCTACATGCGATCTGGGAGGGAGATGAGATGGTGTGCACAGAGGAAAAAGCCCCAAACCACGTGTGTGGAAAGTAAAGACAAGGACTGCCTCTGCCACCCCGACCTCGGTCCTTGCAGGAGGGCCAGGGAGGGCTTTCCAGCACCTACTGCATGCCAGGTGCCCGACTTGGCCTTTTGGCTTGACTATCTCACTTCCTCACGAAAACCTGGAGAGGATGTTATCTCCATGGGGGCAGATGATAGGAATGAGACCCAGAGAGGGTCTCTTGCCCAAGATCCCAAAGTTAGCAAATTGTAGCATGGGGAATCAAACCCAGCTCTGCCTGGCCCTAAGGTCCAGGCTGTGCCATCCCATGTCAGGACCCGCCTCTTGGTGGCTTTGAGGAGAGCTAGGCTGTCATCTGAGTAGGCTCCATGAGTGGCCACCTCCCAGCCCCACCTACCCTTGAACCTGAAATTCTACCATTCCCAGTTTATTCCTCAGAGCTCAGCATTTCCTCTTGTGATTCACTCTTGCTCTCTCTCACTCCCTTGCTCTCCCTGTCTTTTGAATGCCCTACTCAGAGGGGTTGCTCTGGAGCATGGATTCGTGTTGTCAGCCCGTTTTCTTTCTGGCTAAGAGTGACAGCCAGAGTAAGCAGTCTAAACTGTGTACCTGGGAGGAGAGCTGATCCTGAAAAGGGCAAAAAGGAAAGGCTCCTCTACCTAAGACAAATCTTATCCCCTTCTGAGTTTTGCCCGGGCTGGCTCTGCCTAGGTGCAAGTTGTGCCACACCCTGGTTCCAGCCTTCGAGGTCTGCGTCCTGCTGTCAGCACCTCCTAGTTAGCATCTGCACCATCAATCCCATCACACAGCCCCTGCCTGAGGGGTGGAGGGGATGGGGTGCAACCTCTCTAACTCCTTGCCAACCCTTAGACACAGAGTCCTTCCCTCGCCACCCTCCTTCTCTTTTTCTCTCTCTTCTCTCCCCTCCCCACCTTGATGTGGACAGCTCAGCCCCTCCAAGGCTTCTGTCCACTCTGAGAACCCCTCTCTATCCATAGTGGCTCAAAGGGCCTTTTGAGAGGGGGAGCAGGCAGCCTATGGGCCTGGGAGGAGAGATAAAGGCGTGAGATCCCCCGAGGGCCTGCGGGGTCAGGGGCTGTGTATCTGGTGACTTCTGAATGCAAGCTCCAACAAAGAGAAATCTGTGGTGGGAGAGCCTCCGCGAAGGAAATAAGATCTCCATGAAAACAAACTTTTGTTGGAAGCTTTCTCCTCTTGTTTTGGCAGCGTTGCTAGGTCCTGGGAGGGGAAGGCCGCGTCTTCCGGAGCAGTTGGGAGGCTCTCGGATTGTCCAAATATCAGCTTGCTGCAAGAAGGCTGTTCTTCCCCCACCAGGAAGACGGGGCTTGGGAGTCAGTGCAGTAATCATTGGTTTTCTAATCAAGGCTAGAATGGCTGAAAGAAAGGCTGGGGGCCATTGAGAGGGCTCAAGACTGTGAGTTTGGTGAATCAGCACTGTGTATGTTACAGTTCCGTGACTCAGGCTGACCTGAGATCCACTCGTGCCTTACTTTTCTCGCCTGTAAAATGAGCATAACTTGCCTAAGGTCATTCAGCTGGAAAAGCAGGGGCAGGCACAGGATATAAACTGCTATTTCCATGCCGGGGGTGGTGGCTCCTACCTGTAATCCCAGCACTTTGGGAGGCTGAAGCAGGCGGATCACCTGAGGTCAGGATTTCAAGACCAACCTTGAAACAGTGAAACCCTGTTTCTACCAAAAATACAAAAATTAGCCAGGCGTAGTGGCTCGCACCTGTCATCCCAGCTACTCGGGAAGCTGAGGCAGGAGAATCACTTGAACCTGGGAGGCAGAGGTTGCAGTGAGCCAAGATCAAGCCATTGCACTGCAGCCTGGGCAACAGAGCAAGACTCTGTCTCAAAACAAACAAACAAACTAACAAACAAACTAACTGCTATTTCCCATTACCCTCTCATAAGTTAAAAGCAGAGGCTGGAAGTAAGGCCCCAGGAAGACTGGATGATTAGATCTTCTTCAGGCCTAGGTGGTCACAGCGCTCAGTCATTTAGTCTCTGCATCTGGTTTTGCCAACATGAGAAAAGCCAGGGAATGGGTAAAGAAGGGCCTTGCAGTCCATGCTTGCTGCTGACTTGAGTTGGTCAATTTCATTGCTTCTCTAGATTGATTTCAGAACACTAGGTCCTCAAAAGCTTTAAAGAATACAGAAAATGAGGCTTACCCCAGCTGTGGAGATGTTTTTACATTAAACAACAATATCTCTTTTTCACCTTGGGTCAGATCCCATGGGATTAACTCCTTTAGTCCTGCTCAAGGAGAAAATCCTTAACTACAGCTGTTGTCTACCAGGGCTTAGAGGACTTCAGAGCCATGAGTAGCCAGAGGACTAAGGCAGGGAGAGGCCTGACCTGTGGTTTCGAGTCTGTCTGCTCCTGACAGGCCACAGGGTGACCCTGGGCCCTTCTCTGAGCCCCATTTTCCTTCCCATAGACAGTGTCAGATGGGGTAAGTTGCTTTTGCCTCCACTCAGCAGGGAGAGGAGAGATAAACTCAGGGCAGTCCTGGTAGCAGGGCGAGTCCTGGCAGATGCTGAGGGGGCCTGAGAAGCTTGGCTGGGGAGGCAGCGAGGCTGAAAACCCAGCCTGCCCCTTCTCCCCTCATTCCCTCCCGACTGCTTTCCCTCTTCTTCAAAAGCGTTGCTCCTATGAGAAGGGGTGTGTGTCTTCCCCTGTGCTCTGGATGTCTGTGGAAACTGAGAGACACCCAGGCAGAGGTGCCTTTCCCAGAGTTCTCTCTGCCCCAGCACTCTGGATTTGGGAAGGCCTGTCCAGGGAAGCCCACTGCATTTGCGAAGGTGCTTCCTCCCTCCCTCCTCCCCGCTGTTGTCCCTACAGCAGTCTGGCCAGGTCAGTCAGGGGCTAGTCACAGAGCTGGTACCACTGAGGTCATGTGGCTGGCCGAACAGCCTGCAACAGGGGGCCCTTGTTAAAGGCGTATTAATAGGTGAAGACTCCCACTGTTGACCACACGTGGAGTTCACATGGGGCATGTTCAGGCTCGGTGTGGCCAGGATGTGCATGTGCATGAAAGTAGGCAGGAGGCCAGGCTGGGAAAGGCTCCCTGTCCCCTCAAAACACACACACACACACGCACACCCACCCACACACAGTCTCTCTCTCTCTCACACACACACACAAAGTCACACCCAGTCATACACACAGAGTCACACTCACACACATGCAGGAACACCCACCCATGGAGTCACACACACAGGCATGTGCACACACGCCCCTCCAGACAACAGCACGCTGGTGATAGGAGAGAAGCCTTTTCTAGGAGCTTCTCTCTCCACTCTCTCATCCCCTCCTTTCCCACTCCTGGATCTCTCTCCTTCCACGCTCCTCTCTGGTCACCTTATTAGGCTTAATCAGCAGGGATCACAAGTCCTAGATTTGCCAGACCAGCTCTCACTCCATGTAGTTTGCAGGCAACAGGCGACAAGGAAAAGAACTCAGGCGGGAGCCCAGTGGGGCTGGGTTCAGATCTTCAGGCTTCCACGTAGCCAGGACCATGGCCATGGACATTCACACTAGGCAGTTGTTAACTCCTCTAAGCCTCACTGCAAGGCCAGCTACAAATACTTCCTTGTGGGGTTGTTGTGAGGAATGTGCGTGGAAACAGGTGGAAGCCACCTAGCGCAGGCGGGCGCACAGGAAGTGTCAGTGCCTAGCACAGGCGGGCACACAGGAAGTGTCAGTGCCTAGCGCAGGCGGGTACACAGGAAGTGTCAGTGCACACCGGCTCTCTCCTCTGCGTGATTGCCCCATGAATGTATTTTTGCTGTGTGGTCCTCATACTGCTGTTTGAGCTGGAAAAGAGACCCACCCTAGGGAAGTGTTTGGGGTCTACTTTGCGTGGACTTTTCCTCATTTACCTGGGGAGGTAGTTTTGAACCTAGGAGGGGGAAGAGTATAACGATCATTTACTGAGCACTTTCTATGTGAGACAATTACGCTAATTTCATCTTCACAGTGGCCTCCTGATCCCTCCGTCACAAATAAGGAAACTGAATTGCAAAGGGGTTAGGTAATTTGTCAGAATTCATAAGCTAGTAAGTGGCTAGGAACCCAGCTCCTAACCTCAACTTTCTGTTGCACTAGATGATTTGCTGTAGCACTGGGGACCCTGGCATGAGCCCATGCGGAGGCAGATGGCACTGTTTGATCTGGTGATTCAACAGGTCACCTGCTTCTCCTCTTAGGGCAGGCGGATTTGGATAGGGCCTTTCTTCTAACTGCTCTTTAATGTGATGTGGACCTGGGTGGGAAGGCTTTGGTTCCGAGGAGATGGATGCAGGAGGCCTGAGGGGGCATCTGTGGGAACAAACAGGATGAGACGGGGGAGCTCCACTCAGTTTTGCAAACCCCACAAACACCAGCTTGTACTGGCCCCCGAGCTGGGTGCTGGGGATGCAGAAGTGAATAAGACCTTGTCTCTGCCTTCAAGGAACTCAAGGGGGAAGTAAGTGGGGTGGGTGCTCGGCCTTGTAAAAACATGCATGGACACTGGGGTTTGTGCAGCCGTAGAGAAGACTCTGGGTGCTGCATGGCAGTGCGGGGGCGGGGACAGGAACTTGTTCCAAAGTTTGATTGTAGGAGGTGATGCCAGAACAGACTGTCCTGGGAATTAGACAGCAGAAAGAGGAAAAGGGCACTCAGGGCAGGAGGGACAGGCTGAGCAAAAGCACAGAGGTGTGAGCAAGGCTGGGTGTTGTAGGCAGGGACAGGGTGAGAGCTAAGACACTTGGATGATATCTTGCAGGAGATGGGGAGCTAGTGCATATATTTAGATGGGGAGTGGCACTGCCAGGTTTATATTTTAGAACATTGGCCTGAGCAGCAGTGCGCATGGATTAGGGGGGACCAGACCTTTGTAAGAAGAGCAGTCAAGATGTGTATCAGTTAGAAAGCCTTAGACGGTAAGTAGCAGCAAATCCAACCCCAAAAGGCTTAAAGAGTGCGGCATTTCATTTCTTATGTGTTAGGAAGTTCAGTACCAGGACTGCTCTAGGGTTGGAGAAATTCAGGGGCTCTATGACATTCACAAGCACCCAGGTTCTTTCTCTGTCATCCTCGGGATGTTAGCTCTGTTTTCCACCTGGTTTTCCTCTGGGTCACAAGATGGTAGTGGCAGTTCCAGGTGTCGCACCCATGTCCAGGCTGGCAATCAAAAAGGGTAAAGCACGTCAACTGCAAAATTATACGGAGCAGTGGAGGCTGCAGCCAGTGGGAGAATGTTGGCTCTCAACCTGTTGGCATTCAAACTAAAAATTTTTAAACTACCATCAAAAATTATAAGTAGCCCAGGCATGGTGGCTCTCGCCTGTAATTCCAGCACTTAGGAAGGCCAAGGCAGGCAGATCACCTAAGGTCAGGAGATCGAGACCAGCCTGGCTAACATGGCAAAACCCTGTCTTTACTAATAATACAAAAAATTAGCCGGGGGTGGTGGCACGCACCTGTAATTCCAGCTACTTGGTAGGCTGAGGCGGGAGAATCTCTTGAACCTAGGAGGTGGAGGCTGCAGTGAGCCAAGATGACGCCATTGAGTTCCAGCCTGAGTAACAAGAGCGAAACTCTATCTCAAAAAAAAAAAAAAAAAAAAAATTATAAGCAAAGTTAAGAGACAATGACAACCTGGGGAAAAATTTTTACAACTCATATCACAGGGTTATTTTCCCTAATATATGAAGAGCTCTCCAAAATTAACAACAACAAAAACACAACCCAATAGAAAAAATAATGGGCAAATAATGTGAACAGACTATTCACAGAAAAGAAACTACAAATAGCTTTTAACATATGAGACAATGGTCAACCTTGCACATAGTAAGAGAAATGCAAATTAAAACTAACCTGGGATACCATTATTCATTTATCTTTTAAATGGGCAAAAAGCCAAAAAATTTGATATCACATTCTATTGGCAAGGCCCTGGGGAAACAGACTGTCTTATGGTGTAAATCTGTACAACCCCTTTGAAAGGCCATTTCGAATACCATCAAAATGATAAATCATATGCCTTTGACCCAGTAATTTCATGTTGGGGAAATGATCCTAAAGACATTCTTGTACATATAGGAAATGACATATGTCTAAGTACATTCTTTGTAACATTATTTGTAATAGCAAAAAATTGGAAAGCACCCAATATCCATCAATTGAAGACCAACTTATTAAATTATGGAATTTCCTGACAATGGAATACTATTCATTTAAAAAGAGAAATGAGAAACTTTTCTTTGTACTGATAAAGATCTCCAAAATATGTGTAAAAAGGTAAAAAAAAAAAAAAAAAACTCACCAAGTTTCATAAAAAGTGTGTCTAAAAAGGGAAAAGCAAGAATCTATATTTGTGTTTGCCTGGACAGGTGGGAGACAGGAATGGGAGGGAAACATTTCAGTGTTTACCTTTTTAAAGGCAAAACAAAACACAAAAACACTGTGCAATTCCCACAAAATGTCTGGGGCTGCGTTCTGCCAAGAGCGGCTGATTTCCAACCCCTGGGCTCCAAATTATACAGTGGCAGTGGAGACAGAAGGGATGGATTTGAAAAGTCTTTTTTAGGCGTGGAATCCCCACCGGTGTGGTGTGGGATTGAGGGAGAAGGCAGAGGCAGCATCGGAGATGGCTCCAGACATGGGTACCTGGTGGAAGATGGCACCATTGTGAGATGGGAAGGCCGGAGAGAAGCATGTTGGGGGAGAAGGAAACAATGGCAGGTCACTGGGGCAATCGGCCCAGGGGAATCATTTCACCTCTTGAAGCCAGTCTCTGCAATTCTCCCGTCACACCTTGCCTAGGATTGGACCTTGTTCTATTTCCCCATCCATCCATCCATACACAGAAGCAGTATTTCTGACTACAAAAGCAGAGGGGACATTCCTCCAAAGTTTCAAAGGCCAGCATCTGTAGCACTAGGGACAGGGCGGAGACCCAACCAGTGGACACAACAGCAAAATCCTACATTCGCTGCTGGGTCAGTGCATCCCAGAGAGAGGGCAGGACTTTGTGTTCTGCTCCCATTTCTGTTCTAATTCTAATCCCAGCACTTTGAGAGGCCGAGGCAGGCGAATCACAGCCTGGCAAACGTGGTGAAACCCCGACTCTACTAGAAATACAAAAAATTAGCTGGATGTAGTGGTGGGTGCCTGTAATCCCAGCTACTTGGGAGGCTGAGGCAGGAGAATTGCTTGAACCTGGGAGGCGGAGGTTGCAGTGAGCTGAGATTGCGCCACTGCACTCCAGCCTGGGTGACAGAGTGAGACTCTGTCTAAAAAAAAAAAAAAAAAATTCTCACCATCTAATTGGCTCCCCAGCTGCTGCTGGAGTGGACTCTGGGGCTGTGAGCCTGGCACTGGGGCATCCCAGGAGACAGTGGACTATGTTCTACTGGGGTTAGTGTCCACCCAGGGGCACCTTGGTACTGATGGCAGTGGGAGAGGTGGATGGGAAAGGGAAGCCAGGTGAGGGGAACTCTAGGCAAAATGAGCATGAGGTGTGTGGCATCCATGTGATAAGTGCAGTGTGTTTGGGGCACATCTACCCCCCTTGGTGAGAACAGCAGTCTGCTAAGCAGCCTACCATGCTCCAGGCCCATCTGCAGAGCTGGGGGCCAGACTGAAAAATGGACCTGAGAGCTAACCGCAGCCACGTTGTTTGGTGTTGGAGGCATGTAAGTCAGTATGTGAGATGCTACCACACTCTTGGTTTAGTTGTAGCTGGAAAGGATTAGAAGACAATTAATAAATCATATAGTGCCCTGAGTTTAAGTAACTTGTTATTATGGGCTGCATATATTTATTACGCTTCACTGAGCAACACTGGCACATTTCCTTCGACTGTCACACAATTTGTATGCAATTTGTTTCAGTAGGTTTTTTTTTAAATGCACATATAAATTATTAACCTGCATTCTTCAGGGCAGATTGCTGGAATCCCTCCTCCTCCCCCACCACCCCCTGTGGGTCTCATAAAAACTTCCTGTCCCCAAAATGACAGTAGTGCCATGACCTACAGCCTACTGCCTGCCCGGCTGGGGAGGGGAAGAAGAATCACTTGCTGTCGCCTGGTTGGGCACCTGAGGCAGAGACCTCACACAGTTAGGAAGAAATCAAATGTGTATTTTTGGGTGATTGGCCGGTGCCTGGAGAGGAACTGTTGATGAGAATCATGCCTTTCAAAACTGCGGTGAAAATAAATCAGGGGGACAAGGAGAATCGGCCCTTGAACAAAGCTGGGAACCTGTTGACCTGGAAGCCAGAAGCACTTCAGACACTGATGGCCCCAGACTGTTCCATGTCTGAATGAGGAAGCTGAGCCCACAGAGGGGTGACAACTGCCTTGGGGCCACGGTGATGAGTCCTTCCTCATCCTGAGCCACACCCCTTGCTCTCTTCCAGTGGGGAATTTTTTCTGGGACGGACACGGAGACCTTTCCTTCAACCTTTCTCTGAGGTGCACTGGGGGGATCTTCTCCACATTTTTTTCAGGCTTGAGGCTATGTTGTCTTTTTGTTTTTCTTGGTGGAGCAGTTTGATGTTTTCATAATGTGATATTTTTAGTTGAACCCCGAATGAGTATAGCCCCTTCTCACAAAAATTGTCACCTAAGTACCTAGGGAGTAGGTTAAAGAACAGTCTGTCTTGCCTCTGCTCTTTCCAGATGCCTTTTCTAACATCTGTACAATGTGCATCTGTCAGGCACCTAATGTGTAAATAGGTGCTCCTGGTGTGTGTGTGTGCGTGTTGCATCAAAAGGTGTCTCTGCTTACATCTTGCTTTCTGCATTGTTGGGGTGACCCAGCAACTGGAGGAGTCCATGAATGTTGAGTGAATGAACGAGCCTAGTCAGGAGTGAATGCAAGCAGCTTCTGAACACACCAGACAACCTACAGGAAGCGCCTGGCAGCCTGGAACCACCAAGAAGGATTCTCATCTGGGATTTTCTAGATGGCTAATGGTTTATCTTCAAGTACCCTGAGGATGTTGTAAATATTACGAGTGGACATCCTCCCTGTGTTCTTGAGTAAATTACCTGGAACGTGATTGAGCCTCATTTAATGACACATTGGGTTGCCTTTCAGCTCACTCCTTGGCCAACCTTCCATGCCTCAGTTTACCTTTTGGGGAAGCCCACACTCTTCCTCTTTCAGTCCTTTTTTTTTTTTGAGACAGAGTCTCACTCTGTCATCTAGGCTGGAGTGCAATGGCGCAATCTTGGCTCACTGCAACCTCCGCCTCTCTGGTTTTAGTGATTCTCCTGCCTCAGCATCCCAAGCAGCTGGGATTACAGGGACCCGCCACCATGCCCAGCTAACTTTTTCTATTTTTAAAAAAGATGAGTTTTGCCATGTTGGCCAGGCTGGTGTCAAACTCCTGGACTCAAGTGATTCACCTGCCTCGGCCTCCCAAAGTGCTGGGATTACAGGCATGAGACACCATGCCAGGCCCTCTTTTAATACTTCTAATCAGCTGAGGCTCAAGGTACCAGGTAATTTAGTCTGTTAGCAATATGTGTAAAACCAGAGTAAAGAAGCCATCAGTAAGAGCCTGAGAGTTTTCTTTTTGAACAAAGTTCATAAACTTTAATGCCAAGATTACGTGGCGTGTACTTTGACTTCCAGAAGATAAACAAAACAAAACAAAACTGCCCTCTTTCCTCCAGTATTTTTATACTATGTTGAATTTATGAAGCTATTGAATAGCTAAATCACATGCTGGTGAGGAAGGCATTTTTGGAATTTTAGAAACTATGACATTGCTGCTGGGAGGCTGTGAGTGAAGGCCACAAGGGTTGGTAAAGGCATGGTATCTCCTAGTTGGCTTTCAAGAGAATCACACTGAAAGTTCTCTGATTCAGTTATTTTAAGCCACAAGAAGGCAATTTAGTGACAAGAAGGGCCTCTTGTTACTGGCGGTCTTACACATGAGTCTTGAGAAGGCAGCGGCTGCTGCGGCCTCACTCACACAGCTTTTCCCCTTTGCCCCTGGACGCTGCTGGCTCTTCAGTTGGTCAGAAACACAGCTGCCTTTGTGTCTTCTACTGATGGGTGTCTCAGGCGGACCTTCCTGCAGCCCAACAGAGGGCTCTTCCAGCAAGTCCTGCCTCAACAGGGCCTTCCCTGGCCTCTCCATGCCTGGGGAGTTGCACCGGCCAGCCCATCCAGCCTGTGCCACCTGCAAGCTCTGTGGCTGGCAGGTGCCAGGTGGAGGCTGTCAGCTGCTCAGGAGAGAGATTGTTCAAGGTAGTTACTGCTAGCAAGGGATCCCATTTTATCTACCTGCCATCAGAGTAATCTGTCCTGTGCTGGAGCCCCTTGGAGGAGCCATGCGCAGGTGAGGCAGACAGATGGCCGTGCAGCCAGGGCGACTCCGGGTTGGAGATTGAAGCTGCCGGCCTTGCCCAGGAGGCGGAGACCTGTGCTGTGAACTCAGGAAATCTCCCGCCCCTCCCCTCCCGTGTTTATGGTGAAATCAGGCCTCGCTCAGAAAGGCAGTTTTCCTACTCCGTTTGTTCTCAGATTGGTGTTATACCCTGGAGCCAAATTAGTGGCTAAGAACAATTGGAAACAAATGCTCTTTCAGCATCCTGCTGTGATCCTAGATCCAGGTGGGGACACTGGCTGTCTTCTCCACTGAGCCACCCCTCCGCAGAGAATCAGCCTCCCAGAACCATTCAGCACAGCCAAATTCCCTCATAATCAGCCAGCACCGTACACATCTGCCTAACCTCAGTGAAACAAGCTGGAGCCCTGTTAAGTTATTTATGAAACAATATTCAGGACCGCCCCCCGGAGGCAAGTTAGGGAATAATGAATGGGAAGTGCCGTGGTGCCCTTTGGAGAGACCTGTGGCAGGCCTGCTGGAGTGGGGACCATCTCCCTCCCCCGGGGTCTGGGTGCTGGGTGCTCCCTCCAGTGGCCTTCGGTTGGCTGCCTGGACGGCACCTTTTCTGAGATGCCAATGACTGTTAGCTTGGCTTGGATTTGATAGTGAAATTCCTTCTACTCCCTCCAGCACTAGTCTGAGAAAGTGTGGCCTACCCCCGCCATGCCCCCTGTCTGGATGTACCTGCCCCAAAGGGGAGTTAATAGAAGGTCTGAAACACCTGGTGGGGGGAACCCGCCCTGCAGGACCTACATAGCTGCTGAATCATACTTAACTCCCAAGTCAGCTGGTTGTCTGTCCCGTCATTAGACTGGGGGCTCCTTGAGGGCAGGGAACTGGAATTGTTGTTCATCATTGATCCCCAGCCTAGTGAAGGGTCTGATGCTCAGAAAACATTTTGTAAATGAATGAAGGGAATTACTGGTGTGGCTTCCAATCCTGGACTTCTCCAAATAAGTCTCCACCACTCTCTGAACTGTTTCTTCAAATGTGAAATGAGGCCGGGCACGGTGGCTCAAGCCTGTAATCCCAGCACTTTGGGAGGCCGAGACGGGCGGATCACGAGGTCAGCAGATCGAGACCATCCTGGCTAACACAGTGAAACCCCGTCTCTACTAAAAAATACAAAAAACTAGCCGGGTGAGGTGGCGGGCGCCTGTAGTCCCAGCTACTCGGGAGGCTGAGGCAGGAGAATGGCGTAAACCCGGGAGGCGGAGCTTGCAGTGAGCTGAGATCTGGCCACTGCGCTCCAGCCTGGGTGACAGAGCAAGACTCCGTCTCAAAAAACAAACAAACAAAAAACAAATGTGAAATGAGGAGGTCAAGATAGATGATCTCTAAGAGTCTGCCCAGGTCCAACCATCTCACTTCTAGCATTGACTTCTGCACTGAGCTGCCCCAGACTCCAGCTCCCCGACCCACTGCCTCTGGCCTGGCTTACTCCTGGAGGGCACAGCCCGTGGTAGCAATGTCCCCTCTGGCCTGGCGACCCTGGCTTAGTCATTATGCAGGACTTCCAGTCTGGGGCTGGCTCTCTGGTGCCAAATACTGTCCTCTGCCTGTGCTGTTTTCCCCTGAGTCAGTCTGTCACTTTTCTCAGTCACACAGTTGAAAATTCCCTCCGAAGTAAAGCCAGATGCAAAATGAGGACTTGTTAGCACAAAGAGATGTGTGTGTTCTGCTCTGGGCTGCACCTCTTGGGTAGGTTGTATTTCTCTATTTTCTCTGAGCTAGACCCTTCTCCACAAGGGGAATTAAAGGCCTCTTCATCTCCAACCAAATGAGGGAAGCCCAGGGATCACCCTGTGGCACTTTCACATCCCTTCCTCACGCTGCCTTTGTTCGGGAAGCAGAGGAGCGGCTTCTTGCCTCCTCTTTTCTGCCTGCTGCAGAATTTCTCTTGCTTCCTGTGAATCGACAACAGCAATATTTACTTGCACAAGACACATAATATTAACTTTTCAAAGTATATAATTATTTCATTTCATTTTTATAATATGTCTGTGTGGCAAGCAAGGCAGGAATAAACATCTGGATTTATTTGACTTCCCAAAGATTTGCTGGTGTCTGGTCCAAGATTTCTTGGAATTGTAGAACTTTCTGGCTGAATGTGAACCTGGTGAATATCTTCTTCACTGATTTTTAACCTCTCAGGGGATGTGGATAGCCTTGAAATCTTGGTAAAATCTGTAAACCTCTCCCCAGAAAAACTTACACACAAATACTATTCTGGATAAAATTTCCAGGGATTTGTGGACCGCCACCACCTTAAGGTTCTTCTTGCTCTGGTAGAGCCACTGGGTTGAATAGATGAGGAAGCTCAGGCCCAGAGAGTTAGGGCAATGTGCACAGAGTCATAACACTATCAGGACAAGGGCCGTCTCCTAGGTCCTGTCTACCCCCTTTCCAACACGCCAAACCATTACTGCTGTATCACATTAGGTGCCCAAATCCTCTCATCTGTTTCTCTTCCTCCTATTCCCCTCTTCTTTTAGATTTCCTGCTTATTGTTTTATTGCTGTGGATATACTCCTAGACGGTACAACTAGGAGTGTAGATACTCTCCTACACTCTTAATTGGCCCCCTCTCTTACCCTCACGAGGCTTTTTTTTTAAAAAAATCCTAAATCATTGCTCATTTTTCCAGCATCAGCCTTCTGGAGTTGCCTTCCCTGTTGGAGGCTGGCCCAGCCATCCCGTCCTCAGGAACGTAGGCCCTCTTCCCTGGCAGCCTCTCCCCTGACTTCTCCCCGCTGGAGCTGGGAGGCTCTGGGTTCCTTGCTCTGTCTGTCACAAGGCCTTGGCTCCCTTATCTTCTCCTTGAACTGATGAGCTGCTCCTTCCCCTACTCCTAAAGATCTCAGGCTCTTTATTTTTACTATTCTTGATAGAAATTGGGAGACATTAGTGGTGGCATATATACGTATTTTTTAATTGCAGTAAAACATACATCACATAAAATTTGCCATCTTAAGCATTTTAAGCACCCCAATAGCTCTCAATGACACCCTGCACAGGCTGTCCTGGAATCACCTGGGGGAGGGAGGGAAGGGGTTGCTAGATGGTGCATGTCAGTAATGAGCCTTAGTGTTTGGTGACATTAAGTACATTCGCATTGTTTTGCAACCATCACTGCCATCCATCCACAGAACGCCTTTCCTCTTGCAAAACTGCAACTCCGTACTCATTAAGCAACAACTCCTCAGTCCCTCATCATTCACCTGAACCTCTGGAAACCACTAGTCTACTTTTTGCCTCTGAGTTTGGCACTCTCAGTACCTCATACAAGTAGAACCATATAGAGTTCATCCATGTTGTAGCAGGTGTGAGAATTTCCTTCTTTCTTAAGGCTGAATCATATTCCATTGGATGTAGACACATGCATGCCACACTGTGTCTGTCCATTCGTCTGTTGATGGACACTAGGTTGCTCCCACTTTTGGCTGCTGTGAATAAAGCTACTATGAACACAAGTGTACAAGTATCTGCTTTAGTCACCACTTTTGTTTCCTTTGGGTGTATAGTATATAAAAAGTGGACGCACATTTTTAAGGTGTCTTAATTACTCTCTGCTGTCCCTTAAGTCAATATTCATTTTCTTCACTAACGCCTTTTGAGCAATTACTGACCTTACTGGGTCTGTGGCATCTGCCACAAAAGGCACTTTCTCAGAGAGCCCCGGAGGAGCCACAGATAACAGAAGAGACTTTCTACCAGGCTTGAAAGGCTCAGGAGGCCCCCTGCTGCCTCCACTGCTGGTCCTGGCTGGAGCTAGGTTGGGTTAGACGAGGGTTAGAACCCAGCTCAGCCATGTATCAGCGGCATGGCATGACCGTGGGTAGCGTACTGCACCTCTCCCCTCCTTTATTTCAAAATCAGTTAAACAAAAACGATACAACAGCCTTAACATTCTAGAGCAACTCAGTCCTGCACAACCTTCCATGATGACAGAAACGTGCTCTGTCTGAGCCGTCCGGTATCACAATCACTAGCCACATGTGCTATTGAGCACTTGAAATGTGGCGAGTGAGACTGAAGACTGAATTTACATTTCATTTCGTTTTAATTAGTTAGAATTTGAATTTTTAAAGCCACACATGGCCATTGGCTACCTGACTGCACCATGCAGCGATAGAGGATGAAAATGGGTGGCAGTCATGCAGTCCATAGAAGGGGCTCAGCAAGCCCAGTGTCTGGCACATAGTAAGCCCTCAATCAATGTTTGCTATTATTAGGTCTTACGTGTCTTGCTTTCCGGCCCACCACAGCTGATGGCTCTCAATGACACCCCACACTGGCTGTCCTGGAGTCACCTGGGGGAGGGAGGGAAGGTGTTGCTGCATGGTGCATGTCAGTAATGAGCCTTGCACTGAATGTTTCTGGTCTGCTACTTTCCCTGGAGGGTCATGTGAGCTGGAGTGGTATGTAGCCTGCTTTGCAAGTGATTAACATGGTGTAAGCAATCTGCATAGAGAGAAAAAACCCTCGGTTGGTATTCCATTATTCTATTAGAGTTTCAGAGCCAGGATTAAGTGGACATGATTTCTTCCTATGGGCCATTAATTTTGTTTTATTGCTGGTCTGATGGCCATTACCCTTTTTTGCCAATGCATTCCCCCATTAGGTTTGTACAATTAACAAAATATGTGCTGTTAGGGCTTTGATAGGAGGAGTGGGATGGAAATAAAGGGAGGGGGTGCAACCGCTACAGAGTTGGGGGTGGGGAAAGTGTCTGCAATGAAGGGAGGCCTTCAGCACCTGCCTTCTGGCCACTGGCATTCCTGGGAAACTGCAGTAAGACCTTTCCCCAGCTCTTCCCCAACTAGGAGTGGAGGAGTTGCCCAGGTGAGAGGAAGAGACACTTGGTGGGTCCATGTGGGAGCGGTGCTGGCATTTCCTGGCCCTCCTCCTCCAGCCTGCAGCTGAGTACGGCACAGCTGAGAACATAATGTGACACCCCCACCACCCCCATGCTATCACCTTGAACCCGATACTGCTCAGCAGGCAGCGTGAATCAGCCTCTAGGTGTCTGGCCTCGAGACTTCCGGGGCAACACCTGCCTTCCCTCTATGGGGCAAACAGGAGGACATGTGCCCAGTTAAAAGGAGGCAGCTGATACTCTACGTCGTCCAATGATCGACACGTGGAAATGCAGAATTGGCATGGTTAGGCCATATAATTTCTGGAGAAAAGTTAGGAATCCAGGTTCCTAAATGTGAAATTTCACAAGGTTTAGATGTTGGCAGAATTTATAAAAACACTGGACAGGCAAGAGTTAACCTTGGGGCTGCTAGTTGGTGACCTCTGCCAGTCAACGAGGAGTCGTGGAAGGGTATTAAAGGAGACGTGGACATGATCGAAATTGTGTTTTAGAAAGATTCCCAGGGCAGGGGTGGTAGGGTGGATGGGCAAAAACAGATTGAGGCTGGAGACAAAGAGAGTTGGGTTAATGCCAGTGGGATGGGTAGAAGAGCAGCGATGCTTGTGAGGGAGAATTAGCAAGTCTTGGGTCTTGGTGTTTTAGCAGCACAGAGGATGTCCGTGGGGCTAGGGAGGCTCACCTGTGAGCAGGCCCACCTTCATGCTCGAGGGTTTACCTCTGCTGAGACTAGGCCACTCTGTGAGCCCACACCACTCAGTGTACGTGAGTCTTTCCATCCGAGGCTTGGAGGGTAAATTGCTTGCTTCTGTCTAGCATAGAAAGGTCATAAGCGTGTCCAGTTCTTTCTCCCATATGGGATAAATATTAGGGTTAACCCACCAGTGCCAACATTCCTAAAAGGACTTCACGTTCATACTTATACTGACAGGTCCAGGCCCAAGAGTTGAGACTTGGCCTGGGCAGGGCCTGAGGAGTGTCACAGAGGAACCCTTTCCAGGTCCTTTGCAACTGGGTGCCCAGCACTGCCTGTGGTCCATGGGGCTGAGGACTAGTGTGGAATTAGCATCCAGGCCCACTGGGCTTTGTGGAAAGCTGTGTAGTACCCTCAGTGCTGGATACATAAGAGTCTCAGAGCCAAGAACAACTAGGTAATTATATCTATTTAATTATGCAGCTATTGTGTCATTTGGGGCCTGCTGGTCAGGGTCCACAGTGCCTGACTGACAACCTCATGGAACAAGTGTAAGCAACCGCAAAACGTTGTCAGGTGATGAGGGTATAGAGGTGGAACAGAGCAGGGACTCAGTGAGATACGGTGGGAGCTGCGGATATGCTGTTGGAGGGATGAGTGGTCCATCAGGTGTTTGCTCCTGGAATGGCCTATCTCAGTCAGATTTTTCCACCCAAGTTTTGTTTCTCTTTTGGAAGCTTGACTTATAGGCCTACAGAGGGCTTTGCAGAGGACAGGAGCATCCAGAGAGACTCTTGGTGTTCAAGAAGGAGTTGTCACAATTTGGTCCCCATCCCCAAAGTCTGGCTTGGGAAAGAATAGGAAAACTTGTCATGGGAAGCAGGATGAATGCAGAAGTCCTCAGTCTTCTGGATTTTTCTCTCTTTTTCCTATTCAGTTGCAGCCATTTCTTAATTAAGTTATTAATATGTCCTAGGCATTGCACAAAATGCTGTTCACGCACTACTGATAGCACGCTTTTAAAGATGAGAAAATTGAGGTTCATAGAAGCTAGGGTTAGGTAAGTGATGGGCTCTGGCTTGAACCTGAAACTGACTCCAGCATCTTTACTCTTAACCTCAATGATATACCGTGCTAGCAAGAGACTTAGCGCCCTCCCTGAAGGGTTAGTTTGGGCATTCTCAGAGATTGTCAGATGGAGTTTTTTTTTTTTTCCAAAGATCTAATAGTTTAACTCTATTACTTTGCCCATGAGGAAACTGAGGCATACAATGATTAAAGTTCCTTGTCCAAGATCAAACAGTAAGTTAATAACAGAGTCAGGGCATGCACCCATGTCTGGCTGGCCCCTGGTCTGGTGTTCTCTGTCTCAGACCTATGGCTTTGCTAAACCCCCAGCTCATCTTCCTCTTTACCTGGGTATGCTTCATAGATGCCTGCATAGCTATCCTTGAGGATGCAGAGATAAGTTCTATCACACTACCTCCTATGGGAAGCTTTCTTCTATCCCTCTCCCCACCTCTTTTCCAAATAAGCATGACCATTCAACTCCCTCCTCGTTTACCATTTCATAAATTCACTCATATCTATAAATGTGAATTGCCAGTCTCATTTATGATTCCATTTTATTTTCACAATGAATAAGACAAGCCTGAGTTCAAATTCTGGTTGCATTATTGCACAGTTGAAAGACTTTGCCATGATTATTTGCCTGCGTGGATCACAGACAGCTGGCTTTGGAAGGCCCTAAAACATCAGGCACATGGATGGTTCCCCAACAGGCATCCATGGGGTAGTGCCAGTCCAGGAAGACCTTTTCAGTGGTGCATACTGATGAGTGAAACATAAGTACAGTGTGTCGAGACTGCGTATGCCTACACACACAGGTGTGTGTGTGGAGAGAGGGAAAAAATGATGCTGTCTTTCTCAAAGGATGGCTCTTTATTGTGAGATTTTACAGTCTTTATTTTGGGGGAGTTGAGTTATTTCATGAGATGATGGTGAGAGAAGATGCTATTAATATTTTATCAAAATACAAGTGTGTCAACACTATCAGTCTTCGAATGCTGTTCAACACTTTACTGATGGCTGAAACCCAAATCGGGGAAACATGCTTTGAGCAGCTTCTCACCCAGTGCAGGATTCTCCTCTCAGTGTTGGGAGTTCACTACCTTCCAAGGAAGCCTCGCTCATTTCTGGATGGTTCTCATTGCCAGAGAATTCTTTCCTGTGTTGAACTGCAGATTGGCTTCCGCTAACATCTAAACTTAGTCCTAATCCTATCCTCTAGAGCAACACAGTCCCCGTCTCACATAGTTTCTTCAAATATTTGGAGGAATACCATGTGGGAGAAGGATTGTATTGCTTTAGTCACTAGAGCAAGGACCAGTGGATAATTTTAGAAAGGGACAAGGAAGATACATCTCTAGTTTTTTCTCCATTATCTTCTGCCTCATGGCCTCCTAATTAATACTGAAAATAGCCACAACAGGAAAGATAGCTAACATTCAGCGAGTGTTTATTTTGTATGAGGCAGTGTTCTAAGAACCTTCCAGTATATTAAGTAATTCATCCTCACCACCACCCTCAGAGGAAGAGTTAGCATTAGCCCTATTTTATAGATGAAAAACAGGCACGGGGGCATTAAGTAATTTGCCCATGGTCAAACCAGAATCGAAACCTGTTCAGTGTGATCCCAGAGCCTATCCTTTGAACCACTAGACTTCTAACCCACAATTTAACCACTAGACATCTTCTCTCTCCTCTCTTTTCTACTCATCATTGTCAAATTTCTTAAAATATGATGCTAAAACTACATATAGAACTAATACAAACTGGGAAGTTCAGAGTGGAGATCATTCAACCCTCAGTTGGGTACCATATGGCTATTACTGCAAGCTATGATCACATTTAGTGAGTTTGGCAACGATATCTTGCCCTGGGCTCATTTTGAGCTTGGATTTAAATCAAATAATCCAAGTCTTTTTTTTTTTTTTCAAACTGGGTCACCCCATTCTGTTTTTTTTTTTTTTTCAATACATGTTTTAAATGTAAGAGTGGGATTTGGTATATATATTCCTGTCAAGTCTTTTCTACAAAACAGTCTGTAAAAAAAAAAGGTGGATTTGCATGTGGACGTAGGATATACTAATTTTATGGTTTAGAGTAATGAGATTGTGGGCATTTTTTCTTTATTTTCAAAATTATTTCATTTGTAGTTATCATGATGTTATTATGCAAGAAATAAAAACTGGTAAAGGAAAAATGGACTTTTCACTTTTGGCCTGTTCTTTCAGCTTGCTAAAAGTTTTCTAACAATCTTGAATCTATCCCTCCAGCACAGTAGCTGCTTTTCTCAGCTTTGCATCATGTGCACCTGGAAAGTCTGCCATCTCTTCTTTCAAGTCACAGGTGTCTCAGACGGACAGTCCCAGAGGGCAGGGATAGAACATACAGCTCCATGTAATTTAATCTAGAGACTTCATGTGCCAAGTTCATATCATGCTCAGTAGTAATATGTAAGTAGTTTAGAATAATACAAGTTGGAACCCATTGCCAGGCAAGGGTTGGTTCTGAGGTGCTGGTGGTGGACTCTGGTTGGAATGATAAGAGTCCACCATTCAACATTTCAGCAGATATTTATTGAGAACCCAGCACATCCGGGGCACTCTGCTAGGTTCTGGGGATATAAAGATGCAGAAGACATGGTCCTTTTCCTCAATGGTTTGTAGTCCAGTGGTCTGGTCCTGCCTCTGAGGCACATCCATGAGCTATGAGTCTTGATCATGCAGGTGTAAGGAGACAGCCCCGGAGGAAATGCCTTTGCCTCAAGGAAGTCATCATGAACAAGAGAGTCAATTTGGTTTCCTCAGCACATCTCACTACACCCCATCCCTGAATCTTCTAACTGAAATTCCACCTTCTTCCAAAAAGGCTTGTTTGTCTTAATTAAAGGGAAAGTACTAAAGAGGGCAGGGACATGTGAGGGTTTACATTATGTCAAGTCCTTGTTGAACAACCTTCAATGTCTCTGTGATCCCACAGGCTAGCCTGCCCTCTATTGCCTGATACTGAAACCTCTGAATGCTCTGGCCCCACCTTGCTGAGCTGGCATTATTCTCTCCTCTAGTGTCTTTCAGGCAGACAAGTCTCTGCATCATCCCAGGACCATCCATGCTCTTCTGCCCCTTGGCCCTTGCTCAGATAGCCCCCTTCTTTGGAATGCCCTCTCCCTCCCTCCCACCAGCCAATTCTTGTCTGTCCAGTCCGCCAAGACACCATTCAAATTCCACCTCCTCATGAAAACCCCTTGAGTGCCGCAACTCTTGCAGACTTCGTGTCTCTGTGTAGAGAGAATAGGTATCGCTTCTATACACTTTAGCATAACTTCCTATACAGTCTGGCCTTACTGGGGGTTCTTTTCTGTGGGTGATCTCCCTTCCCCAGCAATGTGGAGGCAGTGCTTTTATAACAGAACCCATAGATTTTATTTCTGCTGCTTCAGCATGTGTAGATCACAGAGCAGACAACTGATAAATATGTGTTGACGGTTTTTATTTTTACAAAATTGTTTTACTCCAGGAAGACAATTAAAAGCAGACAGATTTTTTTATCTTTCCAGTCCTGCCCCATCATTCTTCTCCATGTACATTTTTCTTCCTGCCCTATTGGACTCTTCACCTTTACTTGCAAGTTCTCGTCTGCAGCAAGACTTTCATATTCCTGCAGGAGACAACAGGGTCAGTGTTGTTGCTTGCTTGCCTTTTGCAGCCTTCCCTGTCTAGATTGCAAAGTTTCATAGGAGCCTTTCTGCTCTGTTCCCCTGCATGGGGTATTCCAATAGGTAGGAGGCACCCGTAAATGATTATTACCTTGGTCAGCTCAGGGCACTTGACAGCCATGAGCCTTTTCTCTCCTCTGGTAGTCCTATAGGGAAGGGAAATACAAGTCCTAAGAAATGGAGGCACCAAGCAGGTAGAGGAGGGCATGAACCTCTCACTGCCCTGATTAGGTCTCTAAACAATAATAGTTTTGCAACAGGAGTCCTTTGCTAGGAAGCTTTCTCACTTAGCACTGTGGGCACATGGCTGCCAGCCCTGGCCTTTTTCCTGAGCCAAACCCACCTCTGGGTTTACCCCCATCCCCACCCCGGCTTTCACTTCTGCAGCATCTTACACAGTCTATAAAGATGTTTTCTTTCATTGGCAGGTGAAGTCTGGAGCAGGACTTCTGAGGCTTTCTATCCTCAATGCCGCTCACTAGAAAAGGGGCTGTGAACTGTAAGTAACTTTGATTGGCGTTTTCCATGCTGACTCAATAAGGTTAGGGGTTAAAGACCAGCCCTGAACCTGATCTTTAACAGCCATGCATTGTGCAAGAGAAACACTCAACAAAGAGCTAGTCAGAATGTAAAATACAGTGGAGCTCTAATTAGATTATGTCTGAATGTGACAAAGAGGCCCTGTAATATGACATCCTATTTAATTAGACTATATTGATTGTGCATTAAGGTGGACTCGATGTGTTACATGTGTCATGAGTGCCGGAGAAGGAAGCTGTTGAGTCTGCAAGGCCGACCCAGACCCCAGCCACTATTGCCTGTGGGCTAAGCTTGGGAGGCAGTGAGGGGAGGAAGTGGCAACATCAGTCCTCAAACTGGGCCAAGTTTATAGCCTGCACTTGCTTTTACATCTGGTTATTTCTGGGGAGGCATGAGGGAGGGAAAAGGAAATGCTGCTGACCGCTTCCCTTCCATCAGCCCAGTAATAGCTTGACCTCTTACTTAGGCTTATTTGCTCATATTGGTTCTCCCCACTTGGCAAAAGTCTACCCACCTGTGGGACCCAGCCTAAGTCCAGCCTCCTCCATGGAGCCTTCCTTGGTAATGCCAGCTGGAGGCGATCTCTTCCCTGTCTGAAATTCCGCAGCATTCACACACGCTGCCCCTGCCTGTGTCCCCTGCGTCCGTCCCCACCTCTGGCTGTCATATTACCATGCCCTCTCCAGCGAGGCCATGAGCTCCTGGTGGGTAAAGTCCGGGATTCCTACTTCTCAGTCTGCCCACTGCACCCTCAGCCTACTCGCTCTTTAGTAAGGGTTACCTGGATGACTGAGTTGCCCTGGGCGGGCATAGTTTCCCTACCCTTCTTATGGGGCTACCTGAGGCTGAGCTGCTGCTGCCACGACTTTGATAGTACATTGGCTTCCAACCAGTCCATGGAATTATAAATGATTAACCGTTATCAGTGCACATCTTCACCTCTGTGTAAAAATAGATTGACTGTAATGAGTATTTGAATAAATCATAAGAATGGCCGCCCTGTGATCGGCTAACATCCTGCCGATGGCTGCCCAGTTAGTGAGCAGGGCGCCGGCCCTCCCGCCTAATGGCCTGCGATTCAGCGCCGGTCGCCTCTGTGATTGACGGGCCTGGGCTCCCAGGGCACCTCCTCTGCAGCCCTGCTCAGGAGCAGTCAGATCTCCAGGCCGGAGTTTAGGGGGAAGGGTACCTTCCTCCATCCTGTTCCAGGAAAGGCTGCCTAGGAGGTAGGGCGGGGGTGGGTGGAGGGGCAGACTAGAAGATAATGACCTTTGTGAGAATCGATGTCTCCTCGCATCGGAGGTTAGAAGGACCTCATAAGTCAAGTATGAGGAGCAAGCTGAGCGTGAACCTTAATGAGAGCTGAGAGCATGGGGGAAAATAGGCCTGCGCATCCCCCGATCCCTGAGGGCAGCCGGGCACCTTGGCTCTGGCCACCACACCCAGGAAAGCTCCCTGGCAGGGACACAGTCTTGGGCCTACAGAGAGGAACCAGGAAATGCAGGTTTCTTTAGGTCTCAGGGTTCTGAAATGGAAAGATTCAAATGACCTTGCAGGGAGTGGTTCACCAGGGTGGCCTCAGGCATGGAGATCCTGTCTTTTGGAGGGAAAGGAAGAAGAGGAGAGGGGGAGGCAGGCTCAGGGTGATAGGGACCAGTTGAGGAGGGAAGAGTCTAAAAGTCTGAAGTTTCAGAGACAAGGCCAGTGAGGGCTGGATTTGAGAAGGAAACAGCAAATATTCCAAGTTAATTCCAGTGGTGTCCCATTTCTAGGCTATGTAACAAATCACCCATAACAGAATGGCTTAACATCATTTATTCTGCAGGTCAGGAATTTGGAAAGGGCATGGTGGGGCAGCTTGTTTCTGTGCCATGAGGTGCCACCATGGAATCTCAGTGGGGGCAGCTCAAAAGCTAGATGCTGGAATCATCCAAAGGCTTGTTCTCTCATTATTCTGGGCTTTGATGCTAGCTGTTGGCTGAGAGATTGGCTGGACTGTCTTGGCCAGACCCATGTGACAGCTCCATGTAGCCTGAGCTTCCTCACAATATGGTGGCTTGATTCCAAGGGTGAGCATTCAAGAGACAGCAAAAGGCAAGTGGAAGCTGTGTTGCCTTTTATTACCTGCCCTTCGAAGACAAGCAGCATCACAGCCACTGCATTCTCTCAACCGAGGCAGTTGCAAAGGTTCACCTAGGTTTAAGAGAAGGGAACATAAACACCCCCCACCCCACTCCATCTCTCCAAGGAGTATCAACATCACATTGAAAGAACAGCATGAGGAATAGGATGTATCTTATTGCAGTTGTCTTTAGAGAATACAGTCTACCACAATCAGTACTCATCAAGTTAGTGGTCTGGCATAGCACAGCCTCATCTATTTCCCAGAAAGAATAAAAGGAACCCTTCTTCGGGGGTGATTTGTTCCCGCTAGAAAGACAGGCTAAAGAACCCCCTGCCTTAGATAAATTAAACTATCCCTTAATTCACAGAATGTTTGAGTCAAAAGGGCCCACGGAGGCCAGGCAAGGATTCCTTCCTGGGCAGGCCATGCTGATGTTAGCAGGTCCTGCAGCTGGTAGAAACTTTGACCTCAGGGTCCATCTCAGCAAGACTGAGTTGAGTCTGTGACCCACAGCTTCAAGTGTCAGGTCTGGAGGAGTCCTAGATTGTGAGCTAGGACTCCACAAGCCTTGAGCCCTTCATTCACATCCAGGGCTCCCTGGACCTCCATCCCCATGGACTTCCAAGCTGGGGTAGGCTTCACACAAAGATTAGGATGTAAGATGCTCTAAGGGGCTGTGCTGTAGCTGGGGAATTTGGGGCAGCCCCTCCTCGCTGACCTCACATCCCTTGCTCTCCTTCCTTCCCGTCTGCCACATATTATGTCCTGGGGAGGCTGTGCCCTTCAAGAACTATAGTTTCTTTCCTTTGCCATTTTTCTGACCCAGATGCAGCTAAATGCTGGAAGAGGATCTGAGTGTCCTGGGTGCCTTGTTGTGACTTAAAGGGATAGAAAAAAACCCAAGCTACCAAAGAGTAGAAACAACCAGCCCGTATCCCCAAAGGGCTGAGATCTGAGAATGGCTAATACCAAAGGGGAGGGGGCAGGGACGAGAGGGGTGAGTGGACTTGGTCTTGATAAAAAGTGCTGGAGTTTGGAGGGAGAGTCGTGGATTCTTCCACCTATTGGACACTTACTACACGCTAGGCATTATGCTAAGCACTTACGGTGCGTTCTCTCACTGAACCCTCACACTATGTTATGGGATACTGTTATTATCTCTATTACAGAAGAGGAGAGGAGGCTTAGAGAACAAGAGGAATACCCTAGGAAGTAACAGAGTTGAAATTCAACTGAGGATTCTCTATACTTGAGACTTATACTGTTCTCTTGTGTGATACTCAGTTTCCTCCTCTGTAAATGGAAATGTCTGATGGCATCATCCCCAATGTTAACTTCATTTCTAAGATTCTAAATGTGCAGTTAAGATTTTGGAAACTTGTTTAGATATATCTAAGTGGGCCTACTTTATAGAGTTGAGTCTAGGTGAAAGTACGGAATGGTTTCCTGTTCTGTCCCCTTTTGTGAAACTTAGGTCGGGAAGCTAACATTTAATTTGGGTACGTGAAGGAAACAGATGGAAACAAACATAAAGATCATTTAGATTTTCAAGACTCCAGCTTGGGAAAGAATGTTGGATTTGAAGTACAAAGATCAGGTTTGAAGCCCAGCCTTAGCACCCATGTGATCCTGGGCACATCTCTTTGGCCTTTGGCTTCCTCATCTCTGGAATGGAAATGGGGTTGTATATACTTCTCAGGACTGCTATGAGGACTCACTGCCATCCAGCATGTGTACGTATCTGGAGCCATTCTTGACATACAATAGGTACTCACTAAGGCTCCAGCCATTCACTCACCCAGTAAATAAATAAAAAGTGGAGCTGGAAAGAAAGACTATTCCTTTCCATTGCTTCTGACAGAGATGGTCAAGAATCTTGCCTTTCGTAAACCCGGGAGGCGGAGCTTGCAGTGAGCTGAGACCCGGCCACAGCACTCCAGCCTGGGCGGCAGAGACTCCATCTCAAAAAAAAAAAAAAAAAAAAAAAGAATCTTGCCTTTAACTGTACTCTCCATAAAAGTTCACTCATAAACTATTGATATTTTAATAATACACATTAGCATCTTGCCCTTTGACAAATGAATATTGAATGAGCAATAAAGAGGCAAAACACTAGCCAGGTATACTGCTGCAGAGAAGCTGGGATCCTGGCTGGCTGTCCAAGGGAATGCCCCCTTTCCAGAGACCTTGTAACTCACCCCTCAACCCAGTGCCCCGTAAGGAAACAGCTCTCAAAAAGAGCTCAGAAACCAGCCAGGCCAGTCTGGCCTGAGTAGGGTTCGTCTTCATTTTTTCTTTCAGTGGACTGGAGGGGACTTGAAAGGAGACAGAAAAGGTCATTAAAGAACCACTAAAAGGGTGGATGTTTTACCCCATGTGAAACACTTTGGATCTTCCCATTACCTTTGGGAAAGGTGGAGATTTCTTCTTCACGTACTCTCTTTTCTCCGTAGATTGTGCCCACAGGAAATCAGGCAACGAGCGTAAAAACAACAGACTTGATCCCCCCCCGCTCGACCAGATCTTGATGGGAACCTATGCTTGAAGGGTGTGTGCTAAGGTTTATAAAACAGAATTTCCTGCCTCTTCCAGCTTTGCTCCCAGCTCCGTGGCCCCAGCCTCCAGGTTCTCATGGCCTCCATCTAGGCTGGTAGTCCTTGAGTGTGCAGAGAGCAGTGACAGGGGCTTTTCGCTGGTCCGGCTTAATTGGTGTGATTTAATGGCATTTCTGGAGGATTCAGAGTCAGGCTTTCCAAGCTGCAAATCTGCTTTCTAAATGTGGAATTTTTGTGGAGTGGTAAAAAATAATGGCTGTTCTGTGATTCCTGCCTCCTGAGCTAGGAGATTGCAATTTACATTATGCAAATAGACATTATGCAATCAAGGCACTTTAGCAGGAATCTGGCGGCAGAGAGGCCGATTGATGAGATGCCGAGGTCTGCAGCCCCAACTGGAGGCACCCCAGAAGAGTGAGGTGGAGTGGGGAGGGGGTGGACCAGGCAGGGGAGGAGACAGACTCTGTTCCCCTGGCCCAAGGAGGCCGAGTGGAGCAGGCCCAGAGATGAATGCATCGGGGAGCCGCCAAGGCAACTCTCTCAATTAATGGCTTTGTTTAATCATACCCCCTGTCCAGAAGAGTATTGTCTTACGGATAATTTCGTTTGCCTAACGAGATTTTGCTAATTAAATCTCCTTTCAGTTGGTGTGACTATGCCTGCAGGAGAGGGGGCTATTTGGAGTCTTCTCCATAAACCTTTCTGGAGAGTAGCTGGGAAGGAGAGATGGGAGGCAGGAGAGAAAAGAGATGGAAAGGGAGAGAGACCCTTTCTTGCTGCAAGCAGGGCAAGAGGCTTTGAGGAGAGTTTGGAAGCTGCAAGGTGGCTGCCACCACCCAAATCTCCTTCCTTCATCCACTGAAATGCAGTTCTAAATCCTTGTCCAGCCTGAAAGGGTTTTCCTCTTTTTTCTTTCTCTGTGGCGCGTGTCACTTCCACCGTTACCCATTCTCAGGTTCTTCTCAAATCCTCAGAGGGAGAACTGGGAGGCTTATAAGGAGGTTCCGACGGGCTTCCAAGCGCTGCTCCCGGTATCCCTGGCTGTGGGGGAGTGTTGTGATGGTATAGGATCCCCTCCTCTCGCCTTCACAGTTAGCCAGCCAAGCTGGCTCTTCAGAGAGGAAAAATTGCTCCAAAGCTAGCCATTTCTCCAGGGATAGTTGCGTGAATCAAAGAGGAAAATACCTTGTTAGACTCATTTATCATCAGAGCTAGCCAAGGAGAGCCTCCTGTATCTGGAGGAGCCTAGCACTGTGCTTGCAATAGCTGGAGCCTAATTAATGCTGCTCTGATATGCATCCATGCCATCCCCATGCTGGACCACCTCCAGCGGTTCTTTGCTATCCACAGGTTGAAGTTCAGCTTTCTTGGCCTGGCTGACCATGAGCTCCACAGTTCAACCCTGGTCTACTTTTCTAACTTCATCTCTCACCCTGCAGCTGCTCCCCATCCCTGTAAATACAGACACTCAGATGCACAGGCACACTCCTACAGCTGATACCCCAAGTACGCCGGATTGCTCAATCTCCCCTGATGAATACTCTGTGTACTTTTATGCCTCAGTGCCTTTGCACATGGTGCTTATCTGGACTGTCCTCAGCCTGGGCAGCCCTTGCTCATTTATCTCCTCTGTGACTTCCTCCTTACAGGCCTTCCCTGCCTCCCCAATCCCTATGCTGCTGCATTCCTTTGCCTGTAGACCATCAAAAGACTCAAACACAATTATTAGTCTGTCTATCCAAGTGAACCATTGAATGCCATTCTTCTTTCAATCCCAATACCTTGAATCATTCCTGGCCATAACAGGCACCCAACAAGACTGATTAAGAGAAAGGATGGGCCTGGCGCGGTGGCTCACACCTGTAATCCCAGCACTTTGGGAGGCCAAGGCGGGCCCATCACGAGGTCAGGAGCTCGAGACCAGACTGACCAACGTGGTGAAACCCCATCTCTACTAAAAATACAAAAACTAGCCAGGCATGGTGGTGTGTGCCTAGAATCCCAGTTACTCAGGAGGCTGAGGCAGGAGAATCACTTGAACCCCGGAGGTGGAGGTTGCAGTGAGCTGAGATCGCGCCACTGCACTCCAGCCTGGGTGACAGGGTGAAACTTCATCAAAAACAACAATAACAATAACAACAACAACAACAACAACAAAGAGAGAGAAAGGATGAAGGATGAATGTATGATTCAAGGTGAAGGGGGTGAAGTGATGGAGAGGCACTCTCCAGTTAAGCCCCCAAGCTCCAGGATGGATGGTGAAGGTGGCAGGGGATGGGGGGGGGGGTGGGGCAGGAGACTGATTTCTCCGGAGACCATGAAGAGGTAGCTGCCCATCCATTCATTACCTTCATTTCACAGGGTAAGGAGGAGCATCTGTGGTTCCCCATCTATGTGGGGGCCCTGTGCTTGGTGTGTCACTGTCTCATTTCACACATGCTCACATGTGAGGTGGGTACTATTTTTACAGAGGGAACTGAGGCTCACCTGTTGTCATCAGAGGACAAGGTAGTATTGGTCTGTAACTGGGCCCACTGAGGAACCCCAGGAGCATCTACCTGTAGGGAGGTAAAAGCTCCTATACTTCCCAGTCTCCCCTGTTCATGCCCCCACCCGCTCATCCACCCATCCATCCTTACTGGAAGCTGAACTGCTCTGGGAGTTTGCCCTACTCTCTCTCCCCAGGACCCCAGGGTTCATACGTGTTCTGGGATGCCGGCGTGTACCTGCCTGTGTGTGTGTGCATGTGCTAGGGGCCTGAGTGGTGCACAGGCCCTGCAGGGTGGCCTCTGGTTACTGGTTCTGGACTGCTGCCCAGCTAGTGGGGGGACGTCGGGGGTGGAGGAGTCTGCATTCCATGCTGGGGATGGAGCAGCCCAGGGGAAATGGCTCAGGTCTTCCTGTGCAATGTGGGGCAGGGATAGGGGAGGGCGGGTTGTGTGTGAGTGTGTGAGCGAGGCGGTCTTTCAGGAGAGTGGCTTTGTCTCCTTCTTGGCTTCTGAGTTTTAGTACTCTGCTTGTTGTGCTTTGTCGGGGCACGTCTGTCCATGGCTTATCTCTTCATCTAGGCTTGCAATCATCCTAACATCCCCATCATGCTCTACTGAGCCTATAGTGTTTCTAGACACACAGTAGGTGCTCAACAAATGCTCAGTGAATGCAATGCATAAGTGAAGGATTGAGCAAGTGTGCATTTTGGTGTCAGACAGACTTGGGTTCTGTTATTTACTTAGCTGGGACCTTGGGATTTAATTTTCTCATCTAGAAAGCAAGAATGATAATATTTCCTATTCTTTCTGGAAGGGTTGCTGGTGGAGGATTAAAAGAGATATGTGAAAGTGTGTTATAAACTATAAAACACTGCACAAATATAAGAGGTTATTACTGTAATGGTTATTACACTTGAAGTGATCACTGTGTTTGAAAATTGGGGATTCTGTTTTCAGGAATGTAAAATCATCTAGGCCAGATTTGAACTCTGGGACTTGTGGAGCAATGGTTATAGGAACTGATTCTAGATTCGGCCAACAGTGGGAGCTTTCAGGGCTTGGAGGCTCAGCCCAGAGGCCCCTGCCCTCTCCCCTTCCTGGTGGACCATCCGTGGGGTGGGAGGATGAGTCTGGGAAAGTGGCCTATCTTCAGTTAAGTCACCTGTCCCCGAAGTGGGCCCATGGAAATGGTCTTCCTGAGTCTCTGCCATTGTCTGGACTCCATGCCTCGTTGTCTTTTCATATGCTGTTCCCTCTGCCAAAGACACTTTTTGCCCTTTTCTCCACTGGTCTTTTCACCTCTTGTGCCATAGTTGCTGCAGTGTTTCCAGGCACCCAGGTTACCAAGTTTACTGCCATGAGGGAATCTATCATAGTGTACCTGGGACTCTTAATGCCTGCCTCCCTTACCAGCGTGCACTGCCAGGGGAGGTACTGGGCTTCACTCATCGCTGGAGCCCCAGAGCCAATTGGATGAATGGATGGAAGGATGAAAGATGAAGGAAAGGGTCGGAGCTTGGTAACTGCACAAAATCGGAGCTTCTGAAGCACCCTGAGCTACAGGGGAAGGCAAGGAAGAAGTTGTTGCAGAGAGATCAGTACTGCCTTGCAAATCACACCCACATTTCTGAGATATTTCCCAGCCAACCTCACACTCCAAATGTCAGCGAGGCTGATCTTCCTCAGGGTCACAGGGTCTGGGGACCCCAGTCCCCTGTAGGTGGGTGCCTGGCCCTCAGCCAGCTGGGCAGTGAGGCCTACATGCTGGAGCTGCGTCCTGAGAATGGAGAGGCATCTGCCTGTTGCCGACCTCTGGAGGTGAGCAGTTCTCCACCTGGGGATGCAGACGCTGCCTCCCCTTATCCCCAACCCTTCCAGATCTGTCTCTTGGTGGGGTTAGCCCCAGCTGGCAAAGAATCTGCTATAAACCCTCCCAAGTACCTGGCTCCCTCGCCTTCCCCCTGAGTTGGAGGCATCTTGTGTCTTGCCTGTTCTGGGCCTCTCCCCCCATTGTCCTCCCACTCCCAGCCCCAGGCAGCCTCAGCAAAATGCCAGGGGACTGGGAGGCTTTTCATTACCAAATGCACTGAACCTATTTGTGAGTGTTTTGCAAAGTGTTTAATCCAAGGTGTTCCCTCAATTAAATTAGTGCAAACATCTGTGTCCCACATCCACCTCCATTTGCATTCTGTGCCATTTATTACAGCGGGAAATTGGAAGGCACCTTAGGAATACTTAGGACCGAATTAGGCTAGGTTGGGGTGGGCATCTGGGGGAGGGCAGGGTGCTTGTGAGACTGGTCTATAAAGTGGATCCTTTGCCAGGCTGGGACTTGGGAGGACCCACTTCCTGATGCAGGAGACCACACGGTGGGTGGTGTCTGGGCTTGAGACCACCTGGTCTCGTGGGGGAGACTGGGTGAATTTAATTAATGCCGCCACTCCCCACCTGGGACCATGTACCTGCAGAGGCAGGAGAAGTTCACTGTTGCTGTTTTATGACTTTAAACCCAATTTTTAAAAAAGTGTATCAAATTAAAGTGACCTATCTGGGACTCTCCCTGGGGGAGGCCTTCCATGCTGAAAGGTGTGTGTTTTATCCTGAAACTACTCAGCTTTGGTGGTTAGCTGAGCATAGCTGGCAGCTTCTCTTCCCGTATGCCATGTGATCCCCATGACTGTTAAGTGTTATACTTTAGGAATCCTACTAATATACCAGTCTAGGAGGCATCAGAGAATAGTTTCTGCTGTGTGACAGGCCTGTACCAAGTGCTTCACATGCACTGTCTGTGGTCACCCTCCACCAGCCCCCTGAGTCAGGATGAATCAGGGACTGGAGCTCAGAAAGGCCAAGCAACACATTCATTGTTCCACTGCTAGAAAGCAGAGCCACTGGGATTCAGACCTGGGTCTGCATGATGCCAAAGACTATGTGCTTTCCACTGCACTTGGAGGTCTCTCTCAAATGAAGCAATTGGACTAGGCTTTGAATCAGGAATGGTGCTGCCTCCCCAAATCCCCTGACCAGCATGCCCTGGCTAAGTTGTACAGAGGCCCTGGTCCTAGCCTGCCCCATTAAGATGGCTTATCCTGGGACTTCTGGGGACTTATGATGGGTAAGCTCAGGCTGCTGCTGACTCACCAGGAGAAGGGGAACCCTGGGTTTTGAGGGATGGGACAGGGAGCAAAAGGAAAAGAAGTTTGAGGAGTGAAGGAGAGGCTCGTAGGCTGCTGAAGGGGCCTTAGTGGTTACCGAGTTTCTCAGTACTGAGTGGGGAAACTGAAGTTCAGGCTGGACTGGAACCCAGGACTTCCAACTACTGGGAGGGAAAGGACGCCAAGGCCTGGGAAAGTCCCAGGGTTTTGTTTTGTTTTGTTTCTAAGGGTGAGTGCTATCTTTCCAGATGTAAAATGTAAAATGAGATTGGAGCAAGAAACCGGGGTGGAAAGGGAATAGGAGGCTACTGTGGACCCCAGACTTCAGGAAGAAGAACCTCACCAATTCCTGGGGTTCTACCTAGAGATGTCCAGGGAACAGGAAGAACAGCCAGGAGGTGTCTTTGTCTGTTTTGTGCTACTGTAACAGAATACTGAGATGGGGTAATTTATAGTAAACAGGAATTTATTTCTCACAGTTGTGGAGGCTGGGAAGTCCAAGATTAAGGTGCTGGTGTCTTGCAGGGGCCTTCTTGCTCTGTCACAACATGGCAGGAGGCATCAAATGGCAGAAGGACAAAAGAGAGGGCCAGAGGGAGACAGCAAGAGGAACTGGGACCCACTCCTGCAATAACAAACCCACTCCCGTGGTAGAGGTGGCACACTCATGACCTCAACACCTCTTAAAGGCCCTGCCTTCCAATATAGTCATAATGGCAATTAAATTTCAACATGAGTTTTGAAAGAGACAAATGTTCAAACCATAGCAGGAATATTCCTGGGACACCCTACTGGTGCTCGTCTCTGCCCTCCCCTTCCTCAGTTTGCCCTGTGGTCTAAGCAAGACCACAGCATCTGGAGGAAGATGGTACAATGGAGGGACATTGAATTTGAGCTCAAATGTCTGCTCTGCCATCTGAGCAGCTCTGACCAGCTATGACCAGCTATGACCATGTCTTAGCCTTAGTTTCTCCATCTATTAAAGAATAATAATGATCTCACCCCACAGGATTGTTGGGAATATTAAGGGAAATGTTAGGCATGCTTGACCGTAGAATGGGACTCAGGACATCACTGTGCATTTTGCTTTTTCTTCCACAGCTCCTGTCTACCTTCCCCTCTTAGGCCCTGTGTTATCATCCTGGGCATTAGGGAGGCTGTGGAGGTGAGGATGGGCAACCCCTGCTTCAGCTCACCCTCCTCACTTGCCCATTCTCTCTCCTCCCTCTCTCTTCAAAAGACTTTAATAAATGCATCTCAGTGTGTGGCACTGCCTGGGGCTTTGTGAGAATAAATTGCTTATCCCAGTCCTTACTTCCTAGAAATGACAATCTATAGTAAAAATGCCCTTATTAAGCACTGGCTGTGTGTAGTACCCAGTGCTAGGCACAGCAGGGTCAGCCTGAAAGCGACCCCCAGGGCCTCTTGTCTCCTCCCAGACCCCAAAAGTTTCTGCTTTCTTTGAAATTGGCAGATCCCAGAACCATCTGCCTTTCCCGGCAGGATTTTGGGTTTCTGTGCCCCTTTGTGCCTCTCTGCTTATCCACATGAGGTCCTCTCTGCCTAGAATGCCCTCTACACACCACGTTTACCTGGTTGGAACCCAGTTTCTTGATGAGGAGTGCCTCTGTGACAACATCTGTGCTGGGCTCATCTTCCTTGAGTGCACAGTGCCCACTGAGCATCCTCCTGGGACTCTTCCTCACCCTGGGTTTCTATTCTGTCTCTACCAGAGGTGCCTAGTTCTGGTGAAGGGCACTAGAGGTCAAAGTATGATGTCCTAGAGCCAGCACAGGCCCTGGGGTCATCTCTTCTGCCTCGCCTGCAGGGCACATCATGCCCAGTCCCTCCACAGCAGAAAAGAATGCTGGGCATTGGAATGCCTTCCCCTCTCGTTAGCCTTTTGCACTCAATAAATGCTTGTTTTGTTGGACAACTTCAGCAGCCTCCTTCACTAGCATGCTTGAAGAGAGGTTGTCAGAGCAGCAGCCTCCCTCTCTAATTTCCAGGGTGTTCAGGCTGAGAGCCCTTCCAGGTCTCTGTTATTTGCAATTCTAGTAAGGATTTGCTCTCTCCCCACCCAGCCTCAGGATATGTGATCTCCAGAGGTACGCAGGATAGGCAAAGAAGAATGACCCTTAATGTATTGCCCCTGTATCTTTGCCAGGGCATTTCTTTTTCCCAAAGTCTGTTTTTGCTCTCCACATGGCCAAATTCTTCCCATCCCCCTGGCTCTTATCCCACCTCTTTCACAAAGTCTTCTTAAGAAGATCCTTCAGGGGAAAGCAGTTTCTTCCTCCCAGAGCCCCTGGCCTGAACCTCCTGCCACTGACCATCCCAGGTGTGTCCGTGTCTGTCCTTTTCCCCTGGGCCATGTCAGTCCAGGGTCCATGGCTGATGCTTCTGCAGTCCTCGCTCAGCCTGGCCTGGCTCTTGGCAAGTGCTGAATTTGCAATAGATGTTTCCCAAATGAACAAATGAACAGGACTATTTCTTGTTTGTCTCAGAGGGAGGTGTCTCGGTTTTTCTCTCATCCACTGCTTGGAGCTTTCTGCTCCAGGGTTCTAATGAAGCTGAAGGCGATTTGTCACTAGTTACTGGAAACTAGATGCTGTGGCCAGCAAAAGAAAAACAGGTGTTAAATTCTGCTTGGTATACTGAGCAGACTGGAATTACTTTTGCACAGCAGCTGTGTCAGGTCCCAGGACACTGATACTCTACAGGCAAAGCCTCCAAAACAGAGTAAGCAAGATGGGCCATTGGAATAAGAGAAGAAAATCTTGCAACTTTACTTAGTTGTATTTTTAAAAAATCTTATTTTACTTAGATTTCTATTTTTGAAGTGTGTTTTATAAGACACATCATATACTGGTAGAGTAGTGTGGCTTATATACAATGTATATATTGTAACATATAATATAGATGTATTATATATAAGATATATATAAGATATATACAACCTATATTATATACAACACACATACATATATGATATGTGTTCTTTATAGTATATAGATGTATTATATGTGTTATATATAATACATGTTATATATAATGTGTTATATAGAATACATGTTATGTATAATACATGTTATATATAATGTGTTATATATAATACATGTTATATATAATACAGTAGTGTGGCTGGTATAAAATGTATATG
>NW_012114455.1:908669-969333 GCF_000951035.1 Colobus angolensis palliatus
TATATATAACATGTATTATATATAACACATTATATATAACATGTATTATACATAACATGTATTCTATATAACACATTATATATAACATGTATTATTTAGTTGTTACTATGTCTGTCACTATACCAAGGCCAAAAGTAAAAATCCAAATATAATACATTTATATTCTATGTTATAACATATACATTTTATACCAGCCACACTACTGTACCAGTATATGGTGTGTCCTGTGTGATGGGTCTCACTATGTTGCCCAGGGTGGACTTGAATTGTCCTCAAGTGATCCTCCATCCATATAACATATATAATATATGTACATATAACATATACAATATATGTATATATAACATAGGTACATATAGCATACACAATATATGTACATATAGCATATACAATATATGTACATATAGCATATGCAATATATGTATATATAATATATGTGCATATAACAATATATGCGTGTATAACATATATAATATATGTGTATAACATAGATAATATATGTATATATAACATATAATATATGTATATAATATATGTATATATAATATACAACCTACATATTATATATAATATATAACATATATATACACACATGTTTATATGTGTACGTCTTCAGGGTGCATTGTAAATGTTTACTGGTAGAGTTTTGTAAACATCTGGGGATCCCATTCGCCTGGGAATCTCCAGGTCCTAGGACACGGCAGGCATTTGCAAATACGTGTGGCTGAACTCATACTGATTTAAACGGATATTATTGCATACTAATGGATACTATTGGAGAATCTTTTAAAGTTTTAAACTTGACTTTGATTTGGTCCTCAATGATTTACTTCTAAATAGTATACCTAGAGAACCATGGTGCAGCAAATAAACAAGAATAGTCAGCCCTCTGTATCCATAGGTTCCACATCCATGAATTCAATCAACAGCAGATGAAAAATATTTGGAGAAAAGAAAAATGGATGGCTTCATCTGCATTGAGCATGTGCAGACTTTTTTCTCGTCATTATTTCCTAAACAATATAGTATTACAACTATTTACACAGCATTTGCATTGTATCAGGTATTATGGGTAATCCAGAGATGATTTAAACTATATGGGAGAATATGTGTAGGTTATATGCAAATACAACACCATTTCATATCACAGATTCGAGTGTCCATTGATTTTGGTATCCAAGTGAGATCCTGGAACCAATCCCACACAGATACCAAAAAAACAACTGTATGTGCCTACTGTATACCAGGTTCTAAGATAGGAACTGGGGTAACAAAATTAAAATAAAACATTTTTGGCTGGGCACGGTGGCTCACGCCTGTAATCCCAGCACTTTGGGAGGCCAAGGTGGGCGGATCACCTCAGGTTGGGAGTTCAAGACCAGCTTGACCAATATGGTGAAACCCCCATCTCTACTAAAATTACAAAATTAGCCGGATGTGGTAGCACATGCCTGCAATCCCAGCTACTCAGGAGGCTGAGGCAAGAGAATCACTTGTACTTAGGAGGCAGAGGTTGCGGTGAGCAGAGATCGCACCATTGCACTCCAGCCTGGGCAACAAGAGCAAAACTCTGTCTCAAAAAAAAAAAAAAAAATTTAGACATGGGAGTCTCGCTATGTTGTCCAGGCTAGACTCGAACTCCTAGCCTCAAATGACCCTCCCACCTCAGCCTCCCGAGTAGTTGGGACTACAGGTGCATGCCACCATGCCCAACTTGGAGTGATAAATTTGAGGTCCTTCACCTCAAGTTATGTATATTCCTTTTTTTCTAAAACAAACAAAAATGACTACACAAGAAATTTTTGTAATGTAAACTTTCAAACACATTTCGAAAAAGAACGAACAGTAGATCATGAACTCCGTGTACTCATTACCCAGCTTCAGCAACTATCAGCCCTCCCTCTTCGGTGGGGGTCTTTGGAAACAAGTCCCAGGCCTCGCATCATCTCCTCTGCAAGAGCTCCGATGCGCACAGCCTTTTAGAGAGAGGCAGACTTCTCAACAAATGCCGTTGTGTTGCAGGAGCTGTGCCCCACTGGCAAGACCTGGGCCTAGCGCTAGTCTGGAGGGATCACTACTCCCTGGGGAAAGTAGAGAGAGGTCAGGAATGATTTTTATGTCGAGGATGTCTAGGCTGAGTCACTAGGCTTAACTTCTAGGCTCCTGTGTTGAAATTTCAGAACTGCAGAGGTGACCTGCCAGATAAGGACTGAATATGAGAGGAAGGCACACCTATTGGAGGAGACTGCAGGAGTTCATAGAACACATACGGAGCACTTACAGCTCTCACAGTCCGCCTCCCTTTTCCCACAATGGGGAAACTGAGGCTCAGAAAGCTGCGGCCTCCTCCCCACAGTTGCACAACTGGAGATCGGCAGGGCGGAATGGGGCTGGGTCCAGGTTCCTCCCTCTGCCTCCCCTCAGCATATGGGGGACCCCCGTCCGTGCCAGGCTGAGCTTGCCTTTTTCACACACCCAGGTTTCTGTTGCCCGGGAAAAGCATACACTGATCGCCCAACAGGCTCTGGGCTGCGGGCGCCCCTCTGCCGCCCGGCAGCTTGTGGAGGGGGCCAGCGGCCTGTAGCCCCCAAGTCATCATGGGAGGCATGTGACTTCTTCTTTCTTCCTGTACAAGTTGAACACTTGCCACCCTGCTGTCTGTTTTTCCTTGCTAAGGTTCAGTTCTAATTATGTTGATTTTCTTCATCCCACCCCCTCCTGGAAGCTTATTAGGTTGAATATTTTTATTTATTATCATTTCGCCCAACTCCTGCCAGCATTTCCAATTACTCTCCCCGCTTCCTTGTAATTGTCTTTCTGTAATGGCTCTGAAACAATTGCGCTAAATGAGGTGTCTCCTGGAAGATGAGAGTCTCACTTCATTAAAGGCTAATGTATTCTCAGCTCCAGCTCTGTGGGGCTAGCTTGGAAGGAAGACATTTAAACAGCTTCTTTTATTTTATAGGGAGCAACTTTTCAGCGACAAAGATGTCTGTGGGGTATATGTGTATGTGTGTGCGTTGCCTGGATTTTAATTTAAAGAAAGTTTATGAAATAGTGTAAGTCCCTTTATTGATGAGACTGTTCTCAGGGAGCTGAGATCTACACAGATGGGGTGTAGGGGAGAAGGAGGGGAAGGGGCAGTCGATTCTGAGGTCCGCCTGCCTTTCTGCTGTTTCCCAACCCATCCTTTCTTCCTCTGTTCCTGCTGGCTCAACCCCCAAATGGATTCATGCCTCCATCCTGTGTCTCTACCTCCTCATTATATGCTCAGATTCCACTGTGGTGATGGCCTCAATGATGTGTTATTTTGTATCAATCAAGTTTTTTTTAGTTCGTATATCCCGTCTCTTCATTGTTCATTCATTTGTTCTATTGTCATTCATTCAACACCTGCCCATTGCCCACTCTGTTCAGGCATTATTCAGGTTAGAGATATGCCTTTTGGAGCTTATAGAACACTGGCAAATAGAGCTAACAAGTAAGCAGGCACCTCTAGCACAATATGTTAAGTGCCTCCAACAGGCAAGGCCACAGCACTCTTCAAGCAGTAAGGAGGGCACCTCGTGAAACCTTGTGGGATCAGGGCTGATACCTGAAGTGGCCAGGGAAGGAGTGGAAGTACTCCAGGCAGAGGGAGCTTCGTGAATCATGTCCTGGTAGCCAGAGAGGGCTTGGCTGATGAGGTGAAATGCAAAACTTTCCACCTGTCAGGAGCATCATGTGGGACAAAGGCTGAGGGAAAGCTGGGGCTGGAGACTCTGGAGGGTCTTGAAGGACATGGAAGAGTTTTAAGCAGGAGACTGATTTGGCCAGGTCTGTGTTTTGGAAAAGAGGCCCCTGCTTCAATATGTGGAATAGATTGGAGGAAGGCAAAAAAAGAAACGAGGCAGGAAGACCTTGCGGGAAGCTGCTGCCAGAGATTATGATGACCCGCCTGAAGCCAGAGGCAGTGGAGAGAGAGACCTGTGTACCTTTATGAGATGTTTCAGATGGAAAAATGGCAGGCTCAGAAAGGGGAGTGGCGGGAGGGAGAGGGGCACCAAGGATGGGCTCTAGGTTTCTGACTTGGGCAACTGGTGAATGTTGAGTGGTGGGGTCCTGAAAACAAGGACAAGGCGTGGTACCCAATGAGAGGTCGTTGTAGCTCCCCCAGGCTGTGGGATGACCAGGCACAAATCCCAGCAGATGTTGGCCACCTTGGTCACTGTCACCATAGGACCTCTACCAACCCGACCTTTGGGTTGCAGGTGGCATCAACTCACTCCTTCAGAGCGTAGTAGACAGCTGCATCTGTCGAGTTCTTAAAAGCACCTGGATGCTGTCAGCTGTCAGCTGAGCAGGTCACCGATGGGCTCCAACTTCTGTCCCAGGCAGCACAACTCATACCAACGGCTTCGGGTGTTCACAGCAGCTCCCAGGGTCAAAAGCTACCTCTTGTAAGGGAGTTGTCATTGCACAGTCAATAACGAGTAGGGAGGCCCTTCCTGGTATGTTTGGGTTGGAAGTGAAGAATTTAAGTACAACCAAAAATATCTTTACGCTTCTGAGGCATTTGCTTAGGGTCCCTGGAAGCTTGCCCGCACCATTGGTGGTGATAGCAACAAAAATTGTAATAAAACTTTCTGCATTTATCAGGGCCTACTCTTGTCCCAGACACTCTTTGAAGCACTTGCATGATAGCCTTTCAGTCCTATCACATAGATATTATCATTTTCTCTGTCATAAAGAGGAGGGAACAGAGGCACAGGGAGAAGTACGCAGGCTACTGGCCTCCCCTGTGGCAGTTTCCTTCTCAGAATGAAAGAAGAAAGGAGAGAGTCCTGCTGGCCAGAGCCGGTTTGGGTGTGAGTGAGGAGGAGAGGAGGGTGGCTCGGCCCTGCCCTCCGCTTGCTGTTCTGCTGCTCCTCATGCGCACGTGTCCTTCAGGGTCCTATGCAAATGCCACCGACAGCCCCAGGCAGACCTAGGACTTCCTTCCCCCCTGGTTCCCAGACTTTGTACATTTCTCAATGATAGCACCGCTGATTTGTCATGATTCCTTGGCATGGCTGTCACCTCATTTCTACCTTGGGTTTTCCCAAGGAAGGATCCTGGCTCACTCCTCTCTATCCTTGGCACCCAGCACAGAGCCTGGCACCCAGTGGGCTTTCTATGAATAAATAAATGCTATTAGGGAAGCCAGGATGCTCAGGAGGGACCCTGGAGGTCCGAGTCAAAGAGGACCCCCTGGTTCCCTTCATCACAGGAGCAGCAAGGCGTCTAGATATGCCCCAGATTGGACTCAGCTCTTCCCAGGGGCCCACTTGGTAATAAGGGGGCAGTTGTCAGGAATACAAATCTCTCTCTGCACTCTGGGGAAATGTGGGGGTTGGGATAAGTGCTCCTCCTGGGTGGGAGCATCGAAGGAAGCCGCGTCTGGCTGGATGTTTATCCTGATGAGGTGCTTATGTAACACCAGGCTTCCTCCGGCTCCCAGGGACTGAAGAGCGCACACACCAAGGAAACAAACAAATGGAGATGCGAACCACTTGTGCCATTAGACAACTGAAGGGAAGAGGTGTACACATCTGACGTCCTCAGCAAAAATTTAGCACCAGGGCAATTTCCAAACCATTTTTTTTACAAAGAAAAAAATATCTCTTTTATATTCCAAGTGTAAAAACTCACCGGTGGGTTCCATCTTCCTGAATCTCAGATGCTGCACTGATGGCCATTTGCCAGGGCTGCAAAGGGTAAATGGGGTTCCTGGACGTTCTACCCACACCACCTCCCTGCCAAGGGGCTGGTGCCACCTCCTCAGCAGCTCCCTCCTCACCCAGTGGGATCAGCCTGAGGTCAGTGAGGGGAGAAAAAAGGGAACGCAGTCCCAGGTCTGAACCAGGAGTCCTGGTCTTGAGGTCTGGGTCACTAAATGGCTGTGTGACCTTGGACAAGTGGCTTACCCATTCGGAGCCTCAGTTTCACATCTGCACAATGAAGAGAACAATCAGTTCTGACCCACCTAACTCGCTGGCTTGTTTTGAATACCTGTACCCTGCACAGGTTGTGTAGGGGATCACAACCGCATTGTGACACTGCCTGTCATTCAAGCTGGGTCACAGCTGAGCCCCAGGTGCAGGTGAGTAGCATGGCATCTCCTGCCTGCTCTAGCCAACCTTCTTTTCCTCCTGCTCCAGAGCTGAGCCCTGTTCCCGCCTCACCTTCCGTAACACTCATGACAGTGTCCGGGTGAATTCTAAGTCTGAGGTTCCAAGGGGCTCTTGGAAACAGCAGATGGGGATGGAAAGTGACCTGCACACTGCTGAACAGTGGATGGTTTAGGGTAAGAAGTCTTAGAATCCTGGAATGGATCTGAACAGAAAATCACTTTACTCACTTCCTAAACATGTACTAAAGACCTACCACACACCCGGCATTGTGCTAGACATTGAGGATGCAACACAGTCCCTGTCCTTTCTGAGTCTGCTGTCTAGCAAGTATTCCATATTAATGCCCATTTACCACCATTTTATAGATGAAAAAATAAGGCTGCCCAGATGGGAAAGTGACTATCCTGGCCACATGGCTGGTTCGTGGCTTTAGCAGGATCAAAAATCTGCATTGTGAAGATGAAACGAGTGAATGCACACCCAGGGCTCAGAGCTGTGCCTGGACCCACCCAGTGAGTGTTCTCTACGTGTTTCCATTGTTCTCTATGTATTTCCATGACATCTCCAGACTCCAGGGGCATTTCCGCGATGCCACAAGACCCCTCATTGCCCTGAGCTCCAGCCTCACTCATATCATGAGGTTGGGCATTTGAGATGAGCCCAGTCCACCCCCAGGATGAGACTGACAAAGGCAGGACAGGGATGACAGTGGGTCCTGAGGCCCTTGACCCTGGCTCTTATGGGAGCAACCTGGGCATTTTGTTCTTTCATTCAATCAATGCTTATGGAGAGCTTGCCCCATGCCAGGCACTGGGGCTACATTGCTGAATGGCACCAACAAGGCCCCAGCCCTCAAGGAATTTCTGTATTAGTGGGGAAGGGGATTGGACAATCAACTATAAATAAACAAATGAACCAGATATTTTCAGAATGAGACAAGAGCTGTCGAAGTCACTTTCAGGGTGACTTACTAGAGAGTAACAGCGTGGTTGTTTGAAGATGGTGGGGGGCAAGGTAGGGGACAGGCTTTGTTCATTTCTGGAAGTCGCCCTGCCAGATGAGCATGGTTCTGGAGAGACTCTGCCCAGCACCAATACACCAGAGTCTCCCAAGCTCAGCATTCCAAATAAAGGTAATCAATACTGAGATGGTCTCTACCCTTCCCAGCCCCTGGCCCACAGCTAGAAGTCATGCATCTAGTATAGGCTACCTCAGTTTTCACCAGTATCCCCTTGGAGGGCTCCATGACCTCCCTTCGTCAAAATGTGGAATCAGGAGTAAAAGAAATAGAGAAAGACCAGGACTGTTCCTCTGATGCTCCTCGGGCCTGAGTTCTCCAATCTCAGGAAATGAGAAGATGGTGGGGATGGACTCCAGGCTGATTCCCAGAATGTCAGGGTGAAACTTCCAGAACTGAGAAGCCACAGAAAATATTTTATTCCAGGGCAATGGCAACGGCTGGGGAACTACAACAGCCTCCCCGTTCCATGAGCAGGGGAAGAGCCAAGACACAGTTTCCAAGGCACTTCAGGGCCCAACTTAACAAAGCCAGGAACCTGCCTAGGACATCAGTCAAGCAGGGATAAAAAGGGGGCTTCAGGGACTGAGTTTCTGTATATGGGTGCCCGCTGAGTCTGTCTCTTCAGAAGTCCACAGAAGCACCTTTAGAAGAGACATTTGACTCAGAATTAAGTGTCCTCCTTCCTCTGGGACTGTTCCCCATCACCCTAAATCCTGGGCAGGCATCTCAGGTGAAAATCAGGAAGAAGGGAGGCTTTCCTGACCAGGTAGTACCCACTGTGTGCGTTTGGGGCCAGGGGAGGGCACCCAGACTCCAGCCAGAGAGTACCTGGTGCCACCAAGGCAGTGCTGGGGTTGCCAGGCCCCAGGTTCCCACTTATCTCTGGGGATTGGTGGTCAGCGGTGCCTCCCCTGCCAGTCCTTATCCTTGAGCCCCTGATCCTCAGAGCTCCCTTTTGTTCACCAGCCCACCGACTTGGCAGCTCCCGAGAGACAATTTTTTTTCCAGATAGCCACTTCCTGGTTTCTCAGCAGATCAATCCTGCTGCTCTTCTCTGGCTCAGCTGCTGTAGTGGCTGCAGATTTCTTAGTAATGATCTTCCTCCAGGAGCAGGGGAGAGAGAGGCTGCTGCTTCCACTGCAGCCGCCTCTGTCTCGGCTGCCAACATCAAAGCTTTCCTTGTGGCTTTGGTAGAATGTTGAGAATTGCGAGATAATTAAGTTGCATTTCTGTGCATTGTTTACTGTTGCTCTCAACCAATCACTATTCCATAGGGGCTAATCTGTGTAGGGTTTGTTTTTTTTTGTTTTGTGTGTTTTTTTTTTTTTTTCTTTGCAGTGCTTGTTTGTACCACATTCTTCATTATGCTTCAGTTACAATTTTAATTTTACTATTATTAAATCTTCCCCAAAGCTGTATTATTCTGCGCCTCTGAGCTGGAATTCCTGATTTGGGGACTGTTTGCATCTGGGCTGTTCACAAATGATTGTTCTTGTTTACAAAAGAATATACATTAAAACTCAGCACTAGAGGAATCCCTGCTCCCTTCCCTCCTTGCTGTCCCCGCTGGCTCACCTGCTTTTAGGAGGTAGGGGAGAGGGGAGAGGGGAAGCAGGAGCCATCTGGTACTTTCTGAGATTATGCTGTTGAAAGAACATCTTCATGGCCTCCAATGGTCAAACCAGCCTCCAGTGGCCAAAGAAGTCGAGTGCAGGGTCCGGCCAGTGAGCTGGAGGCTGTTTTCATGGCCTGCCCGATCCCAATACGATACCTCCATGTTTATTCCAGCAACGGTTAGGAGTACGGGCTTCGCAATCAAACACATCTGGATTTGAAATCCAACTTCTTCACTTACTAAGAATCTGACATTGGGCAGTTCGTAACTTCTCTCAGCCTCAGTTTCCCTGCTGTAAAAATGAGGCAGCAGCAGCTGATTATCCTGCCCACAGGTAAGGATGACAAGGGATGACATTTTAGAATAGTGCCCGCCATATGGCAAGGACTTAGTAAAGGGTAGGTAAATTTAGGTTGCCGTTTTCATCGTCATTGTCTCTCTACCATTCTGTCTCCTGTCTGTTTTGCTTCCATTTTGCTGCCCCTCTGAAGCTTGTCTGCTCACTTAGGCTTTGCATGAGAGCTTGGAGGCTCAGGCCTGCCTCTGGTCTCATCACAAAGCCGGTGGTGTGGAGTAGGAAGCACTTTCAGTGACTGTTAATGGCAGGGATTTGTTAACCTGCTTCCCAAGAAGGAAAAGTGGCAGGCTTCAGGGCACCTGAGCTTGCAGAAAGAATTCAGCCCTGCCGCAGTTGAAGATGGCCATACCTGGGGTTTTAGGACCCCAGAGCCAGCTGCCAGCCCCCTACTGCCTTATTGTCAGGCCCCAACCCTGGTAGAACCAGTGCAGCCAGTCACCAAAGCTTTTTCCTGCCATACCCACCCCAGCACCCCTGCAACCTCAGCTTCCTCGTAGACTTTCCTTAGCTTCTTTCTTCCTGTCACCCTGTCCCCTCAAGCACCACACACATACTAAAACCATAACTTTTTCCCCCTCTTTCCCATTATCTCTAACCCATATACTCCGGGAAGTTTAATTTGTTCTCGGTAGTAATCACCATTAACTAGAAATTGTCTTTCTCTGTGTAAACACGTCATTAGTGAAGCTGGTTTTCTGCAGGGTCCAGATTTCATTTTTATTAAAATGAAACACTTTCAGGCGCCTCACTGTGTCCAAGGAAAGAGAGTATAATTTTAACCCATTGGGTTGGCCACAGATAATTGGGCTGGCATTTGATTGGACGATTAGGGAAATATCTTCTTTGCATGCAGTATAATTTGCATTTTTTTCCCACTTATATGAAGCTAAGTCATGCTTTCGTACACAGGCAGTTTTAATGAGCATTATAAATCCTAATGAATATATTTTCATGTTCATTTTATTGGCTTGTTTTTATTACTAGAGGTCTGAAAAACAGGGCCAGAGAGGGAGCTGCAGAGGAAATGGCAGGGGAGAGAAGCACTGTGGCAGCCTCCTGCCCCCTCTCCTGCTGCTGCCCTGGCTTCCAGAGGGTGGATGACTGGCAGGGTGGGGTCACCCAAGTCCTCTTTAACCCAAACCAGAAGTTGCTGTGGGTCCTCTGGGGATGCAGAGAACATGTCTCTTGCCTTGGGGCCAGAGGAGCTCCTGCTGCAGTGTCAGTCTCAGCTCCAACAGTGACAGAAACCGTGAAAACAGCAAACCCTAGTTCATCGTGGTCTGCCATGGAAGAGGGAGTGAAGTATTTCTGCATAGTGTCGGACATTTAGGATCTCAATGCAGGTTAATCAAATGGAATCTGATTGAATTCTTCTTCACAAGGAGCCAGCCACCAAATCCAGAGTATTCATTCTCGATCATGACACTGAAAGGCAATTAACAAGTGTACAGAGCGTGAATTTTTCCTGGATGATTCAGGAGGTTCTTCAAAATCCAGGGTATTTGCACATCATTGTGAGTATCAATTCTAGGTCCCAGAGTTTTGCTTATCTTTAAAATGAGAGGATACATTCATTCATGCATTCATTCATTCACTCATTTAAGATGCATGTTGGACACCCACTATGTTCTAGACACTGAGCCAGGACATATATAAGGTAATCCCTGAGATTTCTGCCAGCTCTGACAATTTTTTTTTTATTCTGTAATAAGTGACCAATAAAGTGAGATTTTTGTTCCAGCTTGTGGCTCTGGTTCTAAAATCACTCCCCGAGTGATTTTAGAGTTGGGTCTCTCTCCATTAGTCACCCTAAGCACCTCAGTTGTACCCTGGGCCCCCTGCATATCAGCAGTCCCAGGCATCCACACCAATGAGGTCTTTTGTCCCTGCTCCCCACACTGAGGCTGACCTGTGGACTTCTGCGTGGCCCTTTACCTTTGCCTCCAGCTGAAGGGCATCCTTGGCATGTCTTCCTTTGGGACCCTGGGAATGGCCCACCTGTCTTGGCTTTGAAGGCCTGGTCCACACTGGGCCGTGGACTCTGCTATGGGCAGGCTGGCAGGGGGTCTGCTATGGCTCACACGTTGTCTGCTGACTGACCTACTGTGCCTCACCACACAGCCTGTTTTCTGTTGACTGTCCCAACCCCATCCTAACCCTCCCATCCCACCCCCATTCTTTTTTTTTAATTCTTTATTTTTTTTTATTTTTATTTTTTTTACTTTTATTATTTATTTATTTTTTTGAGACGGAGTCTTGCTCTGTCACCTGGGCTGGAGTGCAGTGGTGCGATCTCGGCTCACTGCAAGCTCCGCCTCCCAGGTTCACGCCATTCTCCTGCCTCAGCCTCCCGAGTAGCTGGGACTACAGGCACCCACCACCACGCCTGGCTAATTTTTCTGTATTTTCAATAGAGACGGGGTCTCAATCTCCTGACCTCATGATCCACCCGCCTCGGCCTCCGAAAGTGCTGGGATTACAGGCATGAGCCACTGCACCTAGCCTAATTCTTTTTTTAAAAAAAAGAGACAGGGCCCTGCTCTGTTGCCCAATCTGGAGTGCAGTGGCACAATCACAGCTCATTATACCCTCCACCTCCTGGGCTCAAGTGATCCTCCTGCCTCAGCCTCCCTGACAAGGACTACAAGCACATCACCATGCCCAGCTAGTTTTTCTTTGTTTGCTTTTTCTAGAGATGGGGTCTTGCTATGTTGCTCAGGCTGGTCTTGAATTCCTGGCCTCAAGTGATCCTCCAGCCTCAGCCTCCCAAAGTGCTGGAATTATAGGTGTGAATCATCATGCCTGGCCCAATTTTTGTTTTATGGGTTTTGTTTGTTTGTTTGTTTTGTGAGACAAAGTCTCACTCTGTCACCCAGGCAGGAGTGCCGTGGCACAATCTCAGCTCACTGCAAGCTCCACCTCCTGGGTTCAAGCGATTCTCCTGCCTCAGCCTCCTGAGTAGCTGGGACTACAGGCACGTGCCACCACCTCCAGCTAATTTTTGTATTTTTCATAGAGATAGGGTTTCACCATGTTGGCCAGGATGGTCTCAATCTCCTGACCTCGTGATCCGCCCATCTCAGCCTCCCAAAGTGCTGGGATTACAGGCACGAGTCACTGCGCCCAGCCTGTTTTATGTTTTTTTAAATCATAAAGGTATTTGATGCTCACATTGGTTGGGAGTTTTGAGGATGTTTCAGAAGTTAATTCAAGTAAAGACGAGTTCAGTTGCCTTTGCCACCATCTCTTCAAAATGGCAGCTCAGTGCTTGGGGGTGACATCTCTCCAGTAGCTGCAGCCTTTCGTCAGTTGCATGTGGTAGGTCGGTCCTGTTTTCCTTTAAGACTATATCTTCTGCCACCCCCACCCTTCCATGCACACACACACACACACACACACACACACACACGGCTGAGGACGTCTCACGGTGGCCTTCAGGACAACTTTACATTTTCCTACTGTACAAGAGATGTTTACTGAACAAACACCACATGCTAGATTCCATGAGAAACAGGAGAAACTAGCAAACAGGCCTTGTGGAGAAGTGGGAAGGAAGCTGGCCCACAGTGGAAAGCCTTGGTGAATTTCTGACTTTGCTACTTTCTGCTGTGTGGCCTCGAGTAAGCATTTTGCCTTCCTGGGCCACTTTTTCCCCATCTATAAAATGATAATAATAATTACCTATGGTACAGTAGGTGATAGGGATTTAAATGAGATACTGATTGTGGTAATGACCTGGAAACTGTAAATACTGGTCATTTCTCAGGTGGAATGTGACCAAGTTCCAAAGCGATTTGGATCGTGGGTCCTGGGTTATAGCCTATTTCTTGTCTTGGAAGGGCTGGTGAAGGGGGTAAAGGGATGTTTGCTGTCAGGATGGGATGTTGCTGCTTCCTGGAGTCAGATATTTATGTTTATCTGTCTTTTCCAAAGAGGAGAAACAGAGAAAGGGCTCTGGCTGGAGTTCACCATTGGGATGATTTCATAGATCTGGTTTCAGCCTCACCACCACAGAAGACCATGATTGCCAAGTGAGTGTCTGCACTTTGCCTTAAGAAATGAGCTCAAGTTGAGGCAATGTGCAATTCAGGGTGCCCTGCAGCTAAGCGCTGATTTGTCTCTGTTGCATGTGGTAGATCAGCCCTGTCTTCCTTTGAGACTGCAAACTTCTGGACAGGGGTCCTTGTGGAGACTTCTTCCTCATGCTCCCACCACACTCACAGTGGTAGGCTCAGGGTTGGTCATTTGTTCAAGAACTGCCTTTCAGTGACCTCAGTGGCCAGAAGCAGGAGCACCAGTGATACTCTCAGCAGGGCATCTCACCCCCAAGTCAGGGCTAAGTGTCTGCAACTGACCAGCTGGTCTTGCTCAGAAGGGAGAGCATGGCCAGAAGGAGCAGAGCATCATCTTCAATGCCGCTTTTTCCAGTCTGCAAACATAATAGAATTAACTGGCCTGAGACACCACATTTTTGTCAAAAAGGTGGTGTAAGTGCAAAAGCAATCTGCTGGCCCATTGCAGAGCCAGGTCTTAAATTACAGAGTGTAATGGTGTTGGCACATTCCGAACTGTTCCCGGAGTCCCTTGGCATCCCTGGAGCCAAGGCTTCACAGACAGAGCAACTTCCCAACAGCCCAGGAGGGCGCGGGGAGATGCAGAGCAGCCCTCCAGTCCCCTGCAACCAACTATTTTAGGGCAGCTGGAGGGGAAGAGCACTAAGAAGGGTGTTAATTCATTACGAGCCATGATGGGGCTCTGGAGGGGAGAAGTGGGCCCACCTGCTCACAAGACGCCTTTGGTGTCAGATCCAGCTCTGGATGAGGAAGGCTGAAGAGTAGGGGCCAGACAGTGGCGCAGTGGAGGTGGTGGGGGGATTCTTTCCGCAGCTGCGTCTCCCCTTGGGCCGGAAGGAGTGATGACTCTGGAGAGTTGGGGATGAGGGTCAGAACAGACCATGAGGAATGAAAGGAAGCTTGTGTTCTGGCAGCCACGCGTGAGGATGGAGGACTGGTCAGGCACTCAGGGAGGGAGTGCTATCTCATCTCTCTGACTGAGGGGGTGTTTGCTTAGCGTCGCATTGCAGATTAGCCCACCTGAGTCTAGAAGTGCCACATCACGGTGGGAGGCAGGCTGGTGTGTTTGTGCTAGACCACTCAGGGAGCTTGAGGCATTGTGGGATGGCAGGAGATGCCTCCCAGAAACAGATTGTAATACCCACTCCACCTTTGCCCTGCTCCCCCAAGCAGCCCTCCCACCCTTCCTCCCTCCTTCTCCTTTCTGATGCAACCCTTTCTCTACCCCACAGGCTTTGTGCTGGGAGGGGCTCGGACCTAGCTGGGAGAGGGAGGCGATCTTGTCCTTTCTTTCCACTCATTCTGGGCACCTCATCACCTCTCTTTTTTCTTTCTCTAACTTTCTCTGCCTCTCCTTACCTCTCTGTTTCCCTCTCCCACACGTACCCTCCTGCTCCCCAACTCACACACCCTCCTTTTCCTCTCTACGTGTTCCTCTTTCTATTGCTATGATCTGTTTCCTGGTGCTCCTTTTGTTCAGTCATCGGTGGCCCCCTACCCTCCCTGAGGTTGTGTCAGGAGTGATGCTGGTTAAATGCTGCTGTCTGCACTGGGCAGGCTCTGTAGTGTGTGCTGAATTGCTGCAGAGGGCCAAGAGCACAGCACAGAGGGCCAGAACCAGTGGTGTGGCACTTCTAGACTCAGCTGGATGCCAACCCCAGCTCTAGCATGCCCTGACTGTGTGACTGGGGAACAATCCTATTTTTCCTTGGGCCTCAGTTTCCCCAGAAATGCAATGGGGAGGACATTGCCCTACCCTTCAAGGACGTGCCTTGGTTCATAAAGGAGACCTCCTCTCTCTAAAGCCAAGCTCCCCCACCCCACCCCACCCCCATCCTGCCAGGGCAGGCTCAGCCGCTCCCTTCCCGTCCCTAGCAGTGGGGGAGGCCGCATGAGGAGGAGCGGGGTGGGAGCTGATGGAGGGGATCTGCTGGCGGGCCTAGTTTAGGCAAACAGCAGGGACTGCTGGCGACGGCTCCAGCCCCCACTCCCGCGGTAACAGCTGCAGTCCAGCTGCTGGCATCCCTGCTGGGGGAGCGTGCTAAACCTCTCCGGGGTCAGCTCTGTGGTATGTCGGTTTCCATAGCAACCAGCCAACGGGCCACTTTCTCAGAACAATTCCCCTACTCAGCCGGGTTCTGGACTTAGCTCAGCCCAAGGGCATGTGGCTGAGGAGCAGAGCGGGAGGGGGAGAGCTGCCGAGGGCCAGCCTGGGCCCCACAGAACGTGGCTATCTCAGTCCGGTCTTCGCACGGAGGGCGTGGAGCCGAGGACGAGCCGTGCAGACTCTTCCGGCGCTGGCTCTCCCTGGCCTCTCTCTGTGCCACGCCGACTCCACCGCCCGTCCACAGACTGCCCAGCTCGGCCCGGTTGGAAGAAGTGTCGGGTCTTTGTCTGAATCTGGAGAACAGCTGCATTGGCTGGGTTCAGGCCTGGGAGGACAAAGTCCTGGAATGGCGTATAAGGGGGTGCCGGGAGGGGCTTTTCCTGGCTTCCTTCTCTGCACCCTTCCATCCAGCTCTTGCAGGACCATGGGAATCCCAGTGATCCCAGGGGATAGGGGGCTAATCAGTCCTCCCCCACATTTAGAGGGTGGGAGAGGATCACCTTTCTCAAGCCCCTACAGGAGTTAACTCCCTGAATCGGAGCAGGTTGGTGCCATCCCTGACACTGTTAGGAAAAGGGAATCCTTAGAGGTGAAGATCCATTCTGGGCACTACAAGGGACCTCGATCCACTTTGTGGATAAGGAACCAGGACCCAGTGGAAAATGGATTGCCTGGGGGCCAGGGTGGGTAGATGGCAGCTGCTTCCCAAGCCCTCTCCTCTCCTGGGCTGAGCTCACTGAATGCCCCCAGGAAACTGGATGGTGCTAGAGCTCCTTCCCCAGATCCCTTGGAATACAGCTCAGGCTATGATGGGCCTGGGGTCCTGGGGAGTTTGTCACTGGAAGGGATTTCATTTTCAGAAAGGAGCCATTTGCAAATTGGGAAACTGAGGTCAGGGATAGTGTCTCTTTAGGCCTAACAACTGCAGGATTCGATGTTGGGGCTGGGACTTGGCTTCCTGAGAGGTCATCTGGGTGGTCCCTGCTAAGACCTGGGAGGCATAAAGCATTCTTGGGCGGGGTGGCGGGGGCGCTGCCCAGCTGTCTTGATCTTCTACTCTGTGAAATTATTCCTCCCTTTCAAGAGGCCTAGTTCTCCCTTCCCCACCCCCCACCCCATTTACCCCCATCCCCTGAAAAGGAGGAGACAGATGTCCTTTCTTCCACACATCACAGCTGCAGCCAGACACAATTTCTCTAAGCCCTGGGAACAGGTGTGGAGTAGTTCTAAGTCCCCTAGGGATGTGGGGGACTCAAGAAGGCGGGCGGGCAATTTTAGAAGCTGCCTGGGTTCCCATCCTCCCCTGGCCCCATCTGTGAAATGGGAGGACTGCTCTAGGTAAGCACTTCCTAGAGTGGGCTCTGGGGGGGTAAAGAAAGTTCCAAAGCTAAGCAAGCTTGGGAAAGGATGTGTGAACACCTTGTCTTTAAACAGTTACAGGGCTTATGGCCGGGCGCAGTGACTTAAGCCTGTAATCCCAGCACTCTGGGAGGCCAAGGCGGGAGGATCACGAGGTCAGAAGATGGAGACCATCCTGGCTAACATGGTGAAACCCATCTCTACTAAATATACAAAAATTAGCCGGGCATGGTGGCGGGCGCCTGTAGTCCCAGCTACTTGGGAGGCTGAGGCAGGAGAATAGTGTGAACCCGGCAGATGGAGCTTGCAGTGAGCCGAGATCGTGCCACTGCACTCCAGCCTGGGTGACAGAGCGAGACTCTGTCTTAAAAAAAAAAAAAAAAAAAAAAAAAAAAAAAAAAAAAAAAAAAAAAGAAACAAACAAATAAAACAAACAAAAAAGAGAGTTACAGGGCTCGTTACAAGTTTAAAGACTTTAACCTAGGGCTTCCTAGGTTAAAGGATGCTCACGCCGATTCCCTCGACACACTTGACCCACTTCTCCTTCGGTGGATGCATCCTTGACACTGTTGTCTGCCCCACGGCCTCCACTGCCACCTCACCCTACCGGCTGCTCAGTTGTGCGTGGGTCTTCTCCATCCCAGACCTTCAGAGAGCCCGAGCAGAGGCAGGGGCAGTGCAGGGCTGTCACCCGGGTTTCTGAGGGGACTAAGACCCTCAGCTCAGCCCCCACCCCAATGGTCCCCAGAAGGTTGCGGGTCATCTGTGGCTTTTCTGCTTCACAGGGTCAGGTAATGGCTCTAGAGCAAGGAGAGAAGAAAATTCTGGCCACCAAGGATCTCATCAGGATAATCCTAAAGTGGGAAGCTTAAAGAGGAAAGGCGTTCCTCTCCTCCTCACCGTCTAAACTCTCAGAGAAGTCACACCTCACATTCCGCAACCCTCAAACTTCCCAAAGGCCCTGAGTGTGCATTCTACCCGCCCATCAGGAGGCAGCTGTGGTGTGATGGAAAACGTGTCAGCCATGGAGGAAACCTGGCCCCCCAGATCCATAACTGGCCAGGTCTCTGCCCCGAGGCAGGTCACTTCACCCCTATGCACACTTACCAAATTTCTCGAAGAAAGGAATAGCTCCTTTCTCACTGGGTTCTCATCAGAGTTGAAGATATGATAAATGTGATAACGGCTGGTATGGAAGAGTAGCTCAGAAAGCATGAGCAGAGAGGAATTCACCACCCCCTCCCCAGCCAGAGGTAAGATTTCTCTGATTTTAGGAGGGAGAAAACTGAGGCTCAGACAAGTTAAGTCACTTGCCCAAGGTCACACAGCCGGTCACCCCCAGTCCTTTGCCGTTCCGCTTTGCATCATTTCCAGGAAGATGCCTCTGAGATGGGAGGCATCACACTAACTTTTGGGGGCATTTAGCGAATGTGATGTCCTTGACTCTTGAACCGTTCATCCTCCCCACTAGTAAAATGCCTGAGAGACAGAGGCTGGAAGACAGCCCTGCTTTTTTGAAGGGGCGGGGTTATGGATGTGTGGAGGCAGGAAGCGGGTATTAATTCTTGTGAAAATAGCTTTAGATAAATAAAAGTAGGCTTCTGCACTAAGACAGTCTTATTTCAGTTTGCAAAGAGCTCCTCCCAGTAAGAAGAGAGAACATTTTCTCCTTACCTCCTGGTTCCTGGCCACGCAGACCCTCGATAGGCCCTGCCACCATGTCCCTCTCACTCAATGTGTACAGCTGCAGGAGGCTGAGCTGCTGTCCTTGAGCCCTTTCCTTACAGCAGCAAAACCAATTCACATGTGAGGCCTGGAGATCAGGACAGGACTCACGGCTTCCTACTTCCCACCCAGGTTCTAAAGTCATTTTATTTAGCACAAGGAAATGAGGAAAGAACAGGGGAAAATGAGGAGAAAGAACAAGCGGGCCTGTCGTGTGCTCCACATTGTGCTAGGGCCTTAGGAATGTGCCTTCGGCGGACACTGTATATCCCTTTTGATTTTTCTGTGGGTGAGACAGAGGCTGTTTAGAGGCCATGGGAGGGAGAGGTTTTGTCCCTGCTGATTGCTCTTACCACGTCTGTTTCCATCACCAGCCAAAGCATGGACCCTGATCGGTATCTCCATTTGGCTAATTCGCCTTCTCTTCTGCTATCTCCTTTCCTTCCTCCATCTTTTGGAAATGTCACAACCTGTGAGGTTGGGAAGCATAGGTAGATGTTTGGTCAAGCTGGAACAACAGTTCTACCAAACTCCTCCCCCTGTGCTCGTGTGTGTTCCTGTACTCACGTGGCTCTATCTAAGTCCTGTCCTGGGATAGTGCTCGTATCTGGAGTGAATGGAAGGGTCAGGAAGGATGTGCTTGTCCTGGAGGCTTGTAGGAGAGGAGCTATTATTGCAGCTGCTCCTCCTGAGCTCAGTCAGGTTTCCCCCTGCCTGGCTGGGCCATCTCTTTCCTTGCCCTTTCAGTAAGAGGCTGTGGAATTATGTGAGGGAGAGGAAGAAGCTACTGCTTAGAGGGATTCTGCTCTCCAGGCCTTAAGTTGGGGCACTTTCTAGCTCTGCTCTTCTCATTTGAAGGGATGGCCTGGCTCCAGCAGGTACCTGTAAGTAAAAACGACAAACAACCCCAACCATCTCCTAGCGCCAGACTGACAGCTCAGATTTCTACCACAGGCGAGATTTCCTGCTCAGCTTTCTGATGCAGGAAGCCTGTGTGTGTGTGTATGCACGTGTGTATGTGCACATGTGTGTGTGCATGTGTGTGTGTGTTTTCTCTGCTGATTTACAGGCTCTTTTTGGATTGGTAGATCTGTGAGGAAGAGTAGGACTGGAGTCAGGGAATTGTCTTCGATCAGAGGCCTGATGAGAACAAGGTACTCATCAACACTATTTAGGAAGGTGTTTTGCACAGGAATTTGTGGCAAGTGATGGGAGGATGGTAGGGTCTGAGACGAAGGGGGGAAAATGCCACAGTATCTGACAACTTAAAACTCAGGGGGTCACAGAAATGTTGGGACTTTGAGAAAACTTTACCAGTAACTCTCTGCTGAGGGTCTCTGGCCTGAGGTCACTGAGAATCTCAGAGGGAAAAGAGGAGCACGGACACCGCGGGCCCTCCTGGGAGCAGATGTGGTCCTTTGGCCCGCCTGCCCCTCCCTGCTCTCATCTCAGAAAATGTCAGCCCCCCACGCACACAGGCCACTCGGAAACCAGGGAGTGGGGTTAAAAGCATCTCTTAGCCCAGTGTTCCCTTCTCCTCTCGCATGCAGTATTTTGGGAACCACGTGCTGTAGAAGCTGCATTATAACAGTGGAAACATTGTAATTAAATGGGGAGACCTTAGGTCTGTCACGTGATCTGGGTGTTCTCCTGTATAAAACGAAGGCTAATAACAGCTCCTTGACCACTTCACAGGACTCTGGGGTCAAACGTGGAGTGGGAAAGTGCTTTGTAAGGGAATTCAGACGTCTAAGCTGTTCTTAGTAGGATGGCAGTGTGCTCACCTGCTTAATGCTGGGGCTGGGGCAGTGCCGAAGCTGGGAGCTGGTGGTGGAGATTCGGGAAGTTAGTTCTCCCTTGCTTCTAAGTCAATCAATGCTGGCTTTCAGTGATATTATTGAAAGCATATAAAGCTGGTCTGGTTGGCCTTAGAATAAAAGCTTCTGAAGGGCAGGGGGGCCTGGGGCTGTGTGTAACAGAAGTCTCTTGTTTCAAGGAGACATCAGTTCAGTGGTGGTGTTCTGCCTGTCCCTGTGAGGTCTGGGCTTCGACAAGCACTTTAAACCCACAAATTGGCTGCATCATCTCTGAGAATTCCATGACCCTTTCTGGGGTGGGGGCTGAGGAGGCCAGGAAATGGCTTTGGTCCCATTAGTCATTCTGGCGCCAGCAGGCCAACAGCAATGGCTTCTTGTAGGGGAGTTGGGAGAGATGCCCATGGTGGGAGGGTGCCCTGGGGGTGGGGTGGAGGGCAGGGGGGCTGCTGTTCTCATGCCCCTTTTTACCTAGATACTGCCAAAGGTGGTCCCTGGAACAGTGACCACAAAGTGTCTCATGGGAGGAAGAAGGATGAAAGAGATGGGAATTCTTGTAAATTTTTAATCTGAAAAATAAAGAAAGTGTGAATTAGAATTAATGCAGGTATTAAATATTTAAACTTTCTATACTCACTTTCATTTTTAACATATTCCTTCCTCAAAAACCTCGATAACGCTTGTCAGATTTGTTCTCAAGATGTCCCCCTCTCCACCTCCCCCCAGGCCCAGCCCCAAAGTGAGACCGCAGGTATTCATCATCCTGATGGAAATACTCATTTTATTTCTCCTACAGGAACCGTCTGATCTCTCTCTTTATATTTATGCTTTCTCTCTATGGCAGTGTAAATAATTAATGCTGTTATAAACACATCCTATGCAAAATATATATTAGAAAAAATAACTCTTTAATTTGGCATGTCATTTAATTCCATTTTGTAATCATAGCACATGGGCTACAATTAACGCCAGGGCTGAGGAATCCAGCCTGACTGCTGACACTGGCAGAGGCAAGACCAAGTCTGCCAGACTGACGTCCTCTTGGACCCTCAGCTGTTTCTTCTTTGTGTGCTTTTGGTTGATGGATGGAGATGGTGCCCACTGTCCAGGGCGAGGCTGAGAGTGAGTCTGGAAATGAAACAGGAAACTTACTTCTATCTTCAATAGAATGGGGTGAGGGTGGTCCAGGTCTCTTCAAGTGCACTTGGTAGCATTCATCCAAAAGGATGCTGGGACATTTAGATATAGGACATTTGGTACATCTTCATGGGGTGGGTGGGGGCAGCTGTCCTTGGACTTTTGGGGAGTTCTCACAAGGACTGGCTTGGGGCACAATAGCAAGGAGTTTCCTGGAGGTTGGGTTTTATGCATGCATTCATTTAACAAATATTTATTGAGTGCTTCATATGTGCCAGGCATTGTTGTGGGCACTGGAGATACAACAGTGAATAAGACAAGAAATGAAGATGAGAATGTCCAGTTTCTGAATATTCCACCATTGCCTCTGCTCATTCCTTTTTCCATTCAATGATCTTTCTGGCTATCTTAAGGAATCCATCTATCAGAGCCACTCCTCCCTCAGGTTTTAAGAACTCTTGGTTAGTATTTGAATAACTCAGTGTTCCTGGATTTACCAATTCCTGTGAGTTTAGCACAACCTCGCAAATAAGATTGCAACTACCAGCAGCCCTCTCTCCCTGGGAGGAATCCTGCAAACTGAATGACTGGCATTGGCAGTCCTTTCTCCTGGACTCCAGGTGTTGTCTTCCCTCTGCAGGTGGGTGAATGGCTCTTTTGGGAGACTGCAGGTCCTGCCATGACATGGTATCCTGCACTGCTGATCCTGCCTCTGTGTGTCATCTCAACGGCCCAGACTTGGGGCTGAAGCTTTGGAGGTTTGAATTTCAGCTTTCATGTGGCATTTGTCAGCCTTTCCCCCTATTGAATATCTTCTGTAATTGTCCCACGCCTGGCGCCATTCAGCGTGTGTTCCCAAGCTAAAAAGCCCTCATTCACTTGTGGCTCAGGCTGTCATTAATTCTTTCATGGGGTGGAGAATAATGAGGGGACAGCTAATGCACTCGAAAAAAAAAAATGATTTTGTAGTTAGCAATTTGCCACTCTGTTTGGAAAGCCAGTGTGGACTCTTCAGCCTATAATTCCACGGAGGAGAAAATTTAAACAATTGGCACCCAGGCCCCAACTCACCTTCCCAGAGAGGCTCTGATGCACTCTGCATTTCATGTTTCCCAAGATAGGATAGCGGGAGGAAACTTGGAAATCATCACCAGCACCCTGCTTTTCTCCCTTGACTCAGGCTCCTGGACCAGGCATGGGCTGATTCAGGAGGTGGAGGTCTGTCTGACTTGAAAGGCCTATGGGAGGAGTTTCCAGGCTTCTCAGAGGCCCTTGATTGGCTGGGACCAAAGATGCTGAACCTTAGCTGCCTTGGGGGTGACACAAGAAGTTCTGCAGGACTAACCCCTGTGACTCGACTTCTGTGTCTTTCATGGATGCTGATGAACCTGTCTGTGGATTTGGAGGGAAGATGTTTGAATGATTTCACAGTTCCCTGCCCCACCATCCTGTCCTCTCTGCTAGGACAGCCATGGGACTGAATTCTACCCAGACTCTAGTATCTATTCTGGCCTTTCTTCTTAGGAAGGATTTAAGGAGCTCTGAGTTAGTTTTCAAACTTTGCTGCAAGTCCAGCTTGGCCATTTTGCTCTGCTTTTAAAAAATTTCCATTTGTACACTGTGTCAATCTGACAAGACACTCATAATCTCTTTCTGGACATCTCCATTGCTGAATGCTCCCTGAATACAGTGTTCCATGCTCTCCTTTCTTGAAAGACCTTCTCTCATAATTTGCAACCGGGTTCCTTCCCTACCTGCAACCCAAGGCAGAGTGCACATTTGGGCCAGCTCTTAGCCCTACTCCTGTCTTCAGCTGTTCATTCAGTGTTTGCCATGCTGGCACTATATCTCAGAGCACTCTGCTCACTTGGTTTTCAGAGGAGTCTCAGTTCCTGTGTTCCAGAAGACACTGATTTCAGTTCTACCTAGACCTTCAATGTGTGTCCTGTCACGGAACTAGCAGAGTTGAGGGAAGGAGAGCAGCAAATTGATGACTTTGTCAAGAAAAAAAAATATCTCCCAAGGTCCATAAGGAGCAGCTCCTCCTTGGGCCTTGCTGCAGCTCATAGCCCAGATGCTTTTCCTGGCTCTGCTCAGCCCGTGGTACCCAGAAATGATGTGACTCCAGTTGGAGCCATTGATGAGCCAGACATACGAATGGGGAAGCCGCCTTTACCCACCCCCTGTGACAGATGCATCATCGAGTCCCTTGGCTCTGTTAATAAAATCTGCCCTTGTTTTCCTAATGCCCAGTGCCTGCAGTGGCAGGGCCATAGACCTCTCAATGCTACAGTGAGAAATCACAGAACACTATAAGCCCAGAGCCACTCGGTGCCTTTTATTAAACCTGACAAATATCCAGTAACCCTGGCCTCTTGCCTACTGTCCTACATCATTTGATACAAATTGCATGGAGGCTTGGAGGGAAGAGTGTTTCAAATGGGAACTAGAGCTGGTGATGACAGTGCTCCTGGCTTCGAAGGGCAGTGGGGTGCTGAGGAAAGCTCTCCAGGTGTTTTCCCATAAGTCTGTCTCAGCATGACTGATCCTGGATCCTTAGGTAATTGATTCACTGGTGGAATGTCTGGCTCTCAATGAATCATGATAAATGGCATTTGTGAAGCCCTTTACCAATTGCTAAGCACAGGCACACATATCATCTCATTTAACGCTCACATCAACCCTGAGATGAATGCTCTTGTGCCAGTTTTACCATTGAGAGGACAGAGACGCAGAAGGTTTGACTTGTTAAGGTCACATGATTAATATGGGACAACGGGGCCCAAGCTCAGATCTTGATTTTGTATCCTGTGTTCCTTTGACTTTGTTTCCTTGCGTGCCCTCTCTCCCCTTCTCCCTCCGAAACACGGAGGGTTTGGGCCTTGTTCTACCCAGGACTTGGAGTAAGGATTAAAGAGATGTTCTTTATGCTTTGATCGTGTCGAGTAAAGAGGGCACAGGGACAGCTCTCCCACTTCCTCCAAGAGGAACAGCCTCCTTCTTTGTGGGGTTTCCCCTTCTTTATTTTTCCCACAGTCTCCTGGTGCCTTAAGCGCAGGTCCTGGTGTGAACAGGAGAGGAGCGGCAATGAATCAGTGCTTTTTTGAAGCTGTTTTCCAGAAGTGAGAGAATTGACTTCGCCTGCCTAACCGCACCTTGTTTCAGGCAGTGACAGAAGCAGCATTGAGCACTTACTGTCAGGTCTGGCCGCAGCGCGGGGAGAACGACCTGCAAAGGGAGGCAGCCAAAGCCCCTACTGTCACTGCCCATCACTCAAGAGCTTAAGCAGCCAGCTTCCTGCACCAGTCTTGGGTGGAAGAAAACTTGCAGTCTGCCGCCAGAAGCCCGCCCAGCTCCCTAGGAGTCCAGGGTGAGAGGCCGCCTGTCAGGCCCGGAGAGACTGGCTGTGCTGGTCAGGAAGGCAGTCTGTGAATGAGCGCGCTCCCCAGGCAGGCTCAGCGTTCAGGGATGGGTGTTTACCTTTGCAGCCCACTGTGCTTCTCGCCACTTGAAATTCTCCTAAGAACCCAGAGGAGCAGCTGAAAATATCCCAGATAATATGAAAATGAAGGAAGGCTCAGCATACAGAGCCCAGCTTCTGAGCAAACAGCTGAAAAGGCAGGCGGCAAAACAAGAAAAGGGAAGAATGCAAAAGGAGGATGGGCAGATGAGAAGGTGGATGGGGCAGGGGGGGGGTGGGGGAGGGAGGCAGGAGGAGGCGGGTCAGTGCAAGGGCTCTGGCTTGTCTTCTGTCCTGGAGATGCCTCTGCCACCCACCTCCCTATGGGGTTAGGAAAGCAGTGCGAAGAAAAAGGTTCTCAACTTTGGGCTGGATGGAGAGACGTTTTGGTAGAAACTGCCTTGTGGTCTTTTGAGTTCTATGGTATTTTTCTACAGTGAAGGGAAGTTGGAAGTGAGGGTAGGTCTGGGCACTTTGCCTTCCTAGGAGTTAGGAGGCCTGAGTTCCAGACCCAGCTGTCATGGTGTGACCTTGGGCAACACCCCATGTTTGTGAGTAGTTTCCTTACTGGCAAAATGAGAAAATTTGACTAGATGACTTCAGGGGGATCCTTTTAGCTCTAACATTCTAGAGTTTTTATTTTGTTTTGTTTTGTGTTTTACTTTTACCATAACTGACAAAGACTTGCATACATATTTGACTATTGTTGAGCTGTGCTAACCGCCTTTGGAAGCTTATCTTCCGAGGCACATGGACATGGATGGTCATGTGAGTAGGAACCAGCAGAATAAGAATCTTCTTGGATATTCTGAGTGAGGTCAGGCTGGGGCCAAAGACGTAGCTTCCTGCCAACAGCGGTGAAGGTAGCATCACACTGGCTGTGGAACCACAGGTTAGAGTTGGAGGACCTTAAATTTATTACTTAGTGTGTATTCTGTGTCTAAAGCTGTGCTAAGCACTTTGCGTTTATTCTCTCATTTACTTTTATACCAATACTTTGAGCTAAGGCTTATTATTATCCCACTGTTATGCCTCAGAGCTGTAGAGTAACTTGCCCATGGTCACATAACCTGGATGTCACTCAGGCCTGAATGATGCAGGGGTCCACACTCCTAACCACTGCACCACACATACTTTCAGAACCTTATGGTCTCAGGGAAAGACATGATGAGCCTGAAGGGTAAGGGATGTCGAGCCCCACATCGCAGCTCCCTGAGTGGTTGTGTTCCCTCCGCAGAGCACAGAACAGAGTCCCTGTATATGAATCCATTGCCTCTGCTGTGCCATCCCTGTGCAGAGGAGCCCTGCCAGCTCGTATCAGACAGCAACTCATGAAACCGTGGCCTTTTGTTTTTCACCTTTTATAAACTAGAGAACAAACTGTGCAGCAACCATAGTGCCAAGAAGGCAGGCAAGGATGCATGAACAAGGAGCACATGGGGATGGAACATGTCGGCTGTAGCAAGGAGGACTTGACGTGGGGTTGGGGGCTGGAGCAGGCCCAGGCCAGGACGCTGGGCCATGGCCTTTGTCTACTCTCTTAGTTGCTAAGCTTCCTCCTAAAATATTCTAGGACCTTGGTAGGCTGCATGACCGCCTGTGAGGAATGTTGGAATAAATGGGAACTCTTGCTGTAGGTGGAAGGTCAGATCAGGGGCGCTAGGATAACACCCAACTCCAAGAGGCTGCACATCCATGTGCATCTATTATGTGCTGATTATGAGCCCAGTGTGGCAGCAGGCCCAGTCCTGGGGTGCAGAGATGAATAAGACAGCACATCTAGCCATAAATTGCTTCCTCCAGGCAGGCGGTCAACAAATGCTAGATGCCTACTGTGTGCAAGGCTTTATTGTAGGTTCAGGGAATAGTGCCAAACAAGACAAGGGTCCTTGCCATTAAGGATTTCATATTCTAAGTAGGGAGGAGGAGAGTGAATAAACAAGGAAGCAAACATGGAAATAAGAAAATGTTAGGTCCTGACGAATGCTGGGAAGAAGGTAAAGCAGTCTCCAGTGGGAGAATGCCTGGTCTGGGTGTTGGGGAAGGCTCTCTAAGGATGGGATATTTGTACTGAACCTGATGGTTGAGAAAGTGACAGCCATGGGTAGATGGGAAGGAGAGCATCTCAAGCAGAAGGAAAAGCAAAAACCAAGTCTCTGGGATGGACCTGAGCCAGTGTGCCTAGGGAATGAGTAGACAAGAGGGAGGATGAAGAGAAAGGAGGTCAGGGAAGCAGAGAGTGTCTTAGGAGGCCACACAAAGGCATTTGGATCTTACCTGTCTTGGGTAAGCCATGAGGACTGTAAGGGGGAGAGTGAGGAGAGCTAAGTGTGCTTTAGAAAGACCACTCTGGCTGCTGAGGGAGTAAAGGCAGCTGGTGGAGGCTTTGTTGGCTTAGTCTTGGCCATGGCAGTGGAGATGGAGCAGAGTTGTGGGATTCAGGTGGTTGAGGACTTCTTGATGGATTGAATGTAGTTGGGGAAAGGAAGGAACCAAGACTGATTTCTAGATTTCTGGCACTTGAATGGAGAGTTTTACTTGGATGGAGGAGGCTTGGCAGAAGGGGGTGTAGGATTTGAGGGGAGAAATTAAGAGATCTGTTTTGAATATGCCAAGCTCAGGATGCCTTTGAGACACTGAAGTAGAGGTGTTGAGTAGACAGTTGAATGCAGATGACTGGGTGTCTGAAAAGAGGTTCAGCTGGAGACAAGGATGTGAGAGACCTGCGTGTGTAAGAAGGTCCTTAAAGTAATGGGAAAAGATTGCGTAGGGAGAGAGAGAGGATGCAGAAAGGGAGAGTGAAGGAGATGCTCCAGTATTTTTAGGAAATGCCAACAGAGGAGACTGAGAAGGAGTGCTTGCAAAGTATGGGAAAAACCAGAGGAGCGAAGTTTCAGGGCCTGGAGGGGAAAGTTTTTTGAGATCAGCAATTGACCTGCTGTGCCAAATGCTGCTGGGAAGTCAAAATGAGGACAAAGAATTGACCATTTACTTTGGCAAGATACAGTCCTTAGTAATCTTGGTAATTAGTCATCAGTGGGGCAGTGGGTAATAAAGCCTGATTGGGGTGGGTTGAGGAGAGAATGGAAGATGGGAAAGGAGAGACAGTGAGTGCAGATGACTCCTTTGAATAGATTTGCTGTGAAGGGGAGCTCCAAAAGAGGTGGAAAATGGAGGAGGGACTAGGGTTAAGGGAGAGTTTATTTAAAGGAGGATGATATGGAGGTATGTTTGTATGCCAGTAGAAGTGATCCAGTTAAAGAGGGAGAAAAGTCCTTGAAATGGCACGGGAGAATGGGTTCAGAGCCCAGTGAAGGTATTGACCTTGGATGGGAGCCAGGACTCTTTTTCTATGGTAATTGCAGGATGGCATGGCCTGAGTATTTTAGTTCTGAGACAGACACAATAAAGGGCTTGTTGATGGGAAGATGGGGTAGTTCTCATCTTATAGAAATCTGTTTTCTCTATGAAATATACTGCAAGGTCATCAACTGAGAATGGGGTGGGGAGGGAGTGTAGGAGACCTGGGGAGAGAAGGAAGTGTGCGGTGTCCCCGGAGACTGGGAAATTGAATTTTCTAGGGAAATGTGGTAGGTTTTTCTGACAGAGTTGAGTGAGATTTGTGGTCATGTTTGAAGTGAGTTTAGTCAGCAAATTTGTATCATTTTTCTCTAGTAATGTTCAGCTGCTCTGGTACAGGCTCTGAATAAGTGGGTAGGATACCAGGGCGGGAGTTCTGCTAGACTAAGACAATGCAAGGAGAGCTGCAAGAAGCCCAGGTGGTCAGCATGGCAGTAGTTGAAGTGTTGGATGGTGGAATCAGAGCTGGGCAAAGAGGGAAGTGAATACATGCAGGTAGTGATGGAAACGGATCATAAAAACATGTTTTTAATGAAGTGGGGTTGGAGAATTGCTGTAGTAAGTAGGGGTGTCAGAGTAAGCTAGGGTGGCAATGGTCAGAAACTGGGAAGTTGGCAATGTACATTTCATGGGTGATTCAGTTAGTGGTGTGCCAAAGTCTAGGAAACAGCCACGTGAGTGGAGCAAAAGCTCATGGGATGCCAATCACAAGAAAAAAATAACAAAGTCTCATTGGAGCTAGGAAGGACAGCCAGCTAGAGGCCAGAGTATTGGACAGATCATCTTCATGGATTCTGGAGTTTCCAATGATGCTGGCGGAAATAATAATAGAGAAGGGGTCAGCGACCTGGGTGCTAAGGTCATCCATGAACGAGGGGGAACGTCCAGGAGGTTGGTAGACTGACAGCATTTCATTCGTAGGAGAAGTCATGAGGTCTGATGACAAGTGCTTCAAGTAGGTGAGCTTGGGTTCTTGAAAGAAGAAAGAGAGATGGTTTAGAAGCTGCAGTGGGTTACTCGCTTCAGCAGCACACAGACCAAAACAGGAGTGACACTGAGAAGATTAGCATGGCCCTGCACAAGGAGGACACACAAATTCATGAAGTGTTCCATATTTTGTATAAAAATACAGTTAGATAGAAGGAATAAGTTCTAGTGTTTGATAGTACAGTAGGGAAATTATAGTTAACAATAAATTATTGTATATTTCAAAATAGCTAGGAGAGAAGAATTATAGCGTTCCCAAAACGAAGGAAAGAGAAATGTTTGAGGTGATGGATATCCCAATTTTACACTGATTTGATCGTTTCACATTGTGTATAGATAGCAAAATCTTACAAGTACCCCCCAAATATACAGCTATTATGTATCAATGCAATTTTTTTTTTAAAGAAACTAGCTGGGTGTAGTTGCTCATACCTATAATTGCAACACTTTGGGAGGCTGAGGTAGGAGGATCGCTTGAGCTCAGGAATTTGAGACCAGCCTGAGCAACACGGCAAAACCCCATCTCTACAAAAATGCAAAAAAACTTAGCCAGGTGTGGCGGCCCATGCCTATAGTCTCAGCTACTCAGGAGGCTGAGGTGGGAGGATCACTTGAACCCAGGAGGTGGAGGCTGCAGTGAGCTGTGATTGCTCCACCACTTGGGCAACAGAGTGAGACCCTGTCAAAAAAAAAAAAAAAAAAACCAAACAAACTGTAGCGGGAAGCAGGGAAGACACACCCACCTCCCACTTCTGAGGTATATGAGACATAAGAGACAAAGCTGTCCCCAACAGAAAAGGCTTCTGAGGAAACGAGTCCTTGTGGGGAAGTCTGGGTTTCCCTTAAAGCAAAAAAGTGAAGAAAGCAGTCTGAGAGACCAGGATCTCCAGAGGGCATGGTCAAAGGCAGTGGGGGCAGCCTGGCGCTGAGTGTCTACCCAGCAGTGCATCAGCTAGGGCCCTCAGACTCCCAATGATGGCTCAGGTGAATGGGAAGCCTGATGAGCGCAGTCCTGGAGGGCACAGCAGTCTGGGACTGAGGACCTTAGGATGACTGGGTCTTGGCTTGTGATGGAGATGGGTGCCTTCAGTTGAAGATCGAGGGAGGGGCCGACTTGCTGGATTAGTACAGTTGGTGACTGAATATCGGGATGGTGGACACAGCCCACCCCGGCGGTGTTTGGCTGTTGGCATCCAGTGATGGCAGGTGAGAATCAGATCACAGGGAATGTCACAGTAAGACAGGCATTTAGATATCCCTTGCCACCTCTTATTTTTGAGATGAAGAAACTGAGGCCCAGAGAGGTCAAATAACTTGTCCAAGGTCATCACGCAAATGAGTGGGAAGAATTTATTCAGAACAGAGGCAGGCATAGAGTTTGTGGATGCTGCCCGCTTAAGGCTGGGTGGAGGCACAGGAGGCTGGCGGATGTCTGTTTTCTCAGCCTGGCTGAGCCGGGAGACCACTTGGTCTGGCTGTACCTATTCTCTCCTCGTGGTCGCCATGTTTGCCCCCAACAGGGGCATGTGCCTGGCTTGGCAGGACTATTAGAAGCCGGAGAGCTTAGACTCTATCCCTGTCACCCCTGTGGCACCTTGGTCAAGTGCCGTGGTTCATCTGGTTTTCACATCTCCTTTGTGATTGAGGGCATGCCTGTGTGGCAACATGTAGGTGTCATGGCCTGTGAACTGCCGTGAGCAAGATTGTGCCTGGACCTCTCAGGACTGGGCTGTGGTATCTCCTAGAGGGGGCTTCTGTCTGACCAAATGATTGAATCATTTACCAAGTATCTACCCTGCACTCAGGCCTGCTTCCACGAAGATCAAAACCTAGCAGGGAACATCAGACTGGACCTGGAGTCTCGAGACTCCTGATAAAGGAGACTCGAGAACTATTTTAATTCACTGGCCTCACATGTCAGATGAGGAAAATGAGGCTATGGCAGCACCAGAGTGAGAGCTTTACCCTGGCTGTGAACTCCTGGTCTGAAGCTGTGGTTGCTTTGCCTCACCTTGCCATTAAACTTGCAGTGTCTGCCCTGTGGCCCCAGCATCTGAGGGGCATCTGGTGGGCCCTGCCAGGCTCCTTCCTACAGAGCACCTCAGAAGCGGAATGCAGGGGAGTCCTGGCCCCGACTCCTAGGCCAACAGCAGGCACCCAGTCTATGGTGGTATCTGGGGGTCCCTTTTGCCACCCAGAATAGGATGCCAGTGAACATGGCCCCGATGAGCTGGCTCCTGCCTTTCAGCCCTTCTCTCCTTTCAGCCTGCGCAAGTGTTAAATACAGCATCAAATTAAGCAAAATTAAATACATTTCCATGCAGCATTTTTCTCTTGACTAAATCAAACAATGCGGTTGCCATAGCAACAGCCTCTTCTGAAAAGGTCACCTGCAAGAAACTGTGTTTTAGGTACAACTCAAGGAGATTATGGGGGATTAACTCATTTTATACATATATATTAAATATATATATTTTTCCTTTAAAGGAACTGCTATGAAGAAATAATATCCAACTGAGCTGGAAGATACCCACAGAAAAAATTTTAAGTCCCCGATAAAGGATTTTTTTTTCCTTTTTTTTTTTTTTAACCAGCATGCAGTGGGGTGATATCTGAAATGGCAACTCTGTTTTTACTTGGCTTTAATTAAACCTCAGTCGGGGCTGAGAAATGTGGCGAAGCGAGATAATTGCACTATTCCCAGTACAGTTTTTCAACTCCAGCTTTGATATGCACCTCGTGACAGCCTGAACCTGCACCCAGACTCCTGGGGCTGCTTGAAGCTCAGCTTATAACCACCCCTCTCAACCTGTGTGCCTCTGGGGAACAGTGTTGGGGACCTTGAATGGGAAGTGTAGGCTGGGGGAGGTGGGAGCCCTGGTCGTCTGCCCAGGGGCAAGGAGAGGCTGCACCTTCCCTAAAAAGTTCATCTCTGGCACTCAGGGGTTCTCCACTGGACTTGAGAATCCAAACTGTCAGGGAAGGATGAACACAGCCAGTCTAACTCAGAAAGAGAATGGGGAGGTCTTCTCTAGCTTTTCCTGTAATTGTGAGAGGAACTGGAATGTCTCCAGGAAACTGTTACTGGATTTGAGTTAAAGCGGGCAGCCTGGTGTGGGTTCCTTTGTGAGTGTCACAGGCAGGGTGAGGGGTAATGCATGTTACTGTTCAGTGCTCTCCATCAAGAACTGGTGCAGAGTTCCCCCAAGAAAGAGGGTCTAGTTTCATACATTCGCAGGGCCCCACATGGTCTGCCCAGCCTGCCCAGCAATGGCACAGGTGTGGCAGGGCTCTGGCATTCATGATGCCAGGGTGATGGATATCTGTGGCTGAGGTGTATAAGGAGTATGTCTGCCCCCTTCCCACTCACCCCCTGGTTCTGCCTGCTTTCCAGGAGGCCAAGAGTCTGAGAGTGTCCAGGTGGAGGGTTCAGATATATGGGGAAACAGGAAACTGGTGACTTGAGTGACCGCGCTAGATCCTGGACACCAGATGGACAGCTTCTCTGGAACCAAAGGTGGATCACACTCCAAAGACAATCCAGAATTTGCTGGGCAGGGCTGCCAGCTCTCACGTCAGGATCTCATGAGGCTCAGCTCTGTCTGGAGCTCAGGCCACTTGCTAGGGCCATGCCTCCCCTCTGGGCCTGCAAGAGCTGGTGGCCAGCACCAGCTCAGAGCCACCTCAGGAGGAAAGAAATTGGACCCCTGGAACGTATATGCGTGATAGGGCCATGTGTAGAGCAGACCCAGCTAACACAAATACTCTTAGAAATGTTCCTTCAATGCCTTCCTGGTGGCTAACCTGCCATCACGTGAAATGTCTTTCTCTTTCTGTCCTCAGATCCCCAGACTCCAGGCTCTTCTCTTAATTTATCCCAGTGCTAGACAAGGTGGGCTTGTGTGGTGCGGCAAAGGGGGAGGAACTTGCGTGATAGGCAGGCCTGGATTTGAATTCTGGCTGCCACTTACCCGTTGATTGCCTCTCTTTCCTTATTTATCAAATGGGGATAATAATAGCTACTGTCTTAAATAATAGGTCCTCACGGGGTTCTTCTGAAGACTGAATGAAATGACCTGAGAGAATGTAGCCGGATAACATAGGTGCTCAATGGATGTTTGTTGAATACTGTATTTCAGGAACATGCCTTTTGTACAAAACAAACCATGTGTTTCCTTTCCTGTAAAATCCTGCTTGCCAGCCGGGGGCCAACCACAGAGCTTAAAGAAGGAACAGCAATTTCTAGCTCTAATCCCCTAATACAATCACTGGAGGTTTTCTTGAACTCTTAAGAAAAGCAAATCTACCATTATCCAGGGAAGAATTTTATTTTTAGATCAACTCAGCCCTCTGAACTCACATGAACCTTAAAAGAAGATCCTCAAGTGCCTAGCCAAACTGGAAAGAGCTAGGAAAAGACCGTGGTTCCAAGTGGAGAGGGCTGACGTTCGAGTTCCTCAAATCCGGCTCATTTCCCCTTTAGGACAAGGTGCAGCTGCTGCTGCCGTGCCAGTGCTGGTGTGGTGTCTGTCGCTGAGCGGGGCTTTAGCCGTGCCACTTTTCTTCTCTTGGGTGCCACTGCTTAGCTTGTCAGATAAGATCTCCCAAGTACCTTCAGAAGACACTTGGCAAAGAGAAGCTGTCTGCTAGCTCCAAGCCAGGGGATGTCAGTGCATAAGCTTTGGAGTCAAACAAAATTAGGTTTGAAACCAACCTCTGCCAATTTTTAGCTGCATGGCCTTGGGCTGGTTACTTCCTACTGAGAATCTTAGTTCCTGCCTGTAAAATGTGAATATTCTGTTTATCTCACAGTGTCATTGTCAGCTTTAAATGAGATAATACTCATAAAGTGTTCACCACCAGGCCAGGCAAGTCCCAGTCTCTCAATCTGTGGTGTCTGAGTCACCTGGAGGTGACTCTTTAAAGATCTTGTTAAAGCACAGATTGCTGGGCCCTACCTCTGGGGTTTCTGATTCAATAGGTCTGAATGGAGCCCTGGAATATCCATTTCGAACACGTTCCCAGGTGATGCTGCTGGTATAGGGACCACACGTTGAAAACACTGGTCTCTGTCATCCAGCGAGGGAAATATTTGACCAAGATCCATTGAGCTTTATAGGTATCCGGCTTTGTCTACCAAAGCTTCCAAGTGGGTGTAGAGGATCAAATTTAGACTAGTGCTGTCCGGTAAAATGCTTTGCAGTCATGGAATTGTTCTATGTCTGTGCTGGCTAATTTGGTAGTCACTATTCACATGTAGTAATTGAACATTTAAAATGCATACAGCTGAAGGAATGAATTTTACATTTAAATTTCACATAGCCAGCCAGGCACGCTGGCCCATGCCTGTAATCCCAGCACTTTGGGGTGCTGAGGCGGGTGGATCACTTGAGGTCAGGAGTTCGAAATCAGCCTGGGCAACATGGCAAAACCCCATCTCTACTAAAAGTACAAAAATTAGGTGGGCATGGTGGCACGTGCCTATAATCCCTGGGGAGGCTCCCTGGGGAGGCTGAGGCAGGAGAATCAATTGCTTGAGCCCAGAAGGCCAAGGTTGCCGTGAGCTGAAATCACACCACTGTGCTCTAGCCTGAGCAACAGAAGGAGACTCCATCTCAATCAGTCAATCAATAAATTCCATATAGCCACATGCAGCTAATGCCTACCACCAGATAGCACAGACAAGATTCTCATAGACAGGGCTTAGTGAAGGCGTAACTATTAACCAGGGAAATGAATGGGTAAACAGGTGGCACCTCAAGAACGGAGATTGGGGTCAAGACAAACATTGCAGCCACCTGCCCCTTCAGTGTGTTCCCTCTACCTGAGACCTTCTCTGGAGAATTTAGGAGCCAAGTTGAAGCTTCCCCCTCCTCTCCTATACTTCAACATCTAGGTATACTGCTCTCTGGAAGAGGCAGAAACAATCGAAACGTAGGGTTTGAACATCCAAGTGGAATAAACAGTGATGGACCTCTTAGGGACAGTGGCAGGGTGGAGATGCGCCAGGGCCGTGGCCTGTGTGTTTTCAGGATACAATAAAGTAAAGTCGTTTGGAAGGAAGTAGAAATAAGATAGCAGTGTGATTTGTTCTGGGTTGGAAGATGGAAGAACAGAAGTGTCAGTTAAAAAGAAAACTTTTGACCTAAGACAAGACTAGGGACAATTTGAAAGAAGAGAACTCATTCCTCCGGGTGGTGGGGAATGGGGAAGAAGGGAATCATGTTTGTGTCCAGGATAGAAAGGTGCTTGCTAATTCGAGGCATTTCTGAAAGTGGAAATGAGTCAAGTATTATAATACTATTCAACAGTCACCCTGACAGAGTTTGTTCTAAAATGTCTCATCTCACACCAGGCCTACTTCACTTGGGAAAGTGATATAACATGGCAGTTAAGATCATTGGTTCTGAGAGTCACAAAGATGTGGCTCAAAATTAGCTGTGCCACTTATAAGCTGTAGGACCTCAGGCAAATAATGTAACCTCTCTTGTCTTGGTCTCTCCATCTGTAGATGGAAATAGTAATGGAACACACCTAAAGGGTTGTTTTGAGAATTAATGAGATAGTGGATCTCAAGTGCTTCATGTAATGCCTGGCACATGGCAAGAACTTTGTAGCGGCCATCATCTCTTATTATGGTGAATACACCACTGACTTCCCTCCTAGTCTCTGTAGCAAGTACCCCCGTGGGCTGTCCCATTAGGGCAGTAGGAGGGCTCTGCCTCTGGGAGCCCTTACCTGAGAGTCTGAGAGTGTCTTATCCTGGACCCTTTGCCGAGGTAGAGGTGACCTCTCAGCCCGCTGCTCCTCAGGGGTGCGCCTTTACCCCACAACAACAACCAGGATAGATTGTGGTGCATGTTCGCGCCAAGACACAAGAAATAGCATCGCCAGAGAACCAACTTAAGCCTGGCCTGATTTAGTACAGAGAAAATGACAGCTGCTGTGCTCGGCTGGCTTCCACCCAGCAGAAGGCTATTTTTTGCAAATAAAATGGTAAGTTGCTAATCAGAAAGATAAATTAAGAAGCATTAAGATAATGATGGTCTAATCACCGTCCACACAGAGAATTGCTAGAGTGAATATCCAGGCTACCAAGTGCTTGAGCGCATTTGGTGATTATTTGTATTATGAAGGGAATGATGAATTCCAGGCCTGGAATCAGTTTAGCTTAGGAAACCCACAAGACCAGCCTCCTCAGAGAGAGGACACTAGGGACTTCTGGAGGTCACTGGGCCCCTTGCTGTCCTCCACCCCCAGCTCTGAGCAGCCTTTCCCAAACCATTCTTGATTTCTGGCTGTTTCCCTACTGAGGTTCCCTGGCTTCTATGGGGGCACCTTTTGGTCCACCTTTTTAGATACCTAATAAGCTTCTGCTTGCTTGGGGACTGATTGGGTGGGAGGCTCTGTTCTACCTTGAGAGCAGCAGAAAGAGCCGCATCTGGGAACAAGTTGCCACATAGCAGAGAAGGGGTTCTGGGCTTCCCTGAGCCTTTCTGTGGGCCACTGGGCAGAAATGCTGTCCCATCGCATCATGGCGCCTAGAGCAATCAAGCCATGGAGACTTGCTCTTCTCATCTTTTAGCTGAGAACTCAAGGCTGGGCGGTGATTTGTCCAATATCGCAGAGACAGAGCCTGAACCAGGACTCAGGCTGCTGCTCCTACACATGGTCTGCTGCTTTGAAAAGGGCTCTGGTGCTAAACTGAGAAGGAGTGTTGAGAAAACACACCCCAGATTCCCAGTTCTCTGCGGAAGCTTCGTTGAGAATACGGATATTGAAGGGTATTAGACATAAAATGGAATAAATAGAGAAGGCCCAGTTCATAGAGTCTTGACAGTTAAAGAGTTTAGATTTGATCTAATATCGGGCTATACATTATTTAACTTCTCTTAAGCTTCAGGGTAGCCTCAGCTGTATCTTCATCTGTAAAATGGGGATAATAAATGGCCTAACTGCTAGGTTTGCTATGAGGCTTAACTGAAAGCTGCATTTAAAATGCTGAGCTTCCTATCATTCCTATTACTGTGAGTAAATGCAGTAATGACAGTAGTAGAGGTGGCTAAAGCTAGATTCTAGGCAGTGGCGTGCTGGAGCCAGCTGGTGCCAGCTTGCAAGAGCTGATTGTTAAATTTTCAGAAATTTTTGCAAGCCAATGGTTAAAAACAGCCATTATTAACATTAAATTACACAAATTTGCGTTAAATAAATTCTATTAAAAACAAAGGTAATAAATACTCCGAGCTCGCGGCTTCCTAAGCACTTCACTACCATCCATGCCCTTGAGGCTTCTTCCATCATCTCTGTAGGGTAGAAATCCTGGGTGATGGTGTGCTGCTCTGCATCTTCCCCCGCCACATTCAGCAACTTCACATCAGTAGCTTGAAACTGGCCATGGTGAGAATGTTATCCCAGAAAGCCAGTTGTTAAATATTTACCAGCATACTACTCGGTCCTGGTGTGTAGAACATAAGTGAGAGAGACAGGGCAGTGTGAGGCTGTGTGAAGGACCGTAAGAAAGGCCCCAGCTCAGGGCGGAACACAGAATGCACACTCCGTTCATGATGGAGGTACTTGTGGACGCACAGGAAGAAAGGAATGGGAAAAAACAGATCTAGGGCCAGGGCATGGAGGTTCACAGGTAGCTTAAAAATGGCACAGTTGTAACTAAAGGAAATAAGAGGGCTTCACAAATTTGAATTCCTGAAAACTTGCATGTCAACAAAGGTTTAAAAAATCAAATCATATCCTAAAGGTATTAGGAAGCTCTCACTGAAAAATCCCATGGTAAATAATATTGTAGAGAAAAGAATCCTTTTGGAACATAAAAACACTTTCTCTCTGACAAAGTGAATTTGGGGTAAAAATGGATTTTTGCCCAATTTCTTCAAAGTAAGTTTTGCTAGCCTATGTAAGCCTATTGTGCCTGATGTGGGCACAGTGCAACCTCTGTCCACCCCCCTGGTTCTATGCCACCCCTTCACCACCCACTGAGGTTGCAGGGAGAAGGGGTGCTGAGCCCTCCTCCCCACTGCCAGACCTGGTGTCACCTGCTGGGCGCTGCTGGCCCCCAGCTGTGTAACCTGCTGGGCAGGGCGGAGCAATGGCCAGAGCAGTGCTTTGCAGCCTGTTCTTCCTCCCTTGCCCCAAAGTTCCTTGTGAATCTGGGCTTGGATTCTGACTGGGAGGGACATCTGCACCCGTGGACCTTGGTCCCTTCTTGTTTCAGGTCCTGGCATTGCTGTTTGGCCAGAGTCTCCCAGGCCTAACTTGGTCAGACTGTGCAGGGAAGAACAGCGCATGTTGTGAGTGCACAGGCAGTGTATGGCCTTAGGTTCTTCCTGGTCTTCTCAAGAGGGAGAGCATTGCTGATCCTTTTACCCAGGAAAACGTGCTGTACATGGGATCCTGCAGCTCACTTGATCCTCCAGCTTCTGAGGTCTCTGATGCCTGTGACTTTGCCGGCTGAGGAGGCCCTCTTTGTCTCTGACCTTTCTCGTTCTCAGGCACTTGCTATTGACAGTCTGACCACATTAATCCTCATCAGGTACATATTTCATTATCCCCATTTTGTAGATGAGACAACTGAGGCATAAAGAGGTTCCTCTACTTGCTTAGGGTTGCGTAGCTGGTAAGTGGTAGAACTGAGGCTCAGCTCTAGAGCTGTCTGACCCCAGAGCCCAGGCTGAAGCAAAACACAGTGCTGTTTAGAAGGTCGTCATTGGAAAGAAAAGTAGCAACCCTTTGGGGAGGATTCAGGTGAACCCCAGCTCCACTAGCCTGACTTAGCAACTCTGGGAAACTCATAGCAAAGACCAAGCCCCTTCACAGAGCCACAGTGGCTGCAACCTGGGGAAAGGGTGTGCTAGCAGCCAAATGATCTAAGGTCCTTATGGAAACAGAGCCTGAGTCCTCTGTCCCATGTGGCGGGAAGGAAGGGGTGTCTAGGGCCTCACCATTTCCTCTTCCCTCTTTAGCTGGGGCAGTCACTCCTTCCCAGCTCCTTCGAAGCTTAGGCCTCAGGCACACGCTGGAGCAACATGTGGTGTTGGGCTAGTTCCCGGCTGAGTGGGTGGGGGAGGAAAGGGGCTGAAAATTCCTGAAGACTCAGTCTTCTGGGGAACAAATGAATCTTCTTCCTCCCAGGTCTCCTCGGCAGCTGCTGAGCTGCAGAATTTATGGCAGCCCTTCACGCTTTGTGACAGACTGCTAATGAAAGAGAGGCCAGGCTTCTGCGTCTGCCTTCTTTGGTTTCTAATTTGTCCAGGGATTCTATCCCCAAGTGGGGGCAAGCGACTTGGAAGCCGGGGGGGCCCCACAGAGCCCTGCAGCCTGTCAGCAGGGCTTGGCTCGAAAGGCCCATGCTGAGGGCCACCCAGGGGGCAGAGGGCTGCTCCCAGCTCCAAGTACCTGCCAGGGATGTGAAACATGCTCTGGGATTAATGGGAACCAGATGGGCAGGACAGCCCCTCCACCTGGCTTCCACTGGAGAAACGCTCAGATTTCTGGCATTGTGTTGAAGCTTTTTTTAGGAGTTCTCTGAGACTGTTTTTTTGCTCTAGGCCACATGCCCGGGAACAGAAGCTGGGAGTCCTGGACCTTTCTGTCCAAATGAAAAGATGAGGAAATTAGGAGGGGCCTTAGAGCTTGCACCATGTGAGGGTTTTCAACACAGGCTGCACATGAGCATCACTGGGGAGCTTTTGAAAACTACCTAGGCCTGAGCCTCCCCGAGATCACTACGTAAAAATCACTTGGGAAGGGGTCCAGGCGTTGTTTTATTTTAAAAGCTTCCCAGATGTTCTGATGTGCTGCCCAGGCTGAGAACCACTGAACTCTTCTCCATCACAAACACTTCCGGATTGAGGCCGCAGTCAGCCTGAGGTCACACAGTCAGAACTGAAGACGCTGTCTCCAGCTCCCAGCTACAGCTTGTTCTCCCACACGTTCTTTCGTGTCCTCATGGCCCATCAGACCTGCAAAGCGCCAATTACACGTCGTAGTCACCCTTTTATGTCTGCCTTTTCAATTTTCCTTACCAATTTGAGGCCCTCCCCTCCTCGGAACCAGCATGGGCACATCTCCTGTAGGAAGCACTGCTGACCACCGCAGCGACTCTGGCTTCTCACGTTGTGCACCATCCCCAGCCTTGCTACTCCAAGTGTGGCCTGAGGACCAGCGGGACCTGCATCATCGGGAAGATTGCGAGAAATGCCTTAGCATGTCTCCACTCAACCCAGACCTCCTGAATCTGAATCTGCATTTCAGTGAGAGCCCCAGGTGCTTTGTACGTATCTCATAGCTGGAGAAGCACTGATATTTGTTGTGAAACACACACGCTCTATCAGATTCATTTGTGTAGATTCTGTCTCCACGGTAAAATTGCCTTCTTGAGAAAGGGGACCATGTCTTATGTGTCTTGCACATAACATATAACAACATAGCACAGTGCAAAGCACTAGCAGGTGCCTTTTACTAGTTCATTGGCCTGGGACAATCTCTCACAGCTGCTGCGGTGTAGAACTCTCCAGAGGATGGGCAGTGTCAGGAAATCCTCGGCCTTCAAGCTGAACCCACAGCAGACTGGGGCCCTGTTGACCAGGGGAAATCTCTTAGCCCCCAGGTGGGAGACTCCACAGTGGAATGAGACCCAGAATGGGGAGAAGGAGATGAGCCTCCCCTCATGACTGACTCCATGCCATGCGCTATAGTAGGGTACTGCCGTCTTCCCACCTCCACCACTGTGATCTGGGTAGACAACGCGACATTGTCCTTCAGTTTTCTCCAAAATGGGAATGACAGTATCTACTCCACCAGCCTTTGAGGTCACTTTGAATTTTGGGCATCTAGAAGGTATTCAGTAAATGCTTTGAATGAGGATCAAGCGAGAGCATGGGTGCACTTTGCTACCTGTAACCTTCTTTATATATCATGTCATTTACTTATTCTTCCCTTTCCAGTTTTTTGGATGAGCAAACAGAGACTTCACTTTCATCCATGAACTTTCAGGCTGTGGGTCAGATTTGACCAAACAGTTGCCCCTGGAGTTGCAGCTGGAGTCTCCGTGGAGGAAGAGATTACTCCTAAAAACAAACAAACAAACAAAAAAACCAAAAAACAAAAAGCAAATGTTACCAGGCCAGAGCAAGGATATAGCCCAGCCACGTCCTGATGGAAGAGGAGATAAAGGTGGGACAGAAGACTAGAGCCTTAAATCACTGTTCTAAACTAAAATTGCTGCTCGCCACTGGCGTGTCACTCGGTGCTCATTAACTGTGTAAGCACCTTCACCAGAGGCCCGTGCAGCCTGGAGGCTTCATCCTTTGCCCAATAAGTGTTAATCAGCCCACAGCAGCAGCACTAGCCCTGTGAGGGCTGGGTCTTTCCTGGCAACCACAATCTGTTTCTATTTCATCTAAAAAAATGAAATGGATAGGATGTTGTATTCACTCCCACCCCCAGCATGAAAGAGTGGAGGATCAGAGCTCCTTCCCAGCCCCAGCCCCACCTCCTGATGAAAAATTAACCAGCTGCGCTGAGTGAATGAATCCCTAAAGGGGAATGAGGTCTCTGATGTGAGCTGGGCTGGGTTCTGGGAGCTCCAAAAATCCTCCCGGTCGTTAATTCTCCAGCCCCTGGATCCTTGGAGCAGCCGCGGACAGGTGTTGCAGCATGCTAATTGGCCACCCCTCCCAAAGCCAGCTCTGCCCAGCAACTGGTGGAGCGGAGACGGCCTTGGTCAGGTTTTTGATGTGATGCAAGTTCTGTGTGCTTTGGGGGAAATGGAGTGGCTTGAAGCACACTTTTTGTTCACTTCTGTTCACTTCTGTCTCCATCTACTCTTCTGTGGGCTTCCCGAAGACAGAGACTGAGGGTTTTTTGCATCTGAATCAGAGTACCTTCTAGATCAGACACAGCAGTGACTGTAATAAGGGAATGAATAAATGGATGAGTGAGTGAGGGCTGGACCGCGATCCAAGAGTCTACTCCACAAGCTCGATTCAGGCCTTGGGACACGATTCACTCGTTCATTCAGTCAGTCAATAAACATTCATTACACAGCTTGGTAATGAGGAGCATGCAGTTCATTCATTCTTTAGTCTCAGTCATACATTCATTCAACAAACACTAGGTCCTGGGCCTTGTCCTAGTGTCAGGAATAGAGATGAAAATGCTCATTCTCTGCCCTCGGGATGCTCACAGTGTGGTGGAGAAATGGGTCAGTAACTTGAAAATAACAAGATGCCTGTGGTAACAGCCTTGAGAGTGGATGCCTGAAGTTCTGTGGGAGCCAGAGGAGAGCGCCCAGCTCCACTGAGGAGACAGAGCAGGGTGTCATATGGGGGATGCAGATATGACACAAGGGTGAGTAGGAGTTAACCAGGAGAAGCTGATAGGAGAAGAGTGTTTCCGGCAGAGGGAGCGGAGACAGACGCAGGACTACGCCCCGATACCATGTCAACGGCAGTGGCAGAGGCAGAACACCAAGGGGATCTTTTCCCACTTCTTGCCCTGAGCTGCCTCGTTTTTCCCAGACCCAGGCTGGTCTTGCAGAAGAATAGGGGACAGGGTCACAAGACTTCAATCAATTGTCATTGCTCTCTGGGCCTCACTTTCCTTGCATGTAAAGTTGGAGGCAGATGAGGAGACCCTAAGAATCACTGCTCCCCATGCTGCAGGTTTGCAACAGTCCTTCTCCCAGCAGCTGGCTGGGTACCTTGGGGAGCGGTATGGAGAGCCGGTCTCACTAGACTTTCTTCTAATGCTCCTCAGCTCTGAACTCATCCCCTTCTTTCCACTCCAGGCCAGGCAGGCAGGCTCGAGTGTGCTATGTGAGCTCCCAGGACAGAGGTGCACAGAAGTCTGTCTCCTAGAGCACAGATTGAGTCGTCTTCTTAAATCTTAGGCTAGCCACTGTGCAAAACAGCTTGGTGGTTCCTCCAAAATTGAAACGTAGAATAACCATTTGAACCAGCAATCTCACTCCTACATATAATCCCCAAAGAATCAAAACTAGGGACACAAACAGATAGTTGTACACCCATATTCATAGCATCATTATTCATGGTAGCCAAAAGGCAGAAACACCTCAAGTACTCATCAACTGATGAATGGGTAAAGGAAATGAGGTGTATCCAGACAGTGGAATATTACTCAACCATCAAAAGGAATGGAGTTTTGAAATATGCTACAGCATGGATGAACCTTAAAAACATGTGTTAAGTGAAAGAGAACAGACAAAAAAGGACAAATACTGTATAATTCCACTTATATGAAATATCTAGAATAGACAAATTAATAGAGAAGAAAGTAGATTAAGGTTACTAAGGGCTGGGAGGAGGTAGAGATGGGGAATTACTGATTTAAAGGGTGAAGAGTTTCTGTTTGGGGTGATGGGAAAGTTTTGAGAAGAGATAGTGGTGATGACTGCATAATAGTCTGAATGTAATTATGGCACTGAATTGTACGTTTAGTAGTTAAAATGGCATATTTTATGTCATGGACATGGTACCACAATTTTTAAAAATCCTAGGTTAGCTTGTGCAGAAGACCCACCAATCATACTTCATCTAATAGCCCCTCTCCGGTCCGCCTCCCCAACAGGCCTTTCTCCCCTGCTTAGGTCGTCTCTCAGCATTGAGTTCTGCCAGACTGGTGTGTTTCATTTTTGTTTTTATTTCCTGCATCTACATCTGCTGCCACCAGAATCTATTATTGCTCTCTGGGGCTTGTGCCCCTGACAGCGATTATTTGTACATGTAAATCAGAAAGTCAGGGACAAAGCTTTAATGACAGTCTTTTTGGAGTAGTGGTGGCAGCAGCAGGAGACGAGCCAGTGCCAGTCCTCACTAGGTTCCCTCTGGTGTGATGCTGGGTGGGGTGGGGGTGAGGGGGCTGACCCTATTTGGTCCAGGTTCGGGGAACTCTTTCCGGAAGTAATGTTGATACTGGGTTCTGGGGGTGCTGCCTCTGGTCCTTCAAAGGCAAGATCCATTCGTGTATCCTCGGCTTCTGCTACAAGGCTGGGTTCTTAGTGGGTGCTTCATTGAAGACTGATGGAATGGGGCAGGTCTAGCCATGTGTGGGAAGGCAGCTTTCCTTCATGAGGCCAGCCGCAGCTACCCCTTCCTTTCTTTCTTCCTTTTGCTGTCTATCGGGAACATTGTAGTCCCAGAAAGAAGGCTGAGGTTTCCCTCAGACCATGTCCACATTGCCCTATACCTGAGAAGTGCTTGCCCTAAAAGAGAGTAAGTACCACCTTTCAAGACCGGAGATATTCATCCCCTCTTGATGTGCATGTACAGTGTGGAAGTGGAGGTCCCGGAGAACCAGAACCCACAAAGTGGGAGACTGTGCATGTAATTGCTTGGTGTTTTGCAGGGAGCGTTGCAGTCAGCCTAGACCACCTAACCTTGTTCACAAGCCAACTCCAAAGGGAAAAAGTAAGATGCTGAACAGCGTGGTAGAGTGTGCTGCCATTTATGTCAATAATGCTTGTATATGCATAGAATCTCCCTGGGAGGCAGACATACAAATTATAACAGTAATTGCCTCTGGGGGTGGGGTGAGCAAATGGGGGATTCAGGGTCAGAAGTAGAAATATTACACACACACACACACACACACACATACACATACACACACAAATAAATTGTAATTTTTTATGCAAACCCTTGTATGTGGGCAAGTGGATGACTAATGGGGCAAGCGGGTGAAATGTAGCTCTCCCTACCTCTGATTTCTTAGTGTTTTTCAGAAGGAAGTTGGAGAAGCAGCGAGTGGCTCTCCTGTCCCTGGGGAGCTCACCACAATGTTAGATGTTACTTGAATTTCTTTCTTGGGAAGAGATCTTCCTTTTTCAACAGTCTGTTTCCTTGTCCTTTGTGTGGCCTGACAGACACCCCAGGTCTTGCATGTGGCAGCCTTGCCATCTAACCCTCTGGGCATCTAAGTGGTTATTGCTTGAGCTTTCCAGAGGACATCCCTGTTTGTCTTTGCAAATCTTGTCTCTTTAAACTCAGGGAAGAATCAGGCCTCGTTGATGATCAGCCTCATGTGAGGTTCCTTTTTGTTGGAGTAGTTGACACTCACACAGTCACACACACACACACTCTTGCTCACACACATTCACACTCACACACACTCTTGCTCACACACACACTCACACACACTCTCACACACACTTTATCCCTGGGGAAATGCAACATCTCCCATCTCGCTCTTACTGCTTACTCAAATGTCTTCAAAATGGCCATAGATATTACCTTTAATCTTATTTCTCGCAACATTGATTGAAGGAGGAAAAAAAATCCAGAATGCTTTGGAACATTTTTGAGCAATGAAAAACTGTTAGGAAGGAAGTCTCAACTGAACTCTACTGTAGACTGCCACTAATGTTATAATAATATTCTACTCAAATAACAAAACTTCCTAACATCGCTACTCTATTTAACTTGTCATTTCAGACTATTATTTCTATGTTAACTACAGGAAATTAACACATTACGCAGAAACACAAATGATTCCTGCTAGAAATTGTTTTTGATATTCCTTTTATCAAAAACCCATTTAACCTGTTGTTATTGTGTTTTCATTTCCGCAAGTATTTAGGGGGTATCTCCTCTGGGACACCCAGAAGCCTGAGGTAAGCCCCCCATCTTATGGAGCTTGATGAAAAGGCATGAACCAAAGCTGGAAAAGACATTCTATAGCCAGGTGGCCAGAAGAGAGGTACAGAGAGGAACCCAATTCCGCATGAAAAGAAAGGAGAAGTCAGTACTGAGTAGAGAAGCTGGGAGAAGTCAGGCTTGGAGACCTTGGAATTGGGTTGTGGAGAATTTAGGGAGGTGGGGGTAGCGGACAGGGTTGGGTGGAGAGGCAGCATGGCAGGGCATTGCCAGTGAGTAGAAAACATGAGTCAGCCCTCCACAGTGGAAAGATTAGTGTGCACAGGGACACAGCGTGGCGAGATGGAAAAGGTGTGGGCTTGGAAGTAAAAAGGCCTGAGCATCAGCCCCCAGTCTGCTCCTCATTAGCTCCATGACTTCCAGTAGTCAGGCTTATGAAGAGTCCACTTCTTCATCTACAATATGAACAGGTTAATATCTACCATGCAAGGCTGTTGTACAGATTACACGAGATAAAAAACAGCACAAAGTAGATGCCAACAATTGCTAGATCCCTTCACCACCTGCCTCGCGTGGAGTACTGGGGCTTTCTGAGAGTGAAGGGTTAGGCATGACTGTGGAGCGGAGTAAACACCAGGCAGAGGAACTGGAACTCTGCCTTGTTAGATATAAGAACCCACTTGGAGTTTTTGAACAGGAAAGTGAACTTGTCAGGGTCATGCTTTAGCCGGGTCAGTTTGGTGGCCTTATGGAGGGCTGGCCGGACAGTGAAGCTAAAGGCAGGGCCACAGTGTGGTGCTGCAGACATTCAGCCATGAGACATAAAGGAACATTTCATATATACACACACATATATGAGAGGAGGAACGAACCAAAGATGAACCTAGGGCTTGGAACCAGAGTGCTGGGACAACCGTGATGCCCCTGACAACAATGAACAAGGCAGCCTGAAAAGTTGAAGGAGGGGGAAAGTACTGGTACAGTTTGAAGATGAGGTGACAGCTGGGCATCCAAAGGAAATGTCTAGTTGAGATCAAAGTCCTTGGGAGAGTGGTCAGCTCTAGGGATATAGATTTGAGAGTCAAGCATTCATGTGGATCAAATCTATGTATTGCCCACGTGTGGGTGTGCATATGTCCATACACGTGTATGCCTGTGTGTTCCTGTGCAAGTATGTGTGTGTGCCTGTGTGTATGCACTGCTCTCAGAGCCAGAGAGCAGAGTGAGCGCTCAGGAGCGGCCTTTACTGTATTCCTGTGGTTGAAGGATGAGGGCACAGTGAAGTGGAGGACACCGCAGGAGAGGAGAGAAGCTGCAAGGAAGCTTGGGGTTGTCACCAGAATAGGGTAGACCCTAGTGTCAGATGTGATCTTCAGTGAAATGACAAGGAGGCCTGAGATGGGGTCATGGGATTTGGCAAGGAGGTGGCCTTCGAAGAGGGCAATTTCAGAACTGGGGCCCGCATGGACTGCCCCCATCCTGACCACCCATAGCCTTTCGCCTTTCGCGTCTGTACCGTTTTGGCATCTGCTGGTCTATTCTTTCATAGATGGCTATCTTCTGTCTTCCCTCCTTCTGTACCGCCGGTAGCTCGCCCCCTTTCAATATGTTAAAAGCTCTTCAAGAATGTTCTTCTGTTCTCTCTGCCCCACAGCACGTGGAAGGCAGCCTTTCCATCTCAGTAAAGGGCAAATCCATACTTCCAGTTGCTCGGGTTAAATAAGGTGGGGTCCCCCTGACTCCTCTCTTGCTCTCATACTCTCCACCCATGGTGTCTTCAGAAATCGCGCCAGACCCAGCTTCTTTCCCCATCACTGTTTCCACCCTGGCCCCAGTCCCACTGTCTTCTGCCTGGATTATTGCAAGAGCCTCCTGACTTCTTCCCTTCTTCCCACCTTTTTTTTCTTTTTTCCAGTCTGTGCTCAACCCAGCAGCCAGTTTCCATTTAGAATGAAAATCAGATCCTGCCACTTCGCTGCTCAAAAACCGCCAGTGTCTTTCCCTGTCATTCAGAATGAACACTCAAAGTCTACTCCATGGTCTGCCCGCCCTACCCAATCCAGATCCCCGCCAGTTCAGCCACGTCTGCTGCTCACTCTGTTCCAGTCGCACTGGCCTCCTTGCTATGCACCTAACACATGATCCCACCTGGGGCACTCTTCCTCCACATGCCCACATTGGTCACCTCAAGTCTCTGTTCAACTGTCATCTCATCATCAAGGTCACCTGATGACTACCTTACACAGAAGAGCGAGCCCCTCTCCCTCCCTGACTCCTGGGCTCTCGATCTCTTTAATTCTGGTTTATTGTTCTGCATGCATCTCATCTCCATCCCGCATATGCTATGCATGTACTTATTTATTTATTTATTTATTTTTATTTTTTGAGACGGAGTCTCGCTCCATCATCAGGCTGGAGTGCAATGGTGCGATCTTGCCGAACTGCAACCTCTGCCTCCTGGGTTCAAGCAATTCTCTTGCCTCAGCCTTCTAAGTAGCTGGGACTACAGGTGCACACCACCATGCCCAGATAATTTTTGTGTTTTTAGTAGAGACAGGATTTCACCATGTTGGCCAGGATAGTCTCAATTGCTTGACCATGTGATCCGCCCACCTCGGCCTCCCAAAGTGCTGCGATTACTGGCATGAACCACCGCGCCCAGCTATTTATTTATTATCTATCTTGCCCAATGAGAAGTTGTCCGATGAAGACAGGGAATTTGTTTTGTTCACTGCTTTAAACCCAGTGCCTACAACAATGCCTGATACATAGCAGGTGATGAATAAATATGAGTTAAATGAGAGAGAAAAGAAACTAACATTTACAGAATGCTTACATGCTAAGTTGTGCCATAGCATCTGCACTTATGTCAGTTACTTTTCACAATAATCCATAGAGTATTATTCTTCCCATTATACAGATGAGGAAACTAATAAGTAGAGATATAGATTAATATTTACATATTTAAACTGAGAGTTCAGAATGGAGACAGGTAGCAGGGAGTGAGTAGATCATTTGACCTCAATTTGTTCTCATTCACCAATCCATAAAATATTTATTAACCACCTGAGTATGCCAGGCCTTCTGCTAATTTCTGGGGGTCTAAAATTGAATAGAAAATAATTCTTGATCTCCAGTCTAGTGGTGGCAACAGCCATTTAAACAAAAGCTTAGAGCCATGTGCTATATACTAGAAGTAGGAACTCATTAGTCTGAGAGCAGGAGTAGGAAAGTGCCTCATTCTGGAGAAGTCAGAGAAGGCTTCCTGGAGGAGGTGACATTTGAGATGACTCTTTGTGAATGAGTGCTGTGCATTTAAGGAAATCGGCTGTTCCTGGAAGGAGGAAGACTAAGCTCTTGTGTTTGGTGTATGGGCCCTTCACCTTCCTCACCAGCCTCATCTATGGCCAGCCCTTCGTCACAAACACAGACTTCTCATTACGTCCTGCATGCATTATGCTATTTCCTGCTGTTGCAAATACTGTTTCCTCTGTCTGGAACACAGTCTCTCTTCCCGCACACCATTTTTATTCCTTGAGGCTCAGCTCAGCATCATCTCCTCCCCAGGATGAGCCTGGTGCTCATCTTTGAGCCTCATATCACCCTTTCCATAGATTAGCTCATTGTCACATTTCCATAACTCCCTGCAAACCATAACCCTTCTGAGGACAGTCTTAATCACCTTTGTTCTTGCTGGTGGGTGACATCATGGGACCTGTCATATAATGAACAATGAACATACAACTGATGGTCCAAACTGAGCCTGTGCTAGAGAGGAAAAGAGGACCTTCGGAGCTTGAGAAGACCCAGGCACAGTGAGGGCACTGGGCAAGCAGTACGTTGAGTAGGCCAGGCTCAATAAGCTGGAGTGGGAGCTCTGGTCCCTCGGAAGGTGGCGTTAAGGAAACAGGCAGAGGCTGTTGGTTACCCCTGGGGTTGTGGAGGTTCAGACAGGGGAAGATGAAGGGCCTCGCATAGGATGCTCTTAAAGCTGGGCATTGGGAGAGCTGGAAAAGCCAAGCATCCCACTGAGTGACAACCTTTGTGGCCACCTTGTGTATGCATCACTGGGGATGGAGGCCCACAGAGGGTACCCTGGAAGCTGCACGTTTGTCACAGGTTTGCGGGAGCCTTACCTGCTCCCTCCCTGCACACCTGGGCTGGCTCACCCCTCAGCCTGGCCACCAGAGTGGAGGGCTTTCTAAAAACTGGACTGAGCTCCAAAGCAACAGCCCTGACTCTGGGGTGGGTAAAGTAGAATCTCAGCTTCCCTCCATGTTCCCTCAGCTCCCCAGGAGAATTTATTTAGCCTGAGCTGTGCACAGACAGGCCTCCAGGCCCCCAGTTCCGAGCAGCTGAAAGGCCAGCCCTTAGCACAGTACCAGGGCCAGACAAATACGTGGGATGAATGAATGAATGAATTGATGGATGGCTGGATAAATGAATGAATGAATGAATGCAGCCTACACTGCAAGGCTGTCAGAAGAAGCCAAACGGTAGCCTCCGACTTTGGCTCCTGACCTCGACGTATTCCCAGGGTCTCCGCAACCCATGTGGCACATTTGTAGGGCAGGCCTCCTTCGTCCCTTTCTTGTTCTAACCTGACCATTGGTTATCATGTCAGGAGTCCAAGAGACCCCTGTCACCTTTCTCCAGATCATGCCCTGTGTGAGGCTCTTCTTGCATTGCTATCAAGAAGTACCTAAGGCTGGGTAATTTATAAAGAAAGAGGTGTATTTGGCTCACAGCTCTGCAGGCTGTACAAGCATGGTGCCAGCATCTGCTCGGCTTTGGGGGAGGCCTCTGGGAGCTTTTACGCTTGGTGGGAGGCAAAGGGGGAGCAGGCATGTCACCTGGCAAGAGCAGGAGCAAGAGAGATCAGGGAGGTGCCACACACTTTTACACAAGCAGCTCTTGAGTGAACTACCAGAGTGAGAACTCACTGGTTCCCATGGAGAGAGCACCAAGCCATTCACGAGGAATCCACCTCCACGACCTGAACCCCTCCCACCTGGCCGCACCTCCAACACTGGGCTGACATTTCAACATGAGATTTGGAAGGACAAACATCCGAACTAGGTCACACTCTAAGCCCAGCTGTGGTCTGAGTGTGTAACTCTGCCTCGCCTCCCTAGGCACGAGATGAGGAGCCAGGTACATGAGCCCCTCAGCTGCCTCGGTGGGGAAATGGAGAGCTGACCAAGGCCGGGGAAGGGCAGAGTGGCAGAGGAAGCTGTGTTCTGGGCATTGGGAGAGGCGGGTTTGGACACTGGCAGCGCCACTACTCCTGACCTTAGACAAGCCATTGCCATCTCTGAGCCTCAACATGCTTGTTGGTTAAATAGGGTTAATTATATCTGCCACGTCGGTCTCAAAGATTGTTGGGAAGAATGAAAGGATGTGTAAATGTTTCACAAACCGTGCTGGTAGACGCCTGAAGTTGTGTTCCCGAGGTCCTCCTCCTTACCCGATTTGGAGAGGGTGAGGGTTGGGGATAGGGCTGGATCCCCTCGCATCCCCGCACCGGGCTGCTCTGCTTTCCTGAGCCTCGGTTCTGGGCCAGAAGTGACCATGGGGCTTCCCAAAAACTGTGGAACAAACCAAAAGCAGCCTGGTCTCTTCTCCATCTTGCCGTCTGTTTCTGAGACACCCTGTCTGCTGCCCCTCACGGCAGGGCTGTGCTTGATGGAAGGTGAGCCTTGGGCCTGTGGGTGGATGACTGTCCTTCTCCACAAATGGTTGGCACATGGTTAGCCCTGGCTGGTTGTCCAGGGGTGGAGTCGCCGGCCTGTCAACCGGCATCCTGCACCTGTCTGGCCTTCGGGGCTGTGTGAGCGGTGGGAGAAGGCACCAAGGAGCTGAAATAAGGGCTCCCATCCTGATTTTGGAGTGGCTTCTTTGGAGAGTCTGCTTTTGAAAGAGCAAAGCTCACTGAGCCTAAGGCTGGAGACTTCTCTTTTCCTACCCGCTTTATCTCTCTTTTGACCCCTCCCTACCAGGCAATGACCACTACTACTACTAATAATAGCAATGGCAGCTGGCAGTTTTTGAATACTATGTGCTTGGCACTGTGCTAAACACGTTACATGTATTATTCTATTTAATTCTCTCTAGGGATATTATTATCCCCATTTTACAGATGAGGCCATTGAGGCAGAGAGGGGTTATGCAGCTTGCCACAGTTCTCCAACTGGCAAGTAGTAGAACCAAGATTTAAGCCCTGGCATTTAAGTTCCCAAGCTCAGACTCTTAATCACCATTACATGAAAAGGAGGAAAGGTGTGTGCGTACACAGAGAGAGAGAAAAAGAGAGACAGACAGAGAGAGATAGAGAGAGAGAGAGAGAAAGACAGAGAAAGAGAGAGACAGAGAAAGAGTAGGGTGCAGGGGAGGGGAGGGAGGGAAAGTTGAAAACACCTGCTTCTGAAACCGCATATTGTTTATCCCAATAAACTCTCCCCAGATCCCAACAGGCAGAGCCTTGCATTTTTTCATCTATAGGGAAACCTGAAAGCTAAGCTCCCAAACTCAGGAAAAGCTACTTGGAGCCAGAACTCACAACTTGGTACGTTGCAGGCATTTAATATTTTTTAGATGACTCAGAGGACGGATGGACAAATGAATACACTTCTGACCTGAGTGTCAGGAGAGGAGGTCTTAAGCTCTAGCAAGATTGCAGTGTGTGGCCCTGGGCAAGTCTTGTGCTCTGTCCTCTGTCCCCTCCTCCAGGAAATGAAAGTGCTGGTAATAGATGCTTATCTCAGCCCCAGGCCAAAATGTGCTGTACAAGTTGAGAATCTGAGCTTGAAGGTGTCGCTGGCTCTGGTTCAGGGAGCACTGTCTCGAGCTCAGATCAGATGCTGCCAATCCACTGCTGGGACTGCCTAGGAAAGAACTCCAGGCAGTAGGGACAGAAGGACAGACAGAAACTATCTGGGTCCACCCTGGACACCTCAGGCCATATGCCCCGGGGGCAAGTAAAGCCAGGCTGTCCTTTGCCTTGGATAGAACTCTACCCAAAGACTCTTGGGTATTGACAGGGCCCCCCAAGCAGGGTAGACTTCTCCTGCTTGCAAGGAGTATAGTATCTGATTTCACTTCCCACAGCTGGCAGCGTCAAATCGATATTTTTCCGTGGTGCAGACAGAGTAAAGAGAGAATAAAGTGTTGAATTGTTTGGCATTATCAAGGATTTCAGCTCCCCAGGACTCCTGCATAAAGAGATGGAAATTTTAGCTACCAGAGCCAAGAAACACACACAAGTATATGAATTTGTTACATATTATCTTTCCTTCTTCCAAACAGCCCTGGAAATGTCAAAAGATCATCTTTGTTTCATTAAAAATAAAAAAATAAAAAAAGAACAGTTGGGGTTTGGTGGACTCAGCTTGGGCCCAGGGCAGGTGGTGCCAGGCCCATAGAGAGGAGACAGAAGTGATTTTCCAGGACAACCTTCCAGAGGCAAAGCCATCTTTCTAATTCTCCCTTTCTGGGTGTTGATTTCGCAGATGTAATTTAAGCCAGGAAAAGCTTGCTCTTGTACATTTGCCCTGACCCAGTCATTTTGGCCAACATTTACTGAGCACCTACTATGTGTAAAGTTCGGGGCATGGTCCCTCTGGAGATCCCAGTGTGTGTTAGCGAGAGCATCGCTGCAAGGAGCTCAGGGCCAGCACTTGTCTGACTGTGGCTAAGAGTGGCCATGGCATCTCAGGCACAGCTCCCCAGCTGCCCGGAGAATCCAGAGCCCATGGAGGGGCTATGCTGCGTGGAGGAGGTCCAGAGAAGCCTCACAGAGAAGGGGACATCTGGGTGGGGCCTGGAAGGATGAGTAGACTCCCACAGAGCAAGGGAGCTGCAGCATTGCAGGCAAAGAGAAGAACAGCATGGGTGATGTAAACTGAAAGGCCACATTCAGCCTGGACCTAGAAGTTAGGCCTGGAGAGGCAGTGAGGACAGGAGCTACCTCTCCGGCCATGCACTGACCAGCCATGATCTGACCAGCCTCTGACAATCAAGTGAGTGAGTGAGGCCATGTCTAGTCCACGATCTGCTACGCACATTCTCCTCTGATGCTGATGAGTGCAATTTCTACCTTCAGGTTGCACACTACCCCTCACTGCCTTTAGCCAGCTGGCCCAGCTCACCTGCTGCTGGGCTCACAGGCTTCTAGAGAGGAAGCTGGCTGTCAGGAAGCTCTCGGCCACCCCCATGTACTGGTGGGGCCATGCAGCCACGGGGATTGAGTCAGACCCTCCAGAGTATTGGGGGTGTTTAAAACAAGGCTGTCCCTAATTCCACCCCGTTGCCAGTAGTCGTCAGCCTCGTGTGCATCCCACACCTAACTGGGAAGCAGAGAGCAGGTCCTGCTGCCAGCCCTGAGCCCCCAGTTTTTCCTCTTCTGGCTGGATACCCCTCAAAGGGAGGCTCTGTGTTCCCTCCTCTGTGCCCTCTCTACCTCTTTTCCCACTACAGCCCCAGAGGGCAGAGAAAAATCAGGGAATACCTGAGCTGGGAGAATCCTTGGAGGCAGCAGAACCATCCAGTGCAGCTTGGTGTGCAGCTCCAATACCCTAGCTCGCTGCTCCACATGGCGGCCCATGTCATGGCTAGTCTGTTCTTCCTTTTGCTTCCTGAGAGCTTAGGGCCCCAGTAGCCCCAGCCCTCTAGAAGGCCAGAAGCCACAGTGCCTCTATTCCTCCATGTCCGCAGGAGCTCTTCTTGCGGTTCCCATGCTGGGTGCTGAGAGCCAGGTGGGAAAATTCCCATCACACAGACCGCTGTGTCTCCACACCCTCCAAAACCTGGCCCGCAGCTGGGACCCCAGGCCACAGAAATAAACATAACCTAAATCCGGGTGCTTTTGAATTTTGCTTTTCAATTTTCATAGCCTTTTCACATTTATTATTCTTATGGCCTCCAACCACCCTGAAGGGAAGCAGGCAAGTGTTACGTCACCCTCACTTTTACAGACGGAGCAAACGGGGGTACAGGCTGAGGAATGTGTCTGGGGCCACACAGCTAATTGATGGCAAAGCCGGCACTGGGCCCAGTCTCTAAGCTTCTGGTCACAGCCCCAGCCCCCCTGCCACATTCCCAGGCAGGCCCCAGGCTCGGGAAAGGACGTGGGGTGCAGGGTGGGTCTGGGGATGGGGATGGTGAGCTCTCCGGCGCTGCCTGGGTCTCTTCCCCCGTGGATCAGGGAGTTCAGACTCATGGCCTTGGAGATTCCTGTCAACCCCAGTGTTCCTTGGCTCCATGACTCCATCACACTTGCCCTCCTCCTTATCAGGACACCCCCCCTTCAACATTTCTCTTTCCACTTTTGGGAAATGCTGGCAGAAATGGAGGACAAAGCTTTATCAGCATTGTAGAACTGGAGAAGGAACTGGGTTTTCACAGAGGGACGGGCACTAGAAAGTGACATAAAAAAAGAGAGCACTCCCCCTTACCAATGAAGGATGTGTCATCTAAGGGGAGAGACAGGCTGCCAGGCAATCCTGTGTAGGCAAAAAAATAGAGGGAGGCTTATGTTTTCATGTCCATTGCAAAACCATCTCCTTCCATCAACGAACATTCTCTTCTCTGCTTCCCCGACATAGACACATGGCCAGCCTGAGCTAGAAGGCAGTCAGTCACTGGGGCTTCCTGTAGGCCAATCTCAAAAGGCTTCTTTAGGAATGCAGGGATGTTGCTGGGATCTGGACGCCACAAGGGACGTGGTTGGCGGAGTCCCTCTGACACCTGCAGGGAGCTTGGCCTGATGGATCCGAGAAACACCTCAGGGCCGCCATAGAGAAGGCTGTTGGTGGGGAGGGGGGCTGCTTGGAAATGGATCCACTTGGGTAGAAACCAAGAAGAGATGATGTCCTGAACTGCAGCCCCAGCCCCAGGGGCCCCTCTCGCCCAGCTCTGGCCCTGAAAAGACTTTCCATTCCCCTTCCCTGGAAACCCCCTCACTTACGGGAAGCTGGGTGTTATCTTAAGGTCTATAAATGGCCTGCCTGCTTTTCCAGCTGGAGCTGTTCATTCAGAACAATTAGCATGCAGTTTAGAGCTGGATGGAACATATGGCAGAGGGGGTCCCCAGGAGCCAGCGTGTGGCAGCCCGAGAAGGAGGGGAGCAGCCTGAGAGGCACGGGAAGGGGCGCGTGGGAAGGGAAGGGCTCCCTGCCTGCTGCCTGGTCCAGGTACACCTGCTTTTAATCCTGGAGGGAACAGAACCAAGGGCTGGTGTAAATTCTTTATGCATCTCAGGTCACAGATGCATTAAACGTCCCCTAAATCAGCATTTTATATCAAGAGACTTGCAAAACCCATAAGCCCTGAGCAATGTCCTTCTCTGGAGAGCTTCAGGGCAAATACCCAGGGGTTGGCACAGGATGCGGGTGGAGGTACTGAGGAACTAATGTCTCCCTAGACACTCATGGACATTCATTTATTCAATAAATATTGACTGAGGGCCTACTATGTGCCAATTACTGTCCTGGGCATTAGAGATACATCTGTGAAGAAAACAAACCAAGATCCCTGGCCACGTGGAGCATCAGACAATAAACATAATACATAAGTAAACTGCTGGGTGTGTGAGCCGGAGTTAGCCTCGTGAAGTCAGCCTGTGAGGTAGTATTGTAATTTCCTCCTTACACGCAAGGAAATGAAAACCAAAAGGGTGTCTAAAAAGCATGTTCAAGTTCTCTGAGCTAGTAAGTGGTGGGATCTGGATTCGAACCCATCTGGCCCAATGCCACGCACTCAGCACTCACCTTGTCTTGAAGATGGACAAGACAGCCACCTGAGCAAGCTCCAGTTTACCACTCCAGATGGTCAGGGTGGGCAGTAGAATCAGAGGCTCCAGAGCAGAAAGCGCTCTTGAGAGACTGCCACTCTGGCTTCAACCTGTTACAGTGGAGTCACAGCCTCTGGAGTTGTGTCTAGTGACCTGTGTAAGGTCACACAGCCTGGCCAACTATGATAGAACTGACTCCTGGAGGCCTGACTTGCAGACAAGGGTCCTTTCTACCCAACCACACTGACCAGCTTAGGGCTCTCAGCAAGACCACAAGTGGCTCTCTCAAAAGAGCCAGCCTGCTGCCAACTCCCTGGACCCCTTCATGCTTCAGAGAGCACGCATATACCCTCCAACACCCCCTACCCTTCCCAGATCAGAGGCACTCGTGGTCTAGACAGTGGCTGGTTCTTGGGCACCCCCACCCCAGGCAGTGATCTGGCATAGCTGGAGGGGGACCACTCAGCACATGGCATCCACTCCAGCTCACATTTTAATGTGCTCAAAGAAATGGCTGTAAACAGGTGTCAGGTGTCTTGCAGGGTCAGGAGCTAACCAGCGCCCTGTCTGGAAGAAAAATTGCAGTAACAGCATCGGGAACGACTGCAAAGGTGGAAGGGAGGGGAGAGAAGAGGCAGACCGACCGAAGTGTGGTGGTTATGACACTTAAATTGGATCCCAGGGCAGGTAAAGAACAGAGCTATAAATCCAGCCTCCTGAAAGAATATTCCGGAGGTAGGAGACACAGGCTCACTTAAAATATGTCTGAGATGAGAACCAAAGATCGTTATTTTTGAGCAAGGATATAAAATGCTAAACACTGCCTTTATTAGTCCTTTTTAAAAGCCAGGTGTAAAATACTGCCATTCCCAAGATTGTGTTTTTCCTTTTTTTTTTCTTTAATGGCAGAAATTAAAATCTCCTTAAGCCATTACCCATCCCTCCCCAAGGTGAGCCCCCAAAGCGGCTTTACCAGGGGCCTCTCCCCTCACCCAGGAGGCATGGTGGCCATTCACCAAGTCTCTCACACCCCTTCCCACCCCTCCCTCACCCCCACTGGCACTGAATGCCCGCCCGGCAGCAGGTGGCTGAAAAGGCTGGGAAGTTTTATGGGTCTGCCCCAGTAGGCCCTGTCTCCCACCAGTTGCCAATTTGGTCGGTTGCTCCCCACTCGCAAATACCTAACGCTAAAGATATTCCACCCACTGGAGCACCGCCAGGGCAGCCCCCCATCCCCCAGGACGCTCACTGATGCAGGTTTAGGTGCCATTGAAGGCCACATCTACTCCCAGACCCTGGGCTGGCTTTTCTTTCTTCCTTCCCACTCTGTCCTTTCTTTCTTTTTCTCTTTTCTTTCCATCAAAGGCTGGTGCTACCAGAGAAAAAGTTCATAAAAATGTTATGTCCACCATAAAACCCCTAATGTGGCATTCTGCATGATCCATGCATTAACATTAACATTTCCCAGACAGTTATTGTGAGATAATGGTCCCAGCTATAATTCAGCGGTAACGTTCCTTCGAGCAAATGTTATGGAGGAATAAATGACTTGCCGAGTGTGCTGCGGCAGTGGGGGTGGAGGAGAGGTGAACAGCTTGAAAATGCAGACTCTGGACCCTAGAGACCCCGGCACAGCTGTGGAGGGGTCTGGGCTCATTCTAGGTTGGACCATGGGCTCTCTGGGACTGAGAGACCAGGCCCCACTACCACCTCCCCCATTTTCATTTCACACAAATCGTATCTTTCCTCCCAGGGTTGCATTCAGAGAATTTGCCAAGAGAGTGGATTCAAGGCCACAGGGTTCCCGGTAGGGCTGAGAGGGTGAAGAGGTGCTTTGGCACCTTAATCAGCCTCTTCCTCCCCGTTTCTCCTTCTCTGTGGGCCCAGTGCACTTTACACTCACCTCTGCTACAGCACTTATCACCTTGTCTTTTTACTATTTGTTTTTCGTTTCTGTGTCCCTTGACATACCTGTGCCCTCCTTAAGAGCAGTGTGTACATCATAGTCTTCTTGGTGGCCTAGCACAAAGCAGATACTCATTTGTTGGAAATAAGGATGGATGAATGGACAGATGAGCGGATGGATAGTAGTCTGAGTGACAACAGTAGAAAAAGATACAGAAATGCAAGCGGACCAGAAAATGGACAGGACTTGACATTAACAATATAGGGAGGCTGGGTGTGGTGGCTCACACCCATAATCCCAGCAGCTCGGGAGGCAGAGGCGGGCAGATCATCTGAGGTCAGGAGTTCTAGACGAGCCTGGCCAACGTGGTGAAACCCTATCTCTACTAAAAATTCAAAATTAACCAGGTGTGGTGGTGCACACCTGTAATCCCAGCTACTCAGGAGGCTGAGGCAGGAGAATCGCTTGAACCTGGGTGGTAGAGGTTGCAGTGAGCCGAGACTGTGCCATTGTACTCCAGCCTGGGCAAAAAGTGAAACTCTGTCTCAAAAAAACAAACAATAACAACAACAAAAACAACAAAAACAATAAAGGGGGACACACCCCGAAACATTTATTGAGTGAAATCATAAGTGTTTGATCCTGAAATGTGCCTTAGGGATCTGCCACTGTATTCACTTTACTCTTCAGGAAAAAGAGGCCTAGAGACGATGGTGAACAGGCCAGAACTAGAACTCTGGGCCACCAATTTAATGCTCTACCAGCTGCCATCTTGCCATTAATATGCAAAGCTAAACACATATATGCAAGGAAACTCTTTCTTTCTACCCTCAAGGAGTTTGCTCCCTAGTGGAGGAAACACATCAGCACAAATGCAACTCACCATAGTCAAGGTAGATTACAATGAGTGCTGCCACGGAAAATGTCTTCAGTTTGGAAACAAAAAAGTACTGCCAAGGCTGTGGGCCTTGGAGGATGAGCAAGACCCAAAAGGCACACATTGAAGGAAGGGAAGGGAAAACATTTGAGACAGAGGAGGCAGTGTGGGCAAAGGCACAGAGATGACTGCAGACGAGAATCTCCCACAGATATTTAATTTGTGCAGTATCAGCTGGTGTTGAGGGTATGGTCCCGGGAGACCCTTGGCCACTGGGATGGCCTTCCTTACAATGTGCCCTATTACTGCTTCTTGCTGCCCCTTCCTGCCGAGTTTCAGTTGGTGGATCACGCCCTTGGCCACGATGGGTAGCTCTTTGGCTTATGTGTGGGCTGGGCCTGGCCAGCCTCAGCACTGCTTAGCCAGCTGCCTCGGAGCTCAGGAGGAACCACTCCCAAGAATGGCAGCACCCCCAACTCTAGGGCTTTCCTTTGCCCCCTCTGCTCAGTCTTGCTTATGCTCTGGGGAAGACTCAGTGGGAGCTGCATTCCTCCAGACACATTAGGAGAGAAGATGCTAGCTCTTTTCCAAATGCCACATGTCATGACCACCATGATCTCTCCCAAGAGCAGCTCCCCGGAATGCAGGGCCAGATTCATTACACCAGCAAAGGAGATGGCGACCTCCACGATGTGTCCACAGGACTCAGGGGAGGCTTTGCCCCAATCAGAAATATTTTCCCCACTTAGGAGTCTCGTAATAACCTAGAGCTGGAAGGGGCCGTGGAGGTCACCTGGTTTAACCTGCCGTACTGTGATGGAATCTCTGATTAGGGAGGCTTTTCTTCTCTCCTCACAACTCTTGGTGATGGCAGCTCTCCCATTCTGGGTTGGTTCTCACTAGTAGGACTCCTTCACGTAAAGGAGAAATTGGTCTCTCTGTCCCTTCCACCCTCTGTCCTAGTTCAGCTCTCTCGCCTGCACAGTGTAAGACCAACCCTCTTCTGCATGGTAGTTCTTTAAATATTGAAGATGACAGTCATATCCCTCTCAAATCTTCTGTTCTGAAAGTATGTACCTTTCTTCAGCATCCTAGTCTTCCTCCACAAATGCACTCCATATTACCAAGGTTCCTCTTATGGAGTATACACACTCTTCCTGTGTGGTCTGAACCATTGACTCCTTCATCCAGACACCAGTCTGTGGTTATCTCGTAGTCATTCAGCCTGAGATTGCAATTACTTCCTCTTCCCTTCCCTTCCCTTCCCTTCTCTTCCCTTCCCTTCCCTTCCCTTCC
>NW_012114455.1:970278-971681 GCF_000951035.1 Colobus angolensis palliatus
TTCCCTTCCCTTCCCTTCCCTTCCCTTCCTTCATTCCTTCCTCTCTCTCTTTCTCTGTTTCTTTCTTTCTTCCTTGCACGTCACAACACTGGTACCTATTGAATTTTCATTCCAACATCCCTTTATTTTTTTTCCCCACATGACATGCTTTCAAGTTCCATCTCCCTCACCCATACAGTTTGCATTTTACTCTGACAGTATCAATTTATTTATTTATTTATTTATTTATTTATTGAGAGAAGTTTCACTCTTGTCCCCCAGGCTTAAGTGCAATGGCTCAATCTCGGCTCACTGCAAACTCCACCTCCCGGGTTCAAACGATTCTCCTGCCTCTGCCTCCTAAGTAGCTGGGATTAAGGCGCCTGCCACCATGCCCGGCTAATTTTTGTATTTTTTAGTAGAGATGGGGTTTCACCATGTTGGCCAGGCTGGTCTCAAACTCCTGACCTCAGGTGATCCGCCTGCCTCGGCCTCCCGAAGTGCTGAGATTATAGGCGTGAGCCGCCGTGCCCAGCCTCTAACAGTATCAATTTATATTTCTCTCTACTCCACATCATCTTCTTGCTTTCAGCCTGTAATTTCTGCCTCATGAGCTCTTTCTCAATCTTAATACTCTCTGTAAACACATTAACTATTTCTTTCAGTGTGTGGAATGATCAGCACACCTTCTATAGTGTCATGCAAATCTTTGGCAAAAATTCTCAACAGTATAAAGCTGGTTACTTCAGCATGAAACAGCTCCTTCCAGATGGAATTCTATTAACCAGCATTGATTGGAGACACTCACTCACCTAGCTAAAAATCCCTCCGGTTCCCCCATTCAAGCTACTCTTCCTCATCCTACCCAGAAAGATATCATGGAAGACTTTGTCACACTGCTTACTGAAAGCAAGATATTTTTGAGAATTTTCCTGATGCCAGCCTAGGAATTCTGTGTGTGTGTGTGTGTGTGTTTTAAAGGACAATAAAGTTGGTTTGACATGACTATTTTTCAGTGAAGCCATTCTGGTTCTTGGTCATCTCTTCTTTCTTTCATAAATAATCCTATTAGGTAGGGCATGGTGGCTCACGCCTGTAATCTCAGCACTTTGGGGGCTAAGGCGGGCGGATCACAAGGTCAGGAGTTTGAGACCAGCCTGACCAACATGGTGAAACCACATCTCTATTAAAAATACAAAAATTATTCTGTAGGTTGCCTGTTCACTCTGATGGTAGTTTCTTTTGCTGTGCAGAAGTTTTTTAATTTAATTAGATCCCATTTGTCAATTTTGGCTTTTGTTGCTGTTGCTTTTGGTGTTTTAGAAATGAAGTCGTTGCCCATGCCTATGTCCTGAATGGTATTACCTAGGTTTTCTTCTAGGGTTTTTATGGTATTAGGTCTAACATTTAAGTCTCTAATCCAT
>NW_012114455.1:972411-1097269 GCF_000951035.1 Colobus angolensis palliatus
TGCACTCCAGCCTAGGAGCTAGAGCGAGACTCTATCTCAAAAAATAATAATAATAAAAAATAAATAATCCTATTTAGAATTTTCGTGAGCAAGTAATGCCAAACTTACTGTAACATAGCTTCCAGAACCCTGATGCTTGCCACTTTTTGAAAAGAGGGACAATTTTTGCCTATTTCCATCTCTGAAAACTATTTGTTTTCATCAGTTCACAAACAACTAACAGTGGTTTTGCAGTCCTGTTCTTTCCATACTCCAAGATATCATTTGCCCTTGTCCACAGCCTTGAGTTTATTTAAAGCTATGAGATGCTAGTTTACCATCTCCTCACCTATCTCAAACTTGAACCCTTTTAAAATCATCTTTCTGGTTTGATGATGATTGTCCTTGAAAAAAACAAAGCCAAGTGGGAGTTCAATCGTTTGCTTTCCTTCTGTCATCTGGTAACCTCATCTGTCTGCCCTGGGATGTAGCTGCCTCAATCCCTTATTTTTTTTTTTTCTTTCCATTTTGTTTCAAGTATTGCTTTTTAAGAGAGCAGGGAGAGAATGTGTGTGGTATGGGGGAGTCTGGTGGGGGAATGTGTTTTTAGACTCCAGTTCACTCGGGTCTTTGGCCTTCCTAGCACACTTCTAACAGGCCCAGACTACTCTTTTGTGTTGCTTTTTACTCATCCATGCCTTGTTCCATCTTTTGTACATGTACTTTTAAATCATCACAGAACTCAGATTTGAAAATTCAGACTAAGATGTGATGTCCATTATATTTCACATTCCTCATTAGAAAGACATGGGTTAGACCTTGCCCTCTTTTGCCAACACTCCTTAGAAATAGCATTAGCAAGGAAATCCAACCCCACCAATATTTTTTGATCACCTCTTATGCCCAAGGCACAGTGCTAGATACTGCAAGTGATACAAAAGGGAACAAGAGTTGTCCCCGCCTTAGACACCATGGAGGAGGCAGACACACAAGTTGCTATAGCCCTGGGTAGAAAGGACAAGGGTTAGAATTCTGGTATATGCAAAGTGCTGAGAAAGCCCCCAGGAAGGAGAGCACATGTCTGCCTGGGAAGATGCAAGAAAGAGACATGAAGGGGGGTGACATTTTAAGCAGTTGTGGATCAGAGGTACAGAGAAGGTTATAAATTCCTTATGGAGGACACAAAGGTAAAGATGCAAGATGGTGTTTGGGGAACAGCAGACAGCTTTGCGTGGTGATTATACAGTGGACTGGGGTTAGAATGTAGCCCCGAACACTCATGTCAAGCTTTCTGCTCTACCCGGCGTCCTGTCAAAGCCTTGAGCACAGTGCCCTCACATAAACTCACTAGCACCTCCTCCAAGCCTATTCTTCCTCCATGAACCTTAAAAAAATTTTTTTTAAAAATGTTTGACACCACTGTCCTCCCAGTGAATTGAACACTGAGCTTAGAATCAAAACATCTGAATTTGCGCTTAAACCTGGGAGGTGGAGGTTACAGTGAGTGAGATCACATCACTACACTCCAGCTTGGGTGACAGAGTGAGATTCTGTCTCAAAAAAAAAAAAAATCTGAATTTGAACCTCAGATCCAGCACTTTAGATTGGGCAATCCTTTAGGTTCTCTGAGCCTCTATTTCTTCATCTGTAAAATGGGAAAAACAGTGCCTAACTTTCTTCCTACAAGGGGGAGTTATGATGATTAAATGAGCTAGACGAGGGCACTGCTTTGTAAGGAGTGGAATGCTGTGTGGGGGTAAGAAGGATGTTTAGTACGATCGGGTCCCCAGATCTGTGCACCACACAGTAAAAAATTCTCTTGGATGAAACTGAAGTTTCCTGAAGCTCACTATCAAAAAAAATGCCTGGTGGAGGGGAGGACCAGGAAGGCCAGAGGCAAAAGGAGAGTGTGGAAGCCACAGATCCAAGCCCATTTTGGTTGGGGCTAAAGCTGGCTGATTTTGAGACTCTCTTCAAAGCCGTCTGAGTTCACGCTGAGCACCAGGTTCTGTGGGAAATCGCCCTGCTGTGCCCCAGGCAGGCTGTGAGGTGAATCAGGAACATTCCATAAGGTGGTGTGTGGTGTGTTGAGGCAGGAGGGCCAGGGCAGCGGGTGCTGTGGCTCTGCGGATGACTGCAGGGGCAGACCTACCACACCCTGCCTGCCGCCCCCCGAGTGTCCTGCACTGCAGGCACGCTAAGCACAGAGACAAAACCACCTACCTTGAGGAGCTCCATGGAATGGAGGACGCACCTGCCCATAATGTCAATTCAGCAGGGTCAGCAGCACCATACAGGTGTGCTCAGGTGATGGGAGCACAGAGGCAAAAATTACTGTCCGCCAGAGGGGCCAGGATGCTCAGACAAGGTTTCCTAGGGAAGATACCCTGAATTGAACCTTAGGAATATGCAGTGGCCCAAATAGGTAAGGTAGGAAAAGGCATTTGGGACAGAGAAAACAGCATTTGTAGATGCACAGAGATATAAGGAAGGCCTTCGCTTGCGTGCAGTGTGACAGGCGCAGGGGGTGGGGGCTGTAGAGGAGGCCAAGCCCCCTGGAGGCCCGTGTCATGCTATCGCCTTCCACCGAGGGCGACAGGGAGCTTAGACAGCAGGGATGGGAAGCAGAGAGTATTTACGGTGCACCGAAGAACTTTCAAAGAACGGTGTCTTTGAAAGTAGAAGGTGAGAGAAGGGAGAAAGTGGAAAGAGAAGTCGAGGGCACCCCCAGGTTTGTTTCTTGAATGTCTGCAATGGCAGTGCCATTCATCCAAACTAAGGAACATGGAAGAAAGGAGCAGATGGAGGGTGGCCAGGAGGGAGCTGCTGGAGCTCCTAATGGGGCCTGGTGAGTTTGGGGAGGTTGCTGTGGGATATCCAGGTGACATCCTACCTCATTCAGTTCTGCATCTGAACTCTCCCATCTCAAGTAGAATTTTCTCTTTCAACTGAATTGGGAGCACCTTGAGGGCAGAAACTAGGCCTGACTCATCTTTGTTCCCCTCAAGGAGTTCCTGGAATCCTCACAGAGCTCCTGCTGGCTGTGGGCACTGCATGAACTTGCTAATTCAACTCCACTTCTTTACCTTGATTTCCTTTTGCACTTGAAGATAAAGCTTCAAAGGACAGCATCCTAGAAAAGCACATATACCCAGGAGGCAGACAACCCTGGCTTGAGTCCTGTCCATGCCCTTTCCTAGCTGTGATATTAAGCACATCGCTGGGCCTCCTCAAATCTATGCTGTCTAACGTGGCAACTGGTAGCCACTAGCTATGTGTGTCTATTTAAATAAAAATGAAAATGAAATTAAGCATTCAGTGACTGGGTCACACCAGGTTTGAGTCAAGTGCTCAGTAGCCACACAGTGTCCATGGTATTGGAAAATACAGATAGAAAGCATTTCCATCACCACGGAGAGTTCTATTGGACAGCGCCGGGCTAAGATGCAAATGGGTGTTAGTACTTACCGCACAGAAGGGAGTGAGGGCCTGTGAGTTTTGTGTGTAAAGCACTGGGCATGATGCCAGGCACACAAGAGACCCCCCAGTAAGCAGTGGCCATTATTATACTGAATGAATTAGAGGAAATAGCTGAGGCCCTGGGCTGCCACAGCAGCATCCGAGATTCTCCTTGAGGATTCAGGGCTGCAGAGCCCTGTGGGTGTGCAGAGGGGACCGGCCCTGACTCTGCGGACAGTTGATGAAGGGGCTTCACCTTGCAGTTGGAGAATCTGGGGTTGGTGTCATGGCCAGCTCGTCGTGAATCACCAGAGAAAAACCCCTGGCGGATTTCAGTGATCTCAGAGCACCTGCAGTGGGGTGCCCTCACTGCGACATCACTTGCTCGCCATGTCACCATGGCCAGTTTGGATCTGCTCTGGGTCCTGGGCTGCAGCAGACGGGTTGGGAACCAGGGTGGGTCAGGGAGTGGAGCCCTTGCTCAGAAGTCCATCTGCATCTTAATGGTGGGGAAGACTCAGAGCTCAGAGCATCCAGATGGTCCGGCAGTTTCTCTTCCTGGGAGCATGCTGCTTCCCCGCATGCTTTTGCTCCTCTGGTGTGCTCTGCACGTCAGGGGCCAAATGGGCAGGATCCATCACTGACCTGCAGTCAGTGGGGAGGGGACAAGGCTTCGTACTTCAGCTCCCCGAGAGCTGGGCTAGATGCCCACTGCTGGGAGCAGAGGAGGCAGTGCAGCCCCCAGCTCTGGCTGTGCTGCAGAGAGGCTTCCCCTTGGCAGGGGCCATCCCGGAAACCCTTGCCTTGCCTACCACTTCTCCAGCCCTGCCCCGCCCTGCCCCCGAGAGGACAACAAGCCTGGCAGAGATGTTCTGATGAGGATGCTCCTTGGACCCAGCCCCGGGGCAGCCCTGGCTGGACACTGCATTACCCCTGAGCAGCAGCCTCCTTACACGGGAAAAGGAGAAGATTCACTTTGGTCAGGAAAGAGAGTTGGGGAAGGGAATTTTCATGCAGCAGAAGCCCCAGGCAGGCTGGGTTCTGGCCAGAGGCTCTCACTGCTCTCCTGTGTGGCCAGCAAGTCACGCCCCTCTGGTCTTCCCAACCAAGAGCCAGACAGGGTCATCTCTAAGGGCCTCTCCTGCCCTTGGTTCCACCACAGGATGGCCTGCAGTTATCCTCTGGCTGAAGCCTGCTTGGAGGGAGACAGGAGGTTCACATGGGCCCACCCCTGCTCTCCATAGCATCCCCCTCTCCCCACCTCCTTCCTTTTCTCCTCCCTAGTAGGATGGATGGAGGCAGTGTGGAGAAATCCGAATAACTAATCAGAGTCCTCATTAACCCCCTGCCAGGATGCTCAAACATTCACTTTGCTGTTTGTGAAGCAGAAAAAAAAAAAAAAAAAACTCTCTCTGCATTAAAATTGATGCGTTATTAATCCCTGTGCTCCCAAACTGGTGGGCGGCTCTGCCTCCTGCCCGAGGCCCAACTTATGGGGTCTGCTACCTTGGGCCGCTTGGACTTTCTATTATTTATTGGCCCAGTGCAGAGAGGCCTTCTCATGGGGAGTGGGCTTGCTGCCAGCACAGAGGCAGCTGTTTTGTTTTCTCCCTGGCCTGGCCGGTGGGAGGCCTTTGCTCAACCCCACCCCAGGGTGCAGCTGCCAGGCTGCCTTGCTGGGCAGGGAGGGCTGAGTGCATGGCAGCTAATGGTGTGTCTCTCACCAGATCTGAGGGCATGGTGACCCGCTGTATGCTTCAGATGAGCCAGCCTGGGAGTGGGCAGCTTCTCAGTCCAGTGGTGGCTGGGCTAGAAAAGCCTTAGTGTTTGGCTCAAGTGCTGACTCTGCACACCTGAGACCACAGTGCCCCCATGCCCCAAGGCCTCCCTAGTGCCACCCCCTACCCAGGGCTTAAAGCTGTTCTCTGGCTCTACACTACCAGCAGATATCCCCACATTTACACCGCCTGTATAAGAGTAGGAATCCACAAATATTTATCTTGTGCCTGACCTTGTACCAGGAGCTCAAGTGCTGACTCTGCACACCTGAGACCACAGTGCCCCCATGCCCCAAGGCCTCCCCAGTGCCACCCCCTACCCAGGGCTTAAAGCTGTTCTCTGGCTCTACACTACCAGCAGATATCCCCACATTTACACCGCCTGTATAAGAGTAGGAATCCACAAATATTTATCTTGTGCCTGACCTTGTACCAGGAGCTGTGAGGATTCCAGGACGTGTAAGGCTCAGTCTCTGTCCTCCAGGAGGCTGTGCTGGAGTGGAGGCAAAGATGTTCATACATAAGAGGACACCATGGCAACAGCAAGGGAAGGACGGAGGATGGACCCCGGGGAGTGCTGAAGGCTCCTTTGGGTTCTCATGGAGCCCACGATGGTGTGGGAAAGAAGCATGGAGGAAGTTAGACCCATTGTGAACCCCTCATTTCCAGCCAGTTGGTACTGGCTCACCCCTCTTTAGTGGTCATCCATCTGCCTGCCCTAATATGGACTTATCTGCATCTGTTGCCTGTCTTGGCCTGAGAACCCCCATGCAGTGCCGGGGCCTGTGTGAACTCCCTCATATAGCCTTCTATGTGCTGGGCCCCTAAAGACAGCTTTGCATGGAAAAGAAGCTGAAAGTGCAGGGTAAGAAGAAAGGGGAGTTTAGTCCCTAGCTTCATCTGGAATTACCTTCACTTACTGCATGGAGAAATGCTCAGAGGTAGCCTTCCCAATCTTTGACTCAGTTCCTGAGGGTAATCATTCCATTACAGGCATACCTGGGAGACATCACAGGTTGGATTCCAGACCACCACAATAAAGACAATATGAAAATAAAGCGAGTCACATGAATCTGTTGGTTTCCCAGGGCATATAAAAGTTATATTTACACTATACTGCAGTCTATTAAGTGTGGAATAGCATTATGCCTTAAAAAAAACATACACACCTTAATTTAAAAATGCTTTATTGCTTAAAAAATACTTACGATGATCTCAGCTTTCAGCAGGTCATAATTTTTTTGCTGCTGGAGGATTTTGCCTCAGTGTTGATGGCTGCTGGCTGATTAGGATGGTGGTTCTGAAGGTTGGGGTGGTTGCAGCAACTTCTTAAAATAAGACAACAATGAAGTTTGTTGTATCGACAGACTCGCCCTCTCACAAAAGATTTATCTGTAGCAGGTGGTGTTGTTTGATAGCATTTTATCCACAGTAGAACTTTTTTCAAAATTGGAGTCAATTCTCTCTAACTTTGCTGCTGCTTTATCAACTTAGTGTATGTGATATTCTAAATCCCTTGTTGTCCTTCCAACAATGCGCACAGCATCTTCCCCAGGAGGAGATTCCATCTCAGGAAACTGCATAAGAAGCAATTTCTCCTCCTTTCAAGTTGGACCATGAGATTGCAGCAGTTCAGTCGCATCTTCGGGCTCCACTTCTCATTCTAGTTCTCTTGCTATTTCCACCACATCTGCAGCTATTCCCCCCACTGAAATCTTGAACCCCTCAACGTCATCTACGAGGGTTGAAATCAACTTCTTCTAAATCCCTGTTAATGCTAATTGTGACCTCCTCCCATGAATCATGAATGCTCTTAATGGCATCCAGAATGGCGAAAATTTTTAATTTTTTTCTCAGATCCGTCAGAGGAATTGATATCTATGGCAGCAAGAGCCTTAACAAAATGTACTTCTTAAACAATAAGACATGAAAGTCAAAAGTGCTCCTTGATCTATGGGCTGCAGAATGGAAGTTGTGTTAGCAGGCACGAAAACTACATTAATCTCCTTGTACATCTCCATCAGAGCTGTTGGGTAACCATGTGCATTGTCAGTGACCAGTAATGTTTTGAAAGGAATCTTTGTTTCTGAGCAGTAGGTCTCAATGCTGGACTTAAAATATTCAGTAAACCATGCTGTAAACAGATGAGCTGTCACCCAGGCTTTGTTGTTCCATTTATAGAGTGCAGGCAGAGCAGATTTAGCATCATTCTTAAGGGTCCTAGGACTTTTGGAATGGTAAATGAGCCCTGGTTTCAACTTAAAGTCACCAGCTGCATTAGCCAATAACAAAAATGTCAACCTGCTTTTTTGTGAATTTGAAGCCAGACATTGACTTCTCCTTTCTAGCTATGAAAGTTCTGGATGGCATCTTCTTTCAACATAAGGCTATTTTGTCTACATTGAAAAATCTGTTGTTTACTGTAGCCTTAATCAATGATTTTAGCTAGGTCTTCTGGATAACTTAATGCAGCTTCTATAATACTTCAGCACTTGCTGCTTCACCTTGCACTTAACGTTATCGAGATAGTTTCTTTCTTCTAAACCTCATGAACCAATCTCTGCTAGCTTCCAACTTTTCTTTTTTTGTTTTCTCAGAGACAGAGTCTTGCTCTGTCACCCAGGCTGGAATGCAATGGTACAATCTCGGCTCACTGCAACCTCTGCCTCCTGGGTTCAAGCGATTCTCCTGTCTCAGCCTCCTGAGTAACTGGGATTACAGGCACCTGCCATCATGCCTGGCTATTTTTTTTTTTTTTTTTTTGCATTTTTGGTAGAGACGAGGTTTTACCATGTTGCTCAGGTTGGTCTTGAACTCCTGACCTAGGTGATCCACCCACCTCGGCCTCCAAAAGTGCTGGGATTACAGATGTGAGCCACTGTGCTGTGCCCCAACTTTTCTTCTGCAGCTTTCTCACCTCTCTCAGCCTTCATAGAATTGAAGAGAGTTATGGTCTTGCTCTGGATTAGGCTTTGGCTTTAGAGAATGTTGTGTTTGGTTTGATCTTCTATCCAGACCATTCAAACTTTTTCCATGTCAGCAATCAGGCTGTCTCACTAACTTCTCTATCATGTGTTCACTAGACTAGCACTTTAAATTTCTCTCAAGAAATTTTCCTTTGAATTCACAACTTGGCTGTTTGACACAAAGGCCTAACTTTTGCCCTATCTCAATGATATGGTTCAGCTCTGTGTCCCTACCCAAATCTCATTTCAAATTGTAATCCCTGCCTGTTGAGGGAGGGACCTGGTGGGAGGTGATTGGATCATGGGTGGGCTTCCCCCATGCTGTTCTTGTGATAGTGAGTGAGTTCTCATGAGATCTGATGGTTTATAAGTGTCTGGCGGTTCCCCTCACCCCTTTCTCCTGCTGCTATGTAAGACGTGGCTTGCTTCCCCTTCCCCTTCCACCATGATGATAAGTTTCCTGAGGCCCCCCCAGCCATACTGAACTGTGAGTCGATTAAACCTCTTTTGTTCATAAATTACCCAGTCTCAGGTATTTCTTTATAGCAATGTGAAAACAGACTAATACACTCAGTTTTTGATATGCCTCCCTCACTAAGCTTAATCATTTCTAACTTTTGATTTAAAGTGAGAAACATGGGACTCCTTCTTTCACTAGGACATTTAGAGGTCACAGTAGCGTTATTAATTGGCCTTATTTTAATATTGTTGTGTCTAACACACGACATTTATTAAGTTCACCATCTTATAGGGGTACATTTTATGGCACCCCAAAATAATTACAATAATAACATCAAAGATCACTCATCACAGATCACCATAACATATATAATAATGAAAAAGTGAAATATTGTGAGAATTACCAAAACATGACACAGAGACATGAAGTGAGTACCTGTTGTTGGAAAAATGGTGCTGATAAACTTGCTCAATGTGGTGTTGCCATGAACCTTCAATTTGTAAAAAATGCAATATCTGCAAAGCACACCAAAGTGAAGTGCAATAAAATGAGATGTATCTGTAATATTTTTAAGTGCTACCAGGTGCTGGGGTTTCAAGATGAGCAAAACAAGTCTGGACCCTTGTCCACATGGAGTTTACAAACTAATGGAGAAAACAGACGTTACTCAAATAATCACAAATAAATATAATTACAACATTAATGAAATTGTCAAACTGAATTAAGAAATGCATATAACAAAGGAGCCTTACCTGAGAGGTCTCTGTAGCTCCCCTGAGGAAGTGATTCTTGAGTTGAGATGTGAAAGCAAAGCAGGCTATTACTAGTTAAAAGTAAATGAAGAAAGAGTACCTTCCAGGAATGTTGGTAGCTTGTGCAAAGGCCCTGTGGTGGGAAGAAGCATGGCTTGTTTGAGGGAACAAAACCCTGGGTGGATGGAGGCCAAACAGCAAGCTAGATGAGGCTGGAAAGGTGGGAAGGACCAGACTGATCTTCTAGACTATGGTAAGGCTTTTGACTTTGATCTTAAGAATGGGAAAGCCATACTGTGCTTGAAACAAGGGAGGTATAACCATGTAGTAGAATATTTGCACCTTCAAAAAGATCTTTCTGGCTGTTTAAAGGAAAACAGATGGAGAGTGTCAAGAATGTTAAATGGGTCATCATATCCCTTGCTGTTTCCTGTCTCCCATTTTAGTGAGCAGAAGTCTATAGAATGTTCCGGTGCTTTATGAAAGGAGATGCATATTTAAATTTTGGTTACCCAGTATTCAGTCTCAAGTGGGAATCTAGGAAGCCACAGAAATAAGCTATAGCCCTTGAATTAGCACCCCTCCTTTTCTAACACAGCGGAGATTCAGGAGGTTACGACCACTTTGATCATGATAGACCCAGGACTGAGATGTCCATGGTACCCTGTAGAACAAGAGATACACCCCAGGATCTGTGAGACCAGATGTCAGGAGGGAAAGCAGGAGCTGAGAGGATGAATGGGCTGGGCTTGGAGGAACAGAAGGGTGGGTTGCAGGGGAGCCAGAGAAGCAGAAGGGTGAGTACCTGGTGTTCCAGGTACTGAAACGCCCTGTGGAGCTAGGCATACAGGCTCCATGAAACACACACAAGCCTGCAACCTCCATTGGCTGCAAGCACCTCCTCTCCATTTAGCTAATGGCTCCTCTGTCCTCTGTTATTCCAGCTTGCTACTCTTAAAGAAACTGCTTGTGTCTAGCTTAGGACCAGAGCCTTCTTTCTTTCATCTCCACAAATATGAATTGATCACATTCTCTGTGTAAAGATGCTCTGAGGGTCCAAAAAAATGCCCACACTGCCCTTGCCCTTAAGCATGCTGCCTCCTGGAGGGAGCTGGATATGTAAACAGTTAACCCTTAGGAGGCAGGACGACAGAAGCACTCCGTGCCGGCAACCACACAACCTGCTTTGCCTGGCATGGTCTCAGTTGCAACCTGTAGTTGCTGTGTAATTAGTCACTGTGCTCTCTTTCACTCTCAAAATTACTCCAGTTTGAATGATATATTGTGGGGTCATCCTAACAATGTGCCATGGCTGTAAAGAGCTATGAGCAATTCTTTGTAACAATTCAGGAGGCATCACAGAATAAATAATATTTGAGCTGAGTCCTTGAGGAATGAACTGTATTTCAACTATTAGAGTATGGAAAGATGTCATCCCAGTCTTGAAACAAGCAAAGTCCTGGAGGTATCTAAAAGTGAAATCTGTATAGGAAAGGGTGAGTATAGTTTAACTATAACCCAGAGCAGAGATCAGCAAACTTTTTCTGTAAAATTTCGAACAGTAAATATTTCAGGTCTTGTGTTGCAACTGCAATCATCCCTCGGTATCTGTGGGGGACTGATTTCAAGACACCCACGGATACCAAAATTCACAGATGCTCAAGTCCCTTATATAAAATGGTGTAGTATTTGCATATAACCTACACACATACTCCTGTATACTTTAAATCTCTAGATTACTTATAATACCTAATACAATGTAAATACTGTGTAAATAGTTGTCCTACTGTATTGTTTAGGGAATAATGACAAGAAAAAAAGTCTGCACATGTTCAGTACAGATTAAATTTTTTTTCCAAATATTTTCTATCCGCAGTCGGTTGAATCCGTAGACGTGGAACCCACAGATATGGAGGGCTGACCATGTTCAACGCTGTCATCACAGTGGGAAGCAGCCACAGACAATAGTAAACAAATGGGTGTGGCTGTGTTCCAATAAAACTTTAATTACAAAAACAGGCAGCCTCAGTATTTGGCTTGTGAGTTTATGTCTTAGTCCTTTTGGACTGCTGTCACAAAATACCTTAGACTGGGTAATGTCTATAACACTGGAATTTATTTCTCACAGTTCTGGAGGTTGGAACTCTAAGATCAAGGTATCAGCAGATTCAGTGTTTAGTGACGGCTCCTTTCTCATAGACGGGACCTGCTGCATGTCCTCACACAGGGGGTGCGCAAAAGGAGCTCACTCGAGCCCTTTTTATAAGGGCATTCATCCCATTGATGAGGGCAGAGCTCTCGTAAATTAATCACTTTCCAAAAGGCCCCATCTCTTAATAGCACCACAATGGGGATCAGGTTCAATACGAATTTTGGAGAGGCACATTCAGACCATAAGGTGTGGTTTGCCAGCCCCTGACCTAGCGTCCTTGAAGGAGGGTCATAGGCTGGAAGTTAGGTAGGGGCCACATCACGAAAGGTCTCAAACACCTGCACTAAAGATGTGTCTTATTTAAATATATATATATATATGTGTGTGTGTGTGTGTGTGTGTGTGTGTGTGTGTTTGAGCATAGGAATGGGTGATCCAAGGTCCTAGGGTTTATTTTCAGAGTTTAGAGGGTACTGGAGAAAAATGGGGAACAGTAGTGCAGCAGTGCGGACAAAGGCCTAGCTTTGGGAGGCATATGCAAGTGCTGGTAGCCATCCCTCTAGACTCTCCCCTTGTGTTCTACAGCCCCCTCCACTCTCTGTCCTCTTCATCATTATGAGAGTGCTGAGGGGCCTTGTCCTTTCTTATGCAGATACAGTCACAAGGTGCTGTCCTCTGCATTTTCCATGGAGTGAAGCCCATTAATGACCACCTTCCCCATACCACCCAAGATGGCGCTGCTGTCATAGGGGTTTAATCCTGATGAGGCCGGTGGCTCCTGGGCAGCATCACACCCAGAACTCCCCATGGATGATGACACCCTCACTGCTGAATCACTGTGACAGATGCTTGGCTGCAGAGCTGGAAGGGGAGCAGTTAGTCATCTACTATCCTCCCTGTGTCCCCCAGAGCCCCCAGAGTGTGCAGGTCACCTTTCCATGGAATATCCCAATAGATCAACTTGAGATTTCAATATTAATTATTTTTGTGACCTTAGCTGAGACAGTTAAGTCTCAGTTTTGCTTGTTCTGTCTGTAAAATGGGTATATTGATACCAGCACTACCAACCTCACAAAGTTACAGTGAAGCATAAACAAAAAGTTAATGGGTGGGATTGGGCGTGCTTTGGGTTGTACATATCATCTTGCAGATAACAGCAGTATGTAAAGTCTTATTAACACTGGACCAAGGCAGAGCAAGGAGTCCCCTGATGCAGACCATGGTGGAAGGGATCATCTGGTCCTAACCTCACTTTGCAGATGGAAAAACTGAGGCCCAGAGCAGTGACATGCTGATGCAGGAGAGTTGTGGATAGAAGCCAGGTGTCTTGGCTCCCGGTGCATTTGCAGCATCTGTGAGTTTCTTGGTGCCAATTTTGTAAGAACAGGGATCCTGGGCTCTGCTTTGAGCGCAGGTCAAAATCACCATGGCTGGAAGGTAAGTCGTAACTTTCAGATATCCTTTCAAATCCCAACTCTTCACAAACAGCCTAGGGAGAAAGGCATTTTAAATAAAATCCTTTTTACCATCCCTTCCACTTCTGAAATTCATTTCTCAGCAGTATCTGAATGAGAGTTTTACAGACATTTCATTTTCCTTCCTTGTTGCCTTCCTTTGCTGTCCTCCAGGAGCTGGTTATGACTGAAACCTCTGCGAGGCACAAGGTGTAAATCTTCCCTGAGTAGGAACTGGGCCCCGAGGGGCGGGTCATCGGATTGACACCATCTCCACGTGTGGTGTGGTCATCGTGGGAGGAAATAGAGCCCTGAGAAGGGCAGGGAGGCACAGAGAGATTGATTTCTTCAATGTCATGCTTCCTCTGCATTCCTTAATAACGAAAATTTACATGTGTGGGGAAAATCACAGTTTCTCCTGGGAGGCATGGAAAGGAAAGTCAGAGAGAGCTTTCCGACTGTTTTGCAAGTGGGTGTGAGCCTAAGGCTCTGTATCCATCTGACTTGGAATCTTCTGGCTGCTTACTGTGTGTGGCATGACCCTGAACTGGAATCTGTGCCTTTGTGTGTCTGTGACAGTGTTTCTGGGAGTGTGTGTGTGTGTGTGTGTGTGGGTTGTCACTGCTGTCTTTGTGACTATGTAGATCAATGTGTGTTTCTTTAAAAAAATATATTTCTCATTTCCTGCATAAATTACTCCACGTAAAAGGCCATCCGGAGCTCAGTTCCTCGCATCCTTTTTCAATAAAGCAATATTATCAGAGCCTGGTCCCAAAACTAGTCCCAAGAGAGGCTTTTCCTAGATTCTTTGTCAAATGAAATGTCACCGACTCACCAAATGATGAGAAGAAGAATTCTTCTTGTTTATTTCCCAAGAGAGGCAGAACAGAAGCAGCTCAGCCTCTTTACAGCTTTTCCAGACTAGATAGGCAGGTGGGCAGGTGCCCAGGAGCTGTTCTGACGAGGCCACAACAGCACCCTTGGACTCCACCCTTTCTCTTCACCCCTTAACCAGTTTTGTGTCTACGGACCAGTCACTTAACTTCTCTAACCTCAGTTTTCCCTTTTTAAAAACAGGACTAAAAATAACTACTTTCCATAGTTGCTGCAAGGCCTAAGTAATAAATTGGATAATATAGTTCTTCGTAAAGGAGATCAGCACGTGGTGTGTTATACACTCCACATGCCCTCTGCTGAATACATACATGCATTTACTCCTTTATCCAGCAAATACACTGAACACCTTATATGTACAAAATACATCTTAGGCTCTGGGGAGTTCTATAGGCTTGAGATTCCAATTAGGATTATATAATCGAGTGGGGTGGCAGAGTGGTACCCAGACGATCACAGTGTGGCTGGCTAAGTGTGAAGAGAACTGTGCATAGGATGCTCTAAGCTGCTGGAACGGTCCTTGTGCAGCCTGTGGAGGATGCAGCAGCCCCCAGGGAGATGGATCAGGAGGGAATTGCTGAGCTGAGATGTGGCCATGGAGATGGAAAGGAGGAAAATGTAGCTTACTCTATCTGGTGACAGAGGCAAAAACAAACAGATTGTACCAAGATGCACTTGCCTTCACCTGCTTCTGGAGCGAGCCATCGGTGCTGGGGAGCCTGCCTTGGAACCCAGAGTCATCAAGCAGGCTGGCTTGGGGAGAGAGCAGGGACTCCGAGGCTGAGGGTCTGACCACTGGGAAAAGGGATGGGAGGGGAGGATTGAGAGAAGGAGGCTGAGCTGAGTTTGGTAAGGGAAGTAGAGACAGGCAGGGCCTTGCAGAGGTGTTCAATGTCAAAGTCTTCTGATGGGACTGAAGGTTCCCCAAATAAGAAAATCCTGCTGGGCAAGTGAAAAGCTTTTTCTAAAGTCCCTTCAAGTGGGCTGGTCTTAGCTGAGTTAAAGCAGACATTTGCTTTCCATGATGCATTCCTAATTACCAATCTCTCCCCCAGGCCCCTTTCTCCAGAAAGAAAATGTGTGACTGGCCAAACTCTGCCCAGGTCTCTTGACTGCATCTGGCATTCCTGCTTATCCATTCTTTCCCTCATTTAATAGATGCACGTTGAGCCTGATGCTAGGCCAGGACTGGAAGTACACGGTGAGGAATACAGAATCCCTGCTCTCTGGAAACTCAGAGCTTAGTGGGAGGGACACACCTAGGAACAGATAGTTCAGTGACACAGCCTGGAGTTCATGGCTAAGGACTTTGGACTTTGTCTTGGAGATATGGTCCCAGGTATTAGGGGAGCAGAAAGAAAGGAATGACAGACACCCTGTATGGGGCTCACTGGCCCTGAGAGAAAATCTAACAGAGCTGAGTCTCAGAGGATGAGTGGGATTCTGCTAGATGAGATCTAAACAAGTTATTATTGCTATCGTTGTCACTAATGACAAGTCATCATTTATGAAAGGCTTAGTCTACGTCATTGCCAAGCCCTTTGCTATCTGCTAAGCATATCACACATCTAATGTAATACCATCAAGTCGTGTGAGTTGGGTACTATTGTAACCATTTTACAGAAGTAGGAAAACCGTGACTTACACAGCTTGGAAGACGGGAACCTAGGATTGGAATTCAAGGTTGTCTGACTTCACCTTTCCACCCATTGTATTCTCTCTCCCACATTCACTTATTATTAGTGCAGGAAGCATGCAAAATAATACATAGTTTAGTCAACAGCTCTCAATTCAAGAACATGTTGAAATATAGAGAACTGTGATACCTTTGGCAATTAATAATAACTAAATAAGCAAACCATCAACTGAACTGGTTCAGCATTGATCTGATTTAATATTTTCTAGTAGTGACTCTTCTTCATGCGACAGGAACAATACTTTCCATGATCTCCATGGGCACAGTACTAACCTAGGTACGTATGGAAGGAATAAGAGAAATATAAAAGTCTCACAATCCTTATCCAAATCATATCCACATCACAATCCAAAGCTTATGATGACATTGAGGAGATTAAGATTCATGCACAAAGCAGGGGCTCACGAAATTAAGTAAGATCAAGGGTCAGTAATAGGGTGAGGGGGGCAAGAGTCTGAGTTCATTCGGCTGCAGAAAGGCAGGACTTGAGCTGGTCTTTGCAGGTTGGATGGGACCTGGACAACGGAGGAAAGGGAAGCGTGGCAGGTGGGCCAGGAGGGCCAGGGAGCTCACACAGGGGGTGTGCTTGGCCATGAGGCTGGCAGCCTGGCCTGGCTGGAGAAAAGGTTCAGATTTGAAAGTAGTGGGGGGTTAGGTAAGATTGGTAGGATCAGGCTGATAATGAAGGGGAAGAATGGAAGCTAAGAAATCTCAATTTTGTCTTTTAGGCCCTGGCAAGCCATTATAAACTTTTGAGTAGAGGAGAAACATCATAAACAAGTCAATGAATTACTTTGGCTTCCAAAGAGCCCCTCTCTTTCTAAAAGATTGGTATCTGGTCTCTTTGAGATCAGCCTCATTGCTTTGGTGAAATTTGAGGCTTTCCCTGGGATGGCAATTGAGTTTAACAGCTGGTCAAGCATTGCCAGAGAATGAGACCAGAGAATGTCACACTGTCAGGCCCAGCCCCTTGTTTATCGATGGCAATGATGAAAACCAGTAATGATGAGGAGGAAACAATTCAAACTGATGGCATATTTCATCCAACATCACAGAGCAAACGTGTGGCAAAGCTGGTCCTGGCTGCCATGCCTCCATGGCTCACCCCGGCCAGGAGGGAGGTCTGAGGATTCACAAACATCAGCTATTACGGATTGCTGGGGTGTCTGTGTAGGCAAACCACACCTTCATCACTGCACTCATGGAAGAAGAGGCCCTCGGTGGGCTCCAGAGTGAGATGAGATTCTTTTTTAGGCTCTTGGGCCAACTGGGGCAAAAACCTTGGCGTTTTATGCTCCTGAGATAGACACCAGAGTGGGGTAACCTTCCCAGAGTGGACAGGGAACAAGCTTTGGTTTGGGTCTCTGGCCACAGATTCCAGAGGCTCAGTCTTCACCTATCCAACTCATCTGCAAAAAGCCTAAGCACAAGTTGGCAAAACAGGCAAAGGTGATCTGTGGGGAAGCCAGCCCATGTCTGTAGAGGGGTCCAGTAGAATGAACTTGGATAGGCAGAGAGAGGCCTGTGGGAGCCACAGTGCTGGAGGTGGGGAGGTCGTGAGGACAGAGGAACTTTATCTTCAATCTGAAGCTCTTGCTTCCTTTCTTGTCCCCCAAACTATCTGGGCCATTAGGTCACACAGCCCCATGTCTTCCCATCCGTCCATTTCTCTCTGACTTCCTGTCTGCATCTGCGGCTTGGCCCTGCCTGCTGTGCTGCTTCTTAGCTTTCGGAGAGGAAGAGCTCTGCATGGTGACAAAAAGGGGAGTGCTGGGTCCTTCTGCCTGCAGTCTAGAAAGGGGCACACAGCTTGAGTGTGGAGGGCAAGAGGCGGGTTGGAGGCTGGGAGGATGGCCGCAGCCATCAGGGGTCTCCTCCTCCCTGCCAGCCTGGCTCTCTGTCATGTGAGTGGTCCCCCTTGTGCTTTGCAGAATCACTGGCAGTGACAGGAAGGAGATTACAGACTGTATTCATGCCTTGTAGCTTTCTGTAGGCTGTTGGGAAACAAGTAGAACTTGGCAGTTATCAGTTCTGGGAAGGAGAATTCCAAGTATATGGTAGCCCTGAAGCGGTGCCCTGCATGGGGGCGTGCTGGTGTCACCTTGGATCATCCTTCCTCTCTCAAATGTGTGTTTTATTAATCCCTGAGTGGAGAGCAGGGTCAGCTTCTTTCCCTAATATTGCAGGGATTCCTCTCTGAAGAGTTCTAGCTCCTCTGGGTAGTCTTGGGATGGGGGCAGCAGAGGCTCAGCTAGAGCAGAAAGACAAGGAACACGTGGCTACAGCAGGATGACAGAGGGAGCCCTGGACCCCCAGCGCCAGTAGGGACACAATGAAGGAGACAGAGTTTGGAGTCAGGCAGGGCTTCCTCCTCTCCCCAACCCTCACCCTGGCCCTGAGCCCTGCTCCGGCCATTGTGGGATCCGGAGGCTGATAGTCAGAAGCAGCATCACACACACATTGTAGGTGACAATTATTTCTTTACCTTCTATTTTGCCCACTAGACTGTAAGCACCTAGAAGACAGGGAGAGAGCAGGGGAGAGAGAGAGAAAGAGAGAGAGTGAGTGAGAGAGAAAGAGAGACAGAGACAGATAGTGCATATGTTTTGTCTTTGATGCCCAGGCACCAGCACAAGGTAGATTCGTAGTATATGGGGACTAAATTGAAGCAATTTGTACCTTCCCAGAAAAGGGCAGGAGGAAGTAGTAAAAAGCTACCGAAGAACAGATCTGTCATTTGCCAAGTCAGCCTCAGACACCTGGAAACGGCTGATGTTAGCAAAGCTCCCAGGATTGCCCCACCCCACCACTCAGGGCACAGCCACCTCTGCCTCTCCTTCGGTGAGTGCAGCATTAATTTAGCACTTACTACTGCAAGCACTCTCTTTGGACTGGTAAGAAATAGAAGGGCAAAGAGAAGCAGAGAACTTGGGAGAACAAAATGTCTGGAGTCAGAAGATACACCACTTGCTGGCTGTTTTCTTAGGCAAGCCCTGTGCTTGACTCTCCTAAGCCTCATTTTCCACATCTACAAAATCAGAGCAACCACCTGGCAGGGGAAAGGCGTCTCTCATATGCTGCTGATGGATGTAAATGGGTGTGACCCTCCTGCAAGTAATTTGTAAAAATCCCTTAAGATGAACACACCTTTGGACTTGCAATTTCACATCCAGAAACTTATCCTAAGAAAATTATCAAGTCTGGAGTAGGAGTCCACTGCAAGAATAGTCATTACATGTTTATAATAGCAAAAACTGGAAATAATCTAAACAACGAATGTGAAGAATTTGTCTGAGTAATTCTAGTATACCCATAAATGGAATGCCATAGTCATTAAAATTATAATATCTTTTCCTCCTACATGAAAAGGTGTTTATGATATGTTGTTAAATATGAAAGGCTATTTAGTGAACAGTATGAAAATATGATACTGCTTTTAAAAAAGAAGCATTTTACTCCAAATATTAACTGTAGTTTATATTTGTATTGTAGGATTGCTACTAACTTAACATTTTTCCTCTTATTTATCTATTTTTTACAAGAAGCATTTGCTATTTTTTAATGGTAACACAATCGTCATATTAAAATACCTACTTTTACAGGTTGCTTTAAGAGTTAAAGAGGATATTACACGTGAAAGTACTTTGTGAACTGAAAAAATTATACAGATTTAAGATAGGACTTCTGCCCATGAGAAGCTTATAGTTTGGAAGGAGATGAAAGATAGCTAAGGTAACCATAGCATGAGACAGGATGTGACTAGAGCTTTCAGAGAATGACAAGCAACATGTTATTTGGAAGCACAGAGGAGGAAAAATTACTTCTGGCTGTGGAGGCAGCAGCCAGAATGTTTGTGTGAACAATGAAGAATGGTTCCAGTAGAAATATCTGATCAGATAGAAATATAGAATCGGGCATTGAGGGAGTGGGAAGTTGTGGACAGGTTTGGAGAATGGCAGGTGTTGTGAGTGGTGGAAGAGTAGAGAGCCACTGGTGCAGGGTGGAAGATGGGTCTAGAAAGGCAGTCGGGACCAGCTGCTTTCTAGACAATGAGCAGACGTGTGTTGAAGGCCATCTCTGAGCAGGAATCTAGACAATGAGCAGACGTGTGTTGAAGGCCTTCTCTGAGCAGGAAGTCATTGTACTTCTAGCGGGGGTGGTGCCACAGCTGTAAGCCCATTACAGGTGTGAGGCACTCACGCTGTCGGCAGTGCCTGGCATGGACAAGACCTTGAAGAGCATGAATGAAGTCACCTGTCCCGGTAGCTCTGCCTGGAAGCAGCAGTGCAGGGGTGCTCTGTGGGGCCGATGGTGGGAAGAAGGAGCATGGCGGGGAGAAGGGTCCTTTGTGGCTTGTGCCGCTGGGGATGGAAAGGAGGGAAGATATCTTCAGGCCTGACTGGAAGAGGATGAGAAGTGGGATAGTGATGGAGGAGTGAAAAGGAGATGAGGCTTGGAGAAGGGAGGAATCAGGCATATCGCCCAGGTTTGCTGCTGGGGTGGCCACAGAACTGGGAGTCGGTCACAAAGTTCACGACAAGGTCACATGAAGGAGAAGCCTGGTGCAGGGAACAAGCTAGGAGTAACTGGACCACGATGATGCCTGTGAGATGGTCCTGATCTCTTGGGCTCTTCCCAGGGGCTGCCCAGGGCAGGCAATGGCTGTTGTCCCTTATTTGCTCTTGGGATGAGCCTGGGGTGCAAGAAAGGGAGAGGTTTTTGTTTTAATCCAGAGAGCTTTTGTTAATGGAAATTCACAAACCACCCTGCTTATCCTTGCTTCCTTCAGCTCATCCCACCTCCCGGCACCCTCGACTTCCTCTCTCCTGCCACCAGGAATTCAAACCTCCTTCAGGATCCCGGATGCTGTCTCTCTGCCACCCTCACCTCCCAGCAGTGCGCGCGCGCGCACACACACACACACACACACACACACACCAGAAGGGAGGTGAGAAAGTCTTGTTGTTCAGGCAAATATCTAAATTTCCACCACCCCACCACCACCACCGCTTGCAGCTCCCAGCCTGGGCCACTGTTTCGCTCCTCTTGTTGTCATGTCACTAGTTAATTACATTCTTTACTGAGGTGCAAATGTGTTTTTACAGGGAGAGTAAGATGGTGTTAACTAGGAAGGAACTGTTAATGTTAAAGAGGCATTTACCTCTGGTATAGGGCTGGCCCTCCTGGCCAGCGGTTCTCCCGATGCTGCTCTGAAAGTGCAGCCAGGCCTCAGAGCAGCCCCCTCCCCCATCCCTGCCATCCTGACTCCAAGCATAGCCTCACTGAAGTCCAATTAGCAACTCATCCACAAGGAGAAACTGATGGGACTGTTTGAGAAGTGTCCGGTCAGACCTTATGGAAGTGCTGACCAGCCCCCTCCATTCACCAACACCATGGTCCATTTCAAATATTGACAAACAAAATTAATTCACTTTAATCGAAAAATAAAAATAAGTTGTGCAGCCAAAGCCACCTCGAGGTCACAGGTTGTCCTTTACTGCTAAGTGCTGCTTTGGGTCCATTCCCCTCCGACTCTTCCTCCCTGCTGCCCTGGACACCTCCTCACCCACCCTTACCCCTCAGTGTCTTTCCAGATCCCAGCCCAAGCCTGCTATCATTTGGATCCACACGCCTGACAAATGTACCACTGTCCCCTCTTCCTCTGAGTTTCACCACAGCCTTAATACAAGATGTCAGCTGTGGTCTTCCCAGCACCACAGAAATCACTCACAGGCACCTGCCCACACTCAGGGGAGAGGGCCGCAGGCACTCCTGGTGTCAGGAAGCCAGATGGGCAACAACAGGGCGTGTTCAACAGTGACCAGGGCTTGGCTACAGTGACTCCATGGGCCTCAGTGACCACATTGAGAGAGAATTGAATGGCAAATACGGGAGAAACGGCTGCAAGGGAAGTTACAGAATAGAGGACATCCTGGAGAGGCCTGAAAAGGGGAGAACAGAGCCCAGGAGCCCCTCTTCTCTGACCACCCCTGCAATTCTTGCCTTCCCTGCTGAGAGCTGCTCTACACTTTTTTGCAGGTGCTTTGGCTCTAGCAGAGAGGAAGAAATTCTGGCCCAGCTGGAAGTAGAAAGAGGGGAGTGACTCTCCTGAGGACCATCTCAGAGACCCGTGGGATCACCTGAACAGTAAGAAATGCTCTTCTGTCCTTTAACATATAGTTACATGTTATCTTTATGTAACAAGGAAAGGTTATCTTTCCTTCTGAAGGCTTCTAGAACCAGCTCAGAATATGAGCTGACACTTAACATGAACAACCTTGAAAGCCAATCATTGTATGATTATTCTCAGGTCTTTATGTCACCTCCTTAGCTCCTTGAAGAGGAGGGCTGGGTCTTATTCCTGTCTCTTTTCATCTACGTATTCGGTGAACAATAAATGGCTGTTGATACCGATGGGTGGGGCCTTGCTTAGTATCATGATGATGATCACATTTGTACCACCCTCCGGAGCAAACATTATCACCCATGAATGACCTGGTGGCAGGGAGGAGGCGGTCCTTAAAAATGCAGTTCCAGGACCCTAAAGCCAGAGCTTCTGATGCTTTGAGTCAGGATTAGGACTCAGGAACCTGTACCCCAAGTGTTTTTGAACGGAAACTGCATTCCAGGTGTTTCTGATGAACTCAGAGAAACAGTTCTTTTGAATGTATAAAGCATTTTGAATAGAGAATCTCATTTAATCCTCTTATCAGATAGGGTTTTTTGTTTTTTGTTTTTTGATCTCAGCTCACTGCAAGCTCCACCTCCTGGGTTCACGCCATTCTCCTGCCTCAGCCTCCCGAGTAGCTGGGATTACAGGCACCTGCTACCACACCAGCTAATTTTTTGTACTTTTAGTAGAGACGGGGTTTCACCGTGTTAGCCAGGATGGTCTCCATCTCCTGACCTCGTGATCTGCCCGCCTTGGCCTCCCAAAGTGCTGGGATTACAGGTGTGAGCCACCGTGCCCGGCCAGATAGGGTTTTTTTTAATCCCCTTAAGTAACTTCATGATCTCACAGACGTAAGTATCAATATAGGCAAGGATTTAGAAATGCAGTTATCCAAAACAACCCTTTCCTCTTTCCAGTATGCCATGATAAGGGCTGGATGTGCTGTGGTGAGATTGGGCCCCAACTCCAAAGGACCTTGTCCAGGATTTTGTAAATTTCCCTGATGTCTTCGGGCCACCATGAGCTTACATCAGTCTCCATTTCGGTGGCAGAAATCATTGCTAAATTCCTCACAAAGCTAGTTTCCCTGGAGAGAGGGAACAAGGGAGAGTTAACCACAAAGATGAATGTCCTTTTGCCCAGCTCCCCAAGCAGCTAGTCTATTCAGAGGACCACATGTCCAAGGACAGACTGGCAGCAATGCTTGTCCTTCTTCCTGTCTGGGGAGCTCTGTGTTCTAGGTCAACGAGGGGTGGGCGGCATGGGAGAGCTGTGGCTCCTCATGGTGGAAGCTGAGGGAAGGGTATCTATGCAGGTCAAGACTTTGCTGAATGTGGGTTGAGCGACGCCCATTTCGGGGGCAAGTTGAGCCTTTTCAACAACATTTGGAGTCTATGTGCAGAGTGATGTCACAAGAAGTTCACTGTAGATGGCAGCTGTGGACAGGGCTTGAAGAAGATGGGAAGAAGGTAGAAAAAGGGACAAGGGTTCTATACCTGGTGAATCCATATGGAGTGTGTTGATGCCCAAGTTCAGTGGCTTTCTCTGGGACTGAGAATAGAACTGAGGTTCTTCCTGCTGAACTTTCCTGTAGAGTCCCATTTCTCTGCAGGCTGAGGCTGCGGATGCTGGAGTCCAAAGAAGACAGTCTGAGCCTGGGAGAATGGAGAATGGAGGTGTTCCTGCCATCACCTGCAGGGTAGCATATGGGTAACAGGGTTGATGGACTGCTAATCCTGCTGTGAATTATGTCTTCCTGTGGAATAGAAGGCTTCCACAGATGGGGTAGAGGCAATCTCAAATATCACCCCTGACCTTCGCCCTCTCACTCCCTACAGACAGACACACACACACACACACACACACACACACACACACACTAACCACTGAACTGTCTTGCCAAGTGAGTGACAGTATGGTCTGTTCTAGGGACTAAGTACAGTTGACACTATTGCTTGGATGGGTGCAACTGGCAAGGACAATTTTTGCAGCTAATGCTGGAAGTGTGGCAATCAGAGAAGCTGCCAGCTGTCTCACTTAAATTCTTAGCTCTCTCGCTCTCTTTTTTTAAAATCGTTTTGCTTACATAATCCACCCCCTTTTTATTTTCTAATTCTCTCCTTGCAAAGCTGGCACCAGAGGGGAAGGGCTGGGGTGGAGGGGGTAGCAATTACACATCGGTTTGGGGAGCATTTACATTTTGCAATTACAATTTAAAAATAAGTCTTGTTAATGATCTCCACGTGTACACGACAAACCCTAACTGACATATATACTCTCCTGGGCCTGCCTGCCTCTCCTAGAGTCAAGGCTCAGTGGCAGCAGAGGTGCCTCGGGAGACATCGGAGGAGGCTAGGGGCAGGTGTCTGAGGGGTGGCAAGAGCAGGTCATATGCCTTTGAGGTTGGTACAGGACAGATTCGGGACTGAAAACTTGGAAATTAAGAGTCCTGGACTCCAGCTCCTTCTCCTCCCTGCACTCATGCTAGGTTCTAGCCCATCTTCTTCCGAGCCTGGCACTGTGGGAACTCTGCTGGGGAGAAAGGGAGTCCCAAATGCTGATATCCTCTGAGGTGGGGATTTTCAAAGTCCTGTTGGGCAAACATAAATCCTAGTTCTCAAGAGCCAGCCAGTGTACCTGGATAGTCATGGATTGGGTAAAGGAGCTGATTCCATACTCAGGCTTCAGGAAGGGAACAGCATTTGTTGTATCCGCATTTAGGAGACATTTCTCCTTTTCTCAGTTGGTGAACACATAGTTATTGGAGCCCTCTCGTTCCTTGAGGAAACTTAAGCTTTGGAACCAGACCAACCTAGACTCCAATTCTAGCTCTGCCATTTGCTGGCTGTGAGATTTGGGGCAAGTTATGTAACTTAAGTTTTCTTTTCTTTTTATTTTCTTTTCTTTTCTTTTTTTTTTTTTTTGAGACAGGGTCTCACTCTGTCACCCAGGCTGGAGTGCCGTGGCACAGTCTCAGCTCACTGCAACCTCTGCTTCCAGGCTCAAGTGATCCTCCTGCCTCAGCCTCCCGCGCAGCTGGGGCAACAGGTGCGCACCTCCACGCTGGACTGATTTTTTTTTTTTTTTTATAGAGATGGTGTTTTGCCATGTTCTCCAGCCCGGTCTGTAACTACTGAGTCCAAGTAATCTGCCTGCCTTGGCCTCCCAAAGTGCTGTGATTACAGGCATGAGCCACTGCACCCAGGCACTTAAGTTTTCTTACCATCATTGTCTTTCTGTAATTGTGGTCATCATATTTACCTCATGGGGCTTCTGTGCAGATTAAATGAGAGAATGCACAAGAAGGCACCTCACACAATGTCGGGTGCATCAGAACCGCTCAGAAAATGCCAGTTCCTGTGCAAGCCCTTCCCCATCAGCCCCAAAGCGCCCCCTTCTACTTATATTAAAACTTCTTCTTTCACATTACCATGGACACTAGGGAAGGGCGATGTGGTCTGATTTGTCCAGGCCTCCCCTCAAAGTCAAGCCATCTGCATTCTGAGCAGCTCCTGAATGGGCCCCCTCTGAACCTCCTGTAGGATTCTCTGCAGGCCATGGTTTCAGGCTCCCAGGTCAGCCTTCAACTTGTCTACTGTTTCCTGACGCTGGCTGTTCACAAAGCCCAGTTCTGTCTTTTCTGGACATCATAATTCAGCCGCATGACCTTTTATTGGCCACTGCCCCTCTCTGGGCCCCACAAGTGTTCCTTCTCTGTGAACGAGGGAGGAGGACTGCAGGCTCTCTGCGGAGTCTTTCAGGCCTGACATCCTGCAGTGCTTGCATTCTCACTCCCGAGACTCTCTGCTTCCCTCCACCAGATATTTGTGTAGAAAGCTGTTCATCTCTTATGCAGCTTCATTCAGGCCAGACTTTGGACTGAGCACTTATAGTCAAGAACTTAGAGTTATTACTTGAAATATGTGCACAACAGTTTTTATCTACTGCAAAAAGAGGTATTAATTTTTAAAAAATTAGCCAGGCATGGTGATGCACACCTGTAGTCCCAGCTACTCAGGAGGCTGAGGAGGGAGGATTGCTTGAGGCCAGTAGGTTGAGGCTGCAGTGAGCTATGATTGCTCCATTGTACTCCAGCCTGGGTGACAGAGGGAGACCCCTGTCCCTAACAAACAAACAAGCAAGCAAATAAGAGGCATGCATCTTACAAAGGGAAGAGGTCCCAAGCAGGCCAGATGGCCCAGGGCAGAGGACACAGAAGTGGGTGCATGGTCAGAAATCTCCTTGAAGGTAGGGACAACATCTTATCAGTTTTGCTGCTTATTATAACACGGTTAAATGTTATGTTTTAAATATTGTTCTAAAAACTTGCTTTTTTAACATAGGTTATATGATTGATAGCTTTCTGGGTCAAAACAAATACATCTACTCCATTACTTTTAACTGCTGCATAGTTTTCTGTTACATAGATGTATAATTATTTATTTATTGTAGTTATTTTTTAAATTAGAAGTATATGTGAGGAAAAAGCAAACAGCGTAAAAGATACAAAATAAAAACTCTCCCTTCCTACCCTCACCTCTTCCCACAAGGCTCATGATCCAAAGTCAACCACAACAGCTTCTGGCTTTAGTTATTTGATGGCTGAACACTTATTATATTAGATACTATGCTTAAGTCGTCCTTTTTTTCTCTGTTTATCTATTTATCCATTAACTGTCTGCTATGAAAGTTGAGGAAATTAGCACACATCCTCCCCCTCCAATTTGTATTAGTTTGATAAGTTTTTATCAAATTACATTTGATATTATCTATTTTTAGTTCATAGCATTGTATATACTATATAACATATATACACCATATATAACATATACTATATATTAATAAGTATAAATCTTCTAAATCTTAATAATGTAAAATAATAGTAAAATACTAAATAACACATACCGTATAGCATTATATATACTATAGAGATTATGTATTATATAGTGTAGCACTACATATTATATATAATAATAATATACAATACCCTGTAGTATATTCTCTATATAATACAGTATGTAGCATTATATACCATACATAATACTGTATACTACACAATATATAATATATAATACTATACACTATATTATATAGTGTAGTATATAATATATGCAGTATTTTAAATCACATATAGTATATTATAAATTATATAATATGGAATATTGTATATTAGCATATATAATCATTTGTAGTATATTATGTGCTATGTACTATAATACATATGTATGCTAAGTACTATCATATATAATTATGTATTATATAATATATAGGATCTATAGTATGCCATATACTTTTATACTGTATATAATATACTATATATAGTACTATGTATTATATTTTGCATAATAATAAATTATCTATGATTTTTACATTGGTAAGATTTAGAAGATTTATACTCTGTTACATTGCTATCGTTTACCTCTGCATTCTATAGGTGATTATAAGATGGAAATCTGTTTGAAAACATTAAAACCACTGTGGGCATGGCAGTGTTATTCAACTGCAGAACTAAGCAGCATGAGTGGCCCGTGGCTGCTGTGGAAGAACCTTCTGAGCCCTGTGGTGCCATGACTGGCGCCCTGAGCAGCTGCTCTTTCTTGTTCAGTGTTCTCCACCTCTTCAGATTTCTTCGTTTGCTGGACTACAACCTCTAGTTATTTTTTCTATCAGTGAGTGGGAAATAAACTCTGAGTTCTCACATGTCCAACACTGGCATTTGTCTTCACACTTGATTGATAATTGGACTGCGCTCAGAATCCCAGGTTCAAAACCTTTTTCTCCTAGAACTCACTGACATGGCTGCACCATCTCCTTGTTTCCGATCTTGCAATGAGGATCCATGGGAATGTGTGGTTCTCTCTTCTTTTCCCATTAAAGTTCCTATTTCACTACCATGTGCTGGGGCTTGAGGTTTGCTTTGTGTTCTCCTTTCTTAGTGCTGGAATCTTTTAAGTCTGAAGTCACCTGTCTGCTTCAGCACAGGGAAATCTCCATTTTGCTACATTTTCATGTCTTTTCCTTTGCGTCTCTATTTTCTTCTTCTGGGACGTCCATTGCCCTGCACAGTGCCCGACACAGAATAGGTGCTCAATAAATGAGGCCTGGATTTGCTACCTGGGACCTGGGTTCTAATTAGGGCCCTATCTCCAACTTGCTGTATGGACTTGGGCAATTTTCCTTATTTGTCCGGGGAAGAAGTCAGACCTCATGATGACTCAGGACCCTTCCACCTCTGTTGGTCATCTGACAATCTGCTCTAATGCCTAGAGTTCCCACTGCTTCTGGAATTGGAGAAGAAGTGTTCATTTCCTGAGGAGTGAAGAAAAGGCTGAGGCTGGGTTTCAGGGCAGCCGCAGCAGCCAGCTTCTCACTGTGGTCAGCTCCTTTGGACCCTCCATCTCCCCAGCATCTGCTCTCTGTCCCCCTTGGGGAGCTCTCTGCCTGACCTTCCCCATCATTCTGAAATGGGCTTCTTCACCTCCCTGTCTCCCTCTGCCCATCTCCCCTACTCCCCACACTTCTCCAGCTCACGCGCACACAGCTTCTGCTAGTGAAATCATCCCTGACCATGGCAAGTGCCTCATTAAGTGAGCTCTTTTTCTCACGTTTATGAACTGCAGGACAAAGAGACAGCAGACTGCTCTTCCCAGTGCCACAAAGCAAAGGCTCTCACCTGAGACAGCCAGGCCCTAAACAGAGAAGAAAGCTCCGAGGGGGCTGCAGACAGCAGGGATCATCCCCAGCCCCAAGCAAACTTGTGCCCTTGGGGAGTCATCTTAGAGGAGTAGCCCCGTTTACTTCTCCTTCCCATCCCAGAGCCTGGCTCTGGCAGCAGACATCTCACATGCAGCATCCTGCCTGCTCAGATCAACCTGCTCTGGACAGAACTCCTGATGTGGAAGTAGAGACACTTTCTTCCTTTTCCCTGGACAGGCTTGACCCTGGAAGAGCCAGACTAACAAATGCTCAGATCCCAGAGGATTACTAACTGTTCTAAGCATCCTAATTGGTCCCTGAGGGCCGGAGTCCACTGCGCAAAATTGCCTTCTTCTCCTCCTCTTCTTCCACCTCCTGGTCCTTGCCCTAGCATGAGAGATGGTGTCCATCTCACTGGAGAAAGACGAGGACAAAGTGAAGGCATGATCTTGAACATCGAGACTACGAAGATTCTGTGCCAAAGGCCGGACTCTTCCTTTCCACCCAGACCATAATGATAGGAAATGGGTTGCATTGCAAAAGTCGGAATTCAGCTTCACTGCGAGTTACAGTTTTCAGACCCATTTCTAGTATTCAAAGACTCCGATGCTAATAGGAAACACTCCTCCTCTGTGTCTGAGAGCAGCTGAAAGGGCCAGCACATGACGAAAGTTTTCCCTGTTAGGAGCCAGAGAACCACAGCCCCTTTCCAAGGCTGGAGGTTGAAGGGAACAGGCCCTGGCAGAGAACAGCCCGAGCCAGTGGGAGGTAGAACACAGCTCCGTCCTTGCACTTCTGTTTAATAGCTGCGTGTCTCAGAGGATGTGGGTAATAACCCTGCTGCTGGCTCACCAGCTGCCCATTCAGACTGCTGCCTGGAATCTCTCTGGGCTGAGAGCAGAAGACTCTGAAGTGAACAGGAAGGGGGACTTCTTTGGCACAATGATAAATCTTGGACTCAGGAAGATATGACAAGAGAGGGGATGCCCCCTAATGCTGGGGTGCCCTGACTTGAAAAAACTAATACTGCTCCACTGGACACGCTTTCCCAAGACACAGCCAGCTGCCTCTTAGCCTGTGCGTCATGGACAGATTTCATTCCAGAACAGGGACTTCTTTACAGCTGCGGGTGGTCCCTGGAAAGCCAAGGGTGTGTGGGGAAAGGCCACGTGGAGACCGTCACAGAGAGCAGGCTGACTGCATGCCCCCTTCTACTCCACTTCACTCCTCCTGGGCCCCAGCAGGGCCCCTCAGTCCGGTATGACAAGACAGAGACACTGACGGAATCCCAGTCACTGTGATTCAGAGCCCTGGCCCCGGAGCCGCCAAGAGCAGGGTGAGGCACAGGCAGCCTGGCTTTCGAACATACCCCGTGCGTTCCCGGAGCTCTGCTCCCAGACAGTCACGACACATGATCAGATTCCAATTATACCTCGCCTTTGAGATGCAGTCTTCAGCCATATATTTCCATCATTTCATGTTCTTTAATTTTGTTCCTTCTCCTCCTAATTGAACACACAGTCCAATGAGTCCACGATGAAGACTCAAGATTTGCCGCTTGCAGCTCGCTTAACGTTTTCCATCTTTGTCTCGGTCGTATCGTGTTTACGAGACCCCTACTTCTTACTGCTGGGATCAGCACTTCCATTTTCCCATCTCCCGCTCATTTGTATAAAATAATAAGAGCGAAACGCAATGAAATATTTAACACAACGTGTACACATGCTGCTGCAGCAGGACGGCAGGGCTGACGGGAGGAACTTCCCCACCGTGGAAAGGCACAGAGTGTGTGTCCGTTAACTGATGTACAAAAGTCCAGGCTCGGCAACACAGAAGACGTTTAGTGGCGTCAGTACAGCGTGATGCTTGGAAAGTCAGGGCCTAGGAAAGTCAAAGGACAGCCAGTATTCGGGGGCCCAACTCTAAACCGGCAGCTTGGTTTTACAATCAGCCTCACCTTTTCTGACTTCTCCAGTTTCTAGGAGTCTCAGTCCTTCCCTGCTATTTCCTGCCCTCACCCTGAGACTTCCAGTTAACCCTGCAGACTCTGGGATCAGACTGTGTGTAACATCTGGAAACTTTCTCAGAGCCCCAGTTTGCTCACCCACGAATGGGAACAACCGTAATGCCGACACCATCTGGTTGTTAAGAAAAGGAGACCAGGTGATCCGTATCTGCTGTTAGTGTCATGCCTGGGGCACAGGGAGGGCTCAATAAGTGGCAGTTGTTATTAATTCTATATTATCATCTCACTCATAGCCAAATTGGCTCCAGGAACTAACAAACTTATTCTCACTGCTGTGTAAATGGCTGCTGGGACTTAAAAGGTTATACTTCTTGGATTGGCTTGTTTTACATTTTAAGAGCAAGCCAGGTCAGGCCTGGTGGCTCACGCCTGTAATACTAGCACTTTGGGAGGCCGCGGTGGGCGGATGACAAGGTCAGCTGTTCGAGACCAGCCTGGCCAATATGGTGAAACCCCATCTCTACCAAAAATACAAAAATTAGCCAGTCATGGTGGTGGGCGCCTGTAGTCCCAGCTACTTGGGAGGCTGAGGCAGGAGAATCGCTTGAACCCAGGAGGCAGAGGTTACAGTGAGCCAAGATCATGCCACTGCACTCCAGCCTGGGCAACAGAGCAAGACTCCATCTCGAAAAAAAAAAAAAGTAACCTGCCAGGCACAGTGACTAATTAATGTCTGTAATCCCAGCACTTGGGGAGGCCGAGGCAGGTGGATCACATCAAGAGACCGAGACCATCCTAGCCAACATGGTGAAACTCCATCTCTACTAAAAATACAAAAATTAGCTGGGTGTGGTGGTGCAAGCCTGTAGTCCCAGCTACTCGGGAGGCTGGGGCAGGAGAATCGCTTGAACCCAGGAGGCAGAGGTTGCAGTGAGCTGAGATCGCGCCACTGCACCCCAGCTTGGCGACAGAGCAAGATTCTGTCTCGAAAAAAAAGGAAAGAAAAAGAAAAGAGTTAAGCCAAAGAAATTAAACTATAACCATGTATATATATTGAAGCTCCATAAGGAGGTGGACTTCGTGGAGTCATATTGCATAGGCTGCCCCTTTTCCCCCAGTGAACATGCAAGGCAGAGCCATGATCTTGTCTGCTGGGGGAACAGGGGCCAGTGGGCAAGATGGGACATGTGGGTGAGGAGCAGATTTTCCGTAACACAGAAACACGCATGATGATCATTCCCGCCATGATTTCCCACGTGTAGTCCTGGAGTGGAAAGGAAAGGAAGTCTTCATGGAACAGTAGGCTTTGGAGCCAAGTGTCGATGAAGGGAAGGCATGGCAGTGAAATACAGAACACCTTGCTGGTGGACGAGAAACACAGCAAAAGGCACGAGAACGTCTTAGGTTGGGCAATGGAGGAGTGTCTGCTGGGATGTGAGTCTGGGTGGCCGTGCCACTTTCTCTCGCATCATGGCTGTCATCTTCCCTTCCCCAGGGCTGGCTTTCCTGCAGCTCAGGAACACAGAGCCAGTGTACCCACCCTCCTTCCAAGGGGGTGGCGAGGACCAAGGGTGGGGCAGCCTGGCTGGGCAGCCTTTCCTCCTCTAGCCGATCCTGTTGCCGTGGGCTCTATTTAGAGCTCTTGTTTCTTGTGAGCTCTGCCTGGGCCACCACGAAGGCACAGGAAGGACACACATTGGCTGGGTATGGGAGTCTCAGGAATGAGTGGATTTTCAGTGATCAATTGAATGCACAGTGCCACTTGCTTCCACTACCCTGACTCTTGACTTTTTTTTCCCTAAAGGCAAGTTTTACAAATTGGAACAAGGTGTCATCTAGCCAGAGGATACGGTACAGTCCTCAGAGAGAAAAGCGGCCTGGCTGACCCTCTTAGCTCCTCTGGCTCCAGGAGAATCGGAGGTTGCACCAGGGGTGGAATGCATAGGCTTCAGCATCCCTCGCCTCCATGCCCTCCTTCCCCCAGCAGCCCCCCACCCCGGCCACCCTGCCCACACCTTACATGGTCCCCACGCCTGCTTTCCTCCTCCCCCGCCATTCCCAGGGAGTGTCAGGGCCCTCCTGACTGCCTCAGAGAGGAGAGACTTAGGAAAGGGAGGGAGCCCAGGAGGCCGCCGGAGGTGGCTCTGCACTCTTCCACCTGGGATCCCAGCGCTGGAGATGCTTGTCTCTGTTGAGTTGTGGGCCTCAGGGGCCGGCCTGTGTTGTTTTCTCAGCTCGGTTCCTGAGCAGCGGCTGCTGTCAGCTCTTGACAAATAATAATAAACCTGGGAATCAGGTTTGTCAAGGGGGACTTCAGTCCCCAGGTTCATTTTTAGATGTTTCTCTGTGTGTGTGTGCAGACCAGAGAGGACATGAGAGTGTCTCTGGGGGAGGGGCGGGCCAGGGCTCCCAGGTGCCCCGACATTCCACCCCAGCCACCACCGTGGAGGAGCTGGAGGGCTCTCCACTGTCCCGATCCCTGGAGGTGCTTGCATATTGAAAAAAAGGAAATAATTGAATAAAAGGCCTCAAGCTCTCTCCTTTCCCTGGGCCTCCCCACCTCTCCCACTCTTGTTGTTTGGCTAGAGATGAAGAGGGCTGGAGAGAAAAAAAAAAAAAAAAAAAAGGGCAGAATCCCCTCTCTAGGTTAGAAGGTTCCAAGGGGGCCGCAGGCTGGGGGCGGGAGTTGGCTCAGACCACCCCAGGGCAGCAGCTGTGGCCTCCCTCCCGCCTCCATTCCTGGGGGTGAACAATAGGGGGAGGGGCTCCTGGAATGGGAGACTAAGTTGAGCACCACTGGCAGAAGCAGGACCCAGGTGTGGTGAGTGTGAAGTCTGAGGACACACTAGATGGCCCTCTGGGGCAGAGCAGCACCCACTTTTCAGCAGACAGGACCCACTGGAGGTCACTGCTGCCACTCCCCTGCCTCCAGGTAGGAAAAGGCACCCGCCACTTCCATGAGCAGAATGCAAGGGCTGTGCTCCCCCTCCCAGCCGGCATGCTTTTTTTTTTTTTTCTGTTTTTTGTTTTATTTTGTTTAAAGGAACCAAAGGGGGAAAAATTGCCAAGTTGTAAAGTGCTTAAAGAGGAGATGAGAATCTTCATCAAAATGCTAAAAGCTGGAGGGGAGAGTAATGTGAGAACTCTTGCCTGCTATTTATGGGATTGATTCTCAGATCAAGAAGAAGCAAGCAGTTGGATGAAAGGAATTATTGTTAAGCTCCTCGGTAGGAAGATCTAATGGACAATTGCCGCTATCAGGGGGAATTAAATTGCTGTTTCAGTTTGTAAAATATATCAGCGGCTTTTTGAAGCCAGAAAAGGTGTGACAGCGAGGCAGGGAGGGCGGTGGGGCTCCAGCACTCTCATTCCTGGTGTGGAGAGGCAGAAAGAGGGCGCCCGAGCAGGGCGGGTGTTGCTCCTCTGACTCCCCTGCTCCGTGTTGTGAAGCCCAGTTAAAAAAAATAGCTGAACTGGGGACTCAAGGAGGAGAGGCTGCAGGCCTGGAACTCTGGCTTCTGTGTGAGTCAGAGCGGCATGGCCATCAGCAAAGGGCAGGAGGGTGGGGCTCCTCTCTGGGAAACCTGGTCCGGCTGGAGTTCAAGGAAGGCAAGTCCTGTCCATGGAGGAGGGAGCAGCTGAGGAGGGTGATGGACCCAGTGCTGGGGCCTGTCCCCAAACGCTGCTTTGTCATGCTGCTTGTGTGCCCACTAATCCTCCCCATAGTGAACCGTGGACACAGAGGGACTCAGTGTCCTCTCCTCCAGGGTGGGTCTCTCATGTAAGCTTCTGCTCATCTCTAGGCTGGGGTCAGTGAGTGCATAAGTGATCTGTTGGCCCGACCACCCTGGGGACATACTGTTACTCCAAATAAAGAACAAACAGTAAAATGGTCTTGGGAGTGGAGAAGGGAGAGGAGGTTGAGGCCCTTGGACATAGGACCACAGGCCATTTATGGGGAGGCCATGCTCCTTGGGATGGACACTGGGGGTTGGGGGAAGGGTCTCTGGGTTCTCTGGTCTCACAGGAGGCTCTTACCTTTTCCAAAGCACATTCACTCCATGTGGCATTTCAGGGCTGAAGGAGGACTGAGAGAGAGAGATTTGCACATCTCTCAGGGAGTCAGAAGCAGGCAGTCCTAGCCAAAGCTCATGCTGGCTTCCGCTCTGTCCCCACTCTGTTCCCCGGACACCAGCATTGTGATATTAGGGCATGACCTGGCACCACCTCCCAAGTTGGCTTCCCAGAAGGGTGGCAAATGACAATTAGTGCAGAGAGCTATGGGTGGCCAGAGCGTCTGCTTGTCTGGGTTGTCATCTCTGCCTCCCCACTGAGTATTCCAAGGAGGACCTGGAGGGGCAGCAGGGAAGCAGGTGTTCTGGCTGTGACATTCTGCAAGGACTTGGGCTCTGTGCCGGGTGCAGTGTGCCCTGGGACCTGGGTCATTGTGGAGTCGCAGCTTATTTTTGACCTCTTAGCTGGCCTTCAGGACACAGAGTGAACAAGAATGTCAGACCTGAGTGCAAATCCCACTCAGTTCCTCTGCACCTGTCCCTCCTTCAGTAACAGATATGCACAGCCTCGCTCCCTGGTTCCCAGGCCCCACTCCGAGACTGACCTCATCAGACTGGAGGATCTCCATCTCGCCCCATCAGCCCAAGATCAGAAAGTCAGGCAGAAAGCAGCACCCACTCAGCCCCACATTCCTGCTGTCTGAGTCCTCAGGGTCCCCAGCTTCCTCTCAGCACCCACTGCCCCTGGGGTGAAGAGGCAGGTGAGGGTGTTTGCCGTGCTGTGAGGTGGGGCAGGCACTGGGGAGCTTGCCCCTCTTTCCAGATTCCTTAATCCTCCCCTCCAGGAGCCTCCACTTCTCCCTCTTTAGAAACATTTCAACACAACAACTGATTTGGAGGTGACAAACCCCTGCTCACATGGTCAAGCTTCCCAGCCCATGGCGTGTCCTCTCTCTCCCTTCTGTCCTCCTCTGCCACCACAAATCAACCTCACCCTCGTCACTGCTCAGTTCTCGGTGCCAAATCCATCCACCAGGCCTCAGGGACCACTGAGCTCCGGCAGACACCCCGCCTCCAGCTTGTCACTTCTAGCCCTTACTGGTTTTTGCAGAGAGACCTGGTGTGTGTGTGTGTTTCTCTGTGTGTGTGCTCGCGTGCACCCACACGCCTTCGCTTCTTTAGATAAATCCACAGAGTCACATGAAATCAGTGACAGGTTGACACCGTTATTTCAAGATTCATCGCTATGAGTTGCCAGCAGAGGAGATCTAGCCAACTCCATTCCACCAGCAACACTTTTTTTTTTCCAGGCATAATTTATAGCACTGGGGTGAATTTGTTTCCAAAAGATGAATATCACACTATCAGCAACAGCTGCCTCTCATTTTTATTTGTTTTTAAATTTGACTCAAAGTCCAATTCTCCATACATATCCCAAGCTGCAAATCCTAAGGCGACTGATTACATGATTTAGTAAACAGGTTATATTATATAATGCAATTAAAGTGGGGCCCTGCGACGCCACCTACAGGCCACTTCTGGGAAGGGAGCTGGGCCACAGAAGATCATTTTGGACGCTGTGCTGGGGCTGAGGGAAAAAGAGAGGGATTGCGCCAGGGTTGAGGAGGCTGCCCCAGAGGGAGATGTTGAAGCCAGCCAGGTTACTAATGCAGCTTTTCGGTCCCTCCTGCTGAGTTCACTGTGTTATTTCAGCCTCCTGCAAATCTGTCTAGACGTCAGAACCCAGGCCTGGGCAGTTGCTTAGAGGGGACAGCCTGGGGGTGGGGGTAGAGGGGTAACCTGGGGGCGTCTGGACTGAAGGGATTGACGGCTCCTGGCTCGCTGGTCTCAGGGGCCTCCTTTCCACCTCCAACTAGATGGGAGGAAGAGAAGTCAGGCACTGGCTGGCCTTTAGAAAGAAGCTACAATCCAACCCTTTCTGTTTCATTCAACAAGAATGTGTGCAGTGCAAATCCTGGGCAAAGGCTTCCCGAATATTCTGGGGAAATCCCTTCATTTTGCAGTCTGAGAGGGAAAGTGACTTGTACTGGCTACAGAATAAGTGGTAGATTCCACTGGGTGTGGAATCCAGACTTTTTTACCCCAAGCCCAGGCTTAGATCATGGGAACTGAGAGCTGAGGGGTGGCCTTGTGAATTCCCTCATCCAATCCCAAAGTTTACAGATGGGGAAATTGAGACCCAGACAGGGGATGGGACTTCCACAGCCCCTACTTGTCTCAAGGGAAGGAAAATCATGAACACGCTGCTTGTGTGTGTCAGAGGACAGACCAGAAGCATTCCTAGGGGGCCTCAGGAGTGCCTCTTAGCTGCTATGGAAGGAAGGAAGGGAGGAAGGAAAGAAGGAAGGAAGGAAGGGAAGGAGGGAGGGAGGGAAGGAGGGAAGAAGGGACAGGAAGGGAGAAAGGAAGGGGGGAAGGAAGGGAGGAAAGAGGGGAGGAAGTCAGGGGCCAGAAGGCAGGCGGACCCAGGGCCACCATCCCCTCCATCCCTCTCTCTGAAGAGTGCTGGAGCACTCTTCAGATGAACAAGGCTCTGGGCCTGAAAGATTCTAGCATCTTTAAAGAGTTCTTCTAAGAGGGTAACATCACTGAAAAGCAGTTCCTGGAGAGAAGGGACTCACTTTCCCGGGGCTGAAAAAGAAACTTGACCAGAGGGAGTGGTGGGAAGGGCGTGAAGGAAGAAAACAGGACTGTCAGATTCCAGGAGGGTGGGAGTGTCCCCTCCCCCTTGTCTTTGTGCCAACCATGGGCCCAGTCTCCAGTTTGGGGCAGGTGGGTGGGACAGTGAGGGGCCAAGGGAGCTGGCCCTACTTCCCCTCTCCCCCATCAATTTGTCTCAGCTAGGGTCAGGGGCCAGGAACAAATGCTGTCAGGCCAGCTGGCCAGAGAGTTCCCAATTAGACTTTGTGTCTCATCCTTAAGGCCCTGAGCCCCCAACCCCAGCACCCTGGCCCAATTACTGCCCGGCAGCATTACCCCTTGGTGCCCCAGGCCGTTAATGGAATGTTAATTGGTCTAATGGGTTTCATGTCAACAAGTCCTAATGAGCTCCTTCCTAATGAGCTTCATATTTTTTTTCTGAGCCTGTTTGTCAACACACTGGATTTGGGGCTCCAGACTGCCGGCCTGGTGGTACAGGGCTGTGGGGGGCGTGGGTGAGGAGGCTGAGGGAGGCGGGTGCCCAGGACTGCCCATCCCATTTCCTAAAGGGGTGTGCTTTTATGACTCTGCATCCACAGACCCTGCCTCGCCGGCTCCTGGGCTCTCTAACGTGGCATTTTAGTTTCTTCTGATGATATCGGAGACACAAATGATTTCTTCTTGGTTAACATTGTGGGGTCGAGTGTTGCGTTAGAATTTTCCCCTCCTAGATGTCTTATCATAAAGGTTTTCAGCACTGAACAAAACAAATCACAAAAGCAACCTTTCCCCGTGAGCCTGTTTGCGATGGGCAATCTCTCCGTGGGAGACGCTCCTGCCTGTCCTCAATTTGCAGTCTTGCCTGTGCCCGCCTTGAATGCCGAGGTGTCTGGTGACAGGGCACTGGGGCCTCTGGAAAGGGCCAAGCAGCCTCTCAGAGTCCGTGACAAAAGCTCCGAAGCCCGAAGCCCGGAGCTGGGTTTGCAGGGGCTCAGGCCTGCTGCTCCTCTCCCTCTCCCAAAGAAAATGCAAAAAAGGCAGCTTCCCCCAAAGGGCCAGGACCCCTGCTGTGCTCAAGGAGTTCCCCCACACCCCACTGCAAAGTCCCAGATAAGGCGAGTCAGATCCCCAAATTCTTCTCCAGGATGGTTGCACGTGGCCTCTCAGGAACCGGGGAAGTGCATGTGTGGGTGGAGAGGTGTGAGGCAAAGAGCCAGCTTCCGGACATGGGTGCAGGGTCCTCCGGCAGCTGAGCTCCCGGAGTGTCAAGTTGCCAGAGGCTTCTGTGCCCGAGCGAGCAGAGAAGGAAACTTAAGCCTCTGTTGAAAAGGCCTCCTGTTCTCTTGCAGGAGAAGCCCCCAGAGGGTAATGGGGCAGTGGCCTAGTGGCCTATGGTGACCCCAAGGAGGGGGAGGGGCCAGGGCCATCTGGGTCCTCAGAATATTGTTCCTGTGTCTTCTTCCTAGGCGGGTCCAGCCCTGCCCCACAGCCTGGTGGGCTCAGGACTGAGCCGTCTCCTCTCAGCCTCACGGGTGGTTGTCTCTGGGTGCAGACCACTCTGAACCATCCCTCCTAACCCCCAGACAGGGCAGCCCTCCTGCTGCTACAAATGTTCCTAGGGACAGCGCCTCTAAAATGACCCTGCCTTCCATTCATTGGACGGTGAACAAAAGAATGTGAATGAAAGGCACCTCGCTGTAGCCTATGCCCCCCTCGTTGAGCTTCCTTTGTTTTGCCTTCATTATGACTTTCTAATCCATGGAATGAGGTTACCAAAAGACCCAAGCCCGAGGTTAAAGAGAACTAGTTGCCCCTAAGGGGAGAAAGCCCTCCTTGCTGAGGGGGCTCCCACGCTGACTCTGCCCCCAGGCTCCCTCTTCTGGAGGCTGCAGGCACTACAGTGACATAGCCCTTCACTTTTTTCCCTGCCCGTGAGCGTCTGTGATCCGTGCTCTGAGATCCCACCATCCTGGTCCTTGGGCCCTATCCAAAGTTGCCTTCTCTGCCAGAGTTCCAGGGAAGGCTATGTTTAATAGTCCCCTGAAACATTCCTATTTCCTTTATTTTGTCAGGGTCCAAAAAAGAGAAACTCCACCCACTTTAATATCTCAAAAGTCTTAATTCTGGAAGTTCCTTCTGATGTCTCAAAGAGTCTATATCTCCCCCCGCCCAAACACACACACCTTTTTCCCTCCGCAACCCTCACTCTGCTCTTGGCTCTCTGGGATGCTGACCACCACCCAGACAAAGATCCAGCTGTGAACAGAGGCCTTGGTTCCCCTGCCTGAAGAGAGAGGCTCCCCCAAGGTCCCCCACTGTGTCCCCATGCAAAAGGAAATTGGATCTCAGGGACCAGTGGTGTGTGAGATGGGCGAGGCCCTGCATGCTGTTATGAAGATATCCTCGTGGTTCATCCAGGCAGGGGCGAGCAACAGGCAGTGAGGCCGATGGAACCAGCCTGCAGTCGCCATTTTTAGCACCGGGGGAGCCATCCCTCTCTGTGCATTCTCCACCCACCTTCACCTCACTTTCTTCCTTCCTGTAGGACTGTGACCTCCCTCTCCTAGCCATGCTCCTTGGAGAGAAGACCTTGCCTCATTCATCTGTCCCACCACACTCCTCACACAGTTCTCTGCACAGAGTTGGTAGTTTGGTAGACATCTATTGAGGAAACACGCATTTCCAGTGCTTTTTGCAGAAGGTCAAAGCATACTTGGTACCTTGGAGACTCAGGTCAGGTCAGAGTAGCTCTTACTTCCCTTTCCTGAAAAAGAACCAAATGAATCATACACACACACACACACACACACACACACAGGACCCTGGAGGCCAGCCCCTTTAGTTGATAGCAGCTCCAAAGCACTCTCAAATTCCCACAGAATTCAGGTCTGTGAACATTTTGGAAGACCCTGGGAAGGGCCAGGCTGGAAAAGGATGAAGCCCTAGGTGCTTGAGGGAGAGGGGACGGAGGGTGTGAGTGCTGTGCTCACAAAGGTTCCTAGACAGTGCCCTCCACCCAGGAGAAGGACGCGTCCTGCACTTCACAGAGGCTCTTAGCAACCTCCTACCCTACAGTGGACAGCCCCATATCAGGCAACTAGTCTGTGGCTTCTAGATCTAAATATTTCAGAGCATCTACTGTAGCACAACAGCTCTCTGGACATTCTGTTCCTTGGGTGGCACAACTGGGCTATCTCCACTTATGGCACCACATCCTAGTTCAAGAGGAAGTCTTGAGGCTTCATGGGGCAGCTCGCCTGCTTACTGGTGATGGGGAAAAGATGGGGGCAACAGTGGAGCAGACCCAGAGCTGGGAATCTGGAGGTGCTGCTTCCATCCCAGCTTCACCAGCAAGTCCCCCAACCCCGGCCCTCCCATACACAAGTCACCCTTGGCCTCTGTCTTCTACCAGCCAAAGAGGCAGGTAGTCCATTTGGCTCTGATAGCTCTTCTGGCACCCACACATTCCGGTGACCATACTAAACCAAGGCTGAGGAAAGTCCTGCTTAATAGGATATGCAGGCACATCCGTGGACACGCCCATAGTCACAAGCCCGCGCCTGGAAAGGAAAGGAGTGGACTGGCATTCCCTGCCTCTTTCCCTTCCCCAAGGCCTCCAGGCAGCCACCCTGGGGCCGCAGTCTGAGGAAGGGTCCGGGCCCCCGTGTCCTTGCCACCACTAGGGGGTGTGATGAGCCCTGGGGAGGGGCGAGCTCGGCGCTTGGGGACCCTGCGGCTCTGTAGCTGGCCTGAGGCCCTCCTGCCCCTGTGCCCGCTGTGGCTGCTCCAGAAAGCCTGGGAAACACCGGGGCCAGGAGCACCCTTATCAGGCTGGGACTCGGGGCCCTCCTGGGGAAGGAGGGGTATCCAAATGGTCTCCAGTCCTCCATGCTCCTACCAGGCAGGCCTCCTTCCCCTTTAGGACCCCTCCCCACATGCACAACAGGCCTAAGCTGATGCTGAACAAAGCGCCGCTGCAGGGGTACCGGTTGTTTTACATATGATTTGAATATTGTTTCTTTCAAGTCAAAATAGCACAGCAAGCCCCTCCCCACCCAGGCTTCTCCCTTAGCTCTCATTTGTTGCCCTGAAGGGCGTGCAACCCTTGCTGCACCCAGCCGGCCCAGGTGGCCCAGCGGGGGACACAGGGAGCTGCTGGGTGCCCAGGGCGGGCCTGCTCGGCGGTGTTAACGGTGCGGCCCCCTTTCTCCTGCCCACAGGTCCTCCATGTGAATCAATCCCATGATGCAACATGCCTCCCCAGCCCCCGCTCTGACGATGATGGCCACGCAGAATGTCCCGCCCCCACCCTACCAGGACAGCCCACAGGTGAGTGCGCAGGGGCCGCTGCCTCCCACCATGGGGGAGGGAGTGTGGTGGCCTTAGAGCCCGGCTGCAGGCTGGGATATTCCAGGGGCCGAAGGGCTGAGGCAGGCCTCCCACAATCATGTCCTGGCGGCACTCCTGGCTCTTCCCCCTCAGCCTGGGGAGCGAGAGTCTTGCAAACACAGACCCCGAGGGGAGTCACCAGGTTCAGAACCCGGGACCTAGGACTGGAAGCTAGAGTAATGGTCACAGTCCTGTCCCCCACCCCACCCCTCAGACAGCAGATGAGCGCAGCCAAACCCCTTTGTTGTGACTGGGGCAAAATCTACAGTTGGGGAGAGCCAGGTACCAGATGTGAGGGGAGCCGCCCTCTGAGTGTTTGGGAAACTTCCTACTCAGAGGCTCCTGAGTGTTAGGCCCCCCCTTCTCGGTCACTTGGGCTCTTTCGTTCTCCTCTGCCTGCCTATCGGGAGAATCTCTGTTCTCTTCAGAACTCTTCTGGGCTTCTACTTTTTAAAAGCCAAGATTCTTTCTGTATACCCCACAACCCCTTTCTTCTGGTCCCCAGCTTCCACCCCTCAGCTCAGACACAGCTGCCCCCCCAAGATCTTCTGCACCCCCTACCCCGATTGCCACTCCTGCAACAGGTCCTTCCTCAGCAGTGCCTTCTTGCTGTCTTCATGCTGTCTGCCCTCCTCCTCCTGGAAGCCTGCCCAGTTTGTGGGGGCTGCCCTCCTACATCCTTGAGACCAGCCGCTTTTCCTATTTGCTTCCCCCAGGTGCTCCTCTTGTCCACCCTTGGTTCTTGGGAAACTTTGAGTTTTGTATCTGTGCTTTCACAGAAGCCTTCATTCATTCTCTGACGCCTCCTTTCACACTCTCCTGTCAATACGAATTCGATAATTATTTATTGGGCACCTGTGATGTGAAATGCACCCAGCTAGAATGTCCATCCTCACATTTGCCCATGTGCAGCAGTTGCCCGCTGAGTGCTATGGGCAGGCTACCATCTGCACTCCTCCAGCAGCCACTCTCTGCCTTACCCTGCCATCCTTCACTCATCAGACACAGCGGTTCTCATGGGCTACATGGAAAATTTATGCAGTGTGAAAGGGGTCTTAAGATGCAGATGCTGGGCTTGTGCTCACTATGGTCCTGATGCCCCCAGCCTAGTGAGAGCATATAGTAGCTGCTTTATACATCTTTGTCATCCCCCGGGAGATTACCAGATGCTCTGGGGCCTCTTTCTAGCGTACCCAGCATATGGAACCCCTTTGACTGCTCTGCCCTTGAAGGTCCAAAGGCCCTGGTCCTTCACCCATCTCTGAGCACATGTCTATGGCCCCACTCCCACATATCAAATCACATTACTTCCCCAGCTCTCCCAGCCTAACCCCATCCTCAGTGAACCCTCTGCTCATGCCAGTAGTTTCCATGAATAAGCCACAGGGTTGAACTTGGCTTTACATGGCTCCTGTATTTGAAAGCTTCCAGGCATTCACCATTATGTCAAGTCCCTTCCCTCTGTAGTTTCACCTCCCGAGACAAAGTTCAGAAGGAGCCCTCAACTGATGGGAACCTTTTACCTCCCAAGAAAGAAGTGAGAGAAGGAGAAGCTAGGGGCCAGAATAGGGGCAAGATCTTCCTTCTTCGATAGCAGCAGATCCATTCCCACTCTGCTCAGCCAGCACGCATCGGTGCCCACATATCGATTCAGTGGTGGGAACTTGGGCTCCACTTTTTTTGTAACTGGATTCTCTCTCCAGTCAGAATGGGAAACAGAGATGGGGACCCTGCCTGTATTTAGCAGGTGGTAGCTGCCAAGGCCCACACCTCCATACTCAAGACTCAAGGATAGACCAGGGCAGGGCTGAGAGGTCAGAGAACACTGTGTTGGCATGGCTGATGGCGGCTGCTCGCCTCTCACCCACCCTTCCCTGTTTTGACTGCCTGGGCAGCTGGGAGAAGTTTTGGTTTGGCGGGGATTAGCGGGAGAGCTGCAGCAAGGGCCTGTGTTGAATGCTGATCCAGAAGCCTAATTTAATGATCAGCATACAGCTGGATTAATAAATCCCAGCTGTCGAGGGATGGATGGAGGTGGGCTGCAGTCCGAAGGTGCTCAGCTCCCCAGAAGTCACCACTAAGCTGCTCTAGCCTTTGTGAGGTAGAAGGGAGACTCCACTTCCATACCTAAGATCTTAGACAGAACCTAGATACAGGGACTGCCCGAAGGGTCTCCTCTCTGAGGATCCTCCAGAATGTCACCATTTAAAATCTTCACATTTAGAGCAAAGGAATAATTTGCCCTGGGGAAGCTGCCATCTATTTGTAACCCTGGCAATCCATGAGTGAAATATCTGATGAGAAGCATCAGTGTCAATGGTGAACTGACCAGGTCAAGGTGTCAGGGTCTTTATGGCCTTGACAAAGCCACTAGGCTATGCCCAAATTGCCATTGGTCTTCCCCAAGCTGAGCTGGTTCCCAAGGAAACTGAGCAGGATGTGGGGCTAAGGGAGAGGAGCTCGGGCAGGGGTGAAGTGGGAGAGATGGGGGAGCTGGTGGAGGCCTCCAGAACAAAGGCTTCTGACTCTAGGGGGAGAGGCTGTTCTCTCCGGAGAGGGCTGGTGTTTGAGGGCCTTCTGCCCACTCTTTTGGGCTTCTAGGAGGGGCTCCCTTGTAGGAATAGCTCTTCCATACATGCCTGGCTTCTGGCACTTTCTGCAAACTTGCATTGGACCCCTGACTTCTTCCCTTTATCTTTTCGAGATATGGACCCCAGCTTCCTAGGGGGAGACTCTACTGCATTTCCCTTCAGAGTGTTCATATCCCCGACAGCCAGCCACTCTCTGAGATTCCACATCTTCAGGGAAGCAGAGCCTGATGGGGACATGGGTCAGGCACACCAGGGAATCCTGTCCAAAACAGAGCTCTCAGGAAACAAGGTCCACTCCCTCCTCATTCCTTTAGGTCTAATCTCATTATGTTTGGACCACACATGACTTGTTTCCTCACAACCTGGACAGCTAAGCACACTTCTCCATCACCTCTTCAGAAACCCAGTTTCTTCCACAAGCAACAAATGGGCAGTCTCTGATATAAAGTCCCCCAAATGAAAAAGGAAGCGAGACACAGAGCCCTTCCTCTGAGACCCATGCGATCGTTTTAATAATGTTCCCGTTGTGCTAAGGGCTAGCAATACCGAACATAATCTATTCAAATGCACAGGAGAATCTCACTCTGGAAAATTAGGAATCTGCATTAAAAAATTCCCAAGCCCCGGACCTTCTTTATAATAAATTAGAATTTTTTTTTTCAAGGCAAGTTCTTAACTTGGCAATTTCATTTTTGAAGTTTGGGGAATAAAGTTATTAAAAATGAGGGAGGCCTTTTTTTTCTTCCCATTTTAGTAGAGAAGCATTCATGGTTATGGCCTCGTGCTATTTGGGCACAAGCCAAGTGATACAATGGTTAAGCGGCTTCTAGCCCCTCGGTTCTGTTGCAGTCCATCCTGGAGAAATTTTGTGGTTGATTGTAAGGTCGTCACTCTGTTGATTGTGCACCGAAGGATGACTGTATGTTTAGAAAGTGCAAAAGCAGGGCCGGGCGCGGTGGCTCAAGCCTGTAATCCCAGCACTTTGGGAGGCCGAGATGGGTGGATCACGAGGTCAGGAGATCGAGACCATCCTGGCTAACACAGTGAAACCCCGTCTCTACTAAAAAAATACAAAAAACCAGCCGGGCGAGGTGGCGGGCGCCTGTAGTCCCAACTACTGGGGAGGCTGAGGCAGGAGAATGGCGTAAACCCGGGAGGCGGAGCTTGCAGTGAGCTGAGAGCCGGCCACTGCACTCCAGCCTGGGCGACAGAGCCAGACTCTGTCTCAACAACAAAAAAAAAAAAAAAAAAAAAAAGGTGCAAAAGCAGGCTGGGCATGGTGGCTCATGCCTGTAATCCCAGCCCTTTGGGAGGCTGAGGTAGGTGGATTGCCTGAGATCAGGAGTTCGAGACCAGCCTGGCCAACATGGTGAAACTCTGTCTCTACTAAAAATACAAAAAGTAGCCAGACATGGTGGCACACGCCTGTAGTCCTAGCTACTTGAGAGGCTGAGGCAGGAGAATTGCTTGAACCCGGGAGGCGGAGTTTGCAGTGAGCCAAGATTGCACCACTGCACTCTAGCCTGGGAGACAGAGTGAGACTCCATCTCAAAAAAGAAAAAAAGAAAGTGCAAAAGCAACAACCCAGTGGAACCCTCCCTGTGACCTACTTCCTCCTTCTGGTAGCTTCCTGCTAAATTCTGCCAGAGTAGCAGCACCCTCTACTGTCTTAACTATAGGACCCCAATTCCAGCATGCTGTAACTGGGTCCTTGATGCCGACCCTCACTTTATGCCCTGAAGAGGTAGGGTTAAGTCACCAGGGTGGTGTAATTCTACCATGATTGCCTAATGACCACACTGTCTCTAGAGAAACCTGGATGTGAAATAGGTGTGTGATCCTCAGTTCAGTGCATTGTGTTGATTCCAGCATCACCCTGCTGCTGTTCTGCATCTCTGCCATAGTGGCCTGGCTGTCAGCTGGACTTTCACAGCCCCCTCCTCCCACTGCCCCAGCATCCCCACTGACCCTTCCATTTGCTACTATTTCTTTCCTCTCCTGCCTTGCTTAGTATCCCAGCAAGTGTCACTCCAGCCTCCCTCCCAGAATTTTCTTGGGAACACACAACCACCCTGTCACTCCTTCTAGGCAAATACCTCTGATTCGTGTACTCTCAGAAATGTCACTCGAGACCTTCCTGTAACACCCATATGCAACATCACCCACCAAGCGAAGTTCTCACTTCTGTAGCTCCATCAGCCACTCCGGGGAGCCATCCGGGTTCACTAGCAAAGGCAACCACTTCACTCCCCTCACCTTCCCACACAAAACACACTCTCATTATCAGCACCAGCCCCCACAACTTTTCCTCAAATGCAGACACATACCTACCGTTCCAAAAATATCTTTGTCCTTGGCTTATTGGCAAGATAAATATTGTATCTATTTGAGTATGTATTCAATGTTTAGGATGTTCAGTCTGCGTGTCCCGTACGTGTCAGCTGCATGAGCATTGGACTAGAAAGCAGAAATCCTGGTAGATCCTAGTCTGACCCACTAGGCACAGCCCCTGTCGATGTGAAACGAAACTCAATGGATAGTTTAGGAACAAATTGATGGCTAGGTAGCTAGGTGCTTACGTAGCATACTTGATGATGAGTGGCATTAAAAGGGTTTTGGCAGTTCACCAAGGATGCAGCCTCATTTTTGACCAGAGAGAGACAAGACAGGCAGTTAGAACTCCCTGTTGAGATCCGCTTTGGGAGACTCACTTTGGAAGGAAGTCAAGTGTTTGCTTAAGGTCCTTTGCAAAAGCTGCGTCCCTCCCATTCCCCCCACCCTGATCCTCCAGCATCTCTCAGAGTGGGGAGAATGGTGTCTGGGACTCCAGGATATGGCACTGAGATCTGGGGTCAACACAACAGTGTCTCACTTACCCTGCAAGAGGAAGGCTAAAGCTGGGCCAGCCACACTGAGGAAGCCAGACCCATCTCTCTGGACATCGTCTTTCCCTCCCTGTCCCAGCACCATCACCACTCCAGGTGGGGCCGGGGCAGGCAGATATCCTGGGGAAGCTGGATGGGATTTGATCAGTCATTAGGATCCCCAGGCTGGTTTAATTAACTGGAGGCAAAAGGGGGTGGCTGGGGCCCCTGGCTGTGAATGGCCTCCATCCCGGCCAGGCAGCTGTGACAGGCAGAAGCGGGTTCAGATGTTTTCACACTCGCTTTACATTCCTCTCATCTCTTTAAGGGCTGGAGCCCCCTGCCTTGCAGGTCCCTCTGCTCAGCTGCCTGTGAAACACATTCGCTTTGCAGCAATAGAGTTCATTCAGCAGCTTTGAAAGCTCCCCTAAGCCTTTTCTGTGATGGTGATTGATGGCTCCCTCTGCCCCTGGGGGCAACACCCCAGGGACCATATGAGGACCCACCTTCCCTTGCTTCGACTCACCAGAACAGACTCTTCTCTTTCTTTTTTCTTTTCTGCTGGGCCTTTCTTCTCTTTGTGCGCAGTCACCTCTCTCTCTGCTTGCTTGAGCCACCCATGTCTTTAAGCTGGACATATCCCTGAACTCCAACTCACTCAAGACCTGGACTCTTCGTTGTGTAAAAGGCAAAAACAACCTCCAGGTCCAACCGTGGGGCCTTTATGCCCATTTGGAGATGGTGGGTTGTCAGCATGGCTTTAAAGCTTGGGAAGAAACACTCCACTGGCCTGGTCTAGGTTTTTTATTTGATGACCTTACTATATTCTAATATTTACCAAAAACAGAGATTTTATTGTCTACCCCCTTGTCCCCAAGCAGGACAAATGCCCTAAACAGCTACAAAAATAGTTAATGGCCCTGGGATGCAAAGCCTAAAATAAATCAGGGGGCAGGCGATCCAAGTCAGCAGCGGGTCTGGGGAGGACCTTACGTGCTCCGCCTCCCTTTCCTGCGCCGTTGGTCCTAGTTGGTCTTCGGAAAGCTTTGGTATCTGTGCGGCCTGGCAGGAGGAGGGTGGATGAGTTAGGGCCCCAGGATGCTTGCTGTTCTTGAAGTCTGTGATCTGAAGAGGAGGATGGAATGACTCAACCTCGTAGAAATTCAGGAATCAGGCCTTGTAATAAGAATTTGTATAATTCATCAGCTCCACTGCTGATGAATTATACAAATTCAGACAAGTAATTTCAGAGCTGTTTCTTTCATTCATGCATGCATTCGATAAACATTGAGCGTATCCTGTGGGCCGTGCGGACATTGTGCTGTGTACTGGGTTGCAAAATCAACGGACTTCCTGTCCTCTTGGAGCTTAGAGTCCATATGGGGCCTTAGTTTCTGCGTTTGTAAAATGAGAATAACTCTGCCCTCCCTGCCTTGCCAGACTGTTGAGAGTGTGGGTACAACAAGTACAGTGGTGTTCCTCAACCCCTTTTCACCCGCACCCCAACTTCATTCTTCACTCAATCACCTGCACATCTCCAGAAGCCCAGATGGGATTGAACCTTAATTACTTTTTATTAGGAACATAATAGGCATGTCAAATAGGTTTTACCGGCTATGAACACCCCCTCACACACTCGATACACAGAGATGTGCACACACTGGGATTCTGGCGTGCCCTCTGAAAGGCCTATTGGAAATCACCGGTTTGGGACTATTACAAAAGGGAAGGATCTTCCAGAGGGAAGCTATGGGATGGGCAGGGGGCCATCAGTTCCCAGGAAAATGCACAAAGCTGGGAAGTGGAGTCCACAACTTTCCTCTTCTTAGCCTCCTGTCAGTGACAGCTCAGGAAATGCAGTTAGGGGCAGTGAGTGTTCCATGAGTCACATTTTGTAAACCACCGCTTTTACAAACCCTTTTAAAATTAATCAACTAACCAAAACCCGCATTTACACCACTGAGTAACTCTTCTGTGGCCTGTTCTATCCATTTGGCCCAAGATCAGAATGGAGGTAACCGAGAGCCTCTTTGAGCTACGTTGGGCTGCCTGGCTCTGCTGCCGGCCCTTCCTCTCCCTGGGCTAACTGGGTTGGGGAATATTTTGAGGAACCCTCTTTGGCCTCTCCCAGGCTTTGGGATCCTGGAGGTCTTTAACACATCACTCATCATTATCCCCTTGGGATCATCCTTCGCTCACTTAACACATGGGAGTACACCGCGGGCAGGCATGGAAGCTGGGAGACCAGCCCGCTCATGAGATGGACAAAGGGCCCGGTGTTGGGGTGCATTCAGATGAGGCAGGAGTCCAGTCTTCCGAGGCCTGGGGAGGGAGGAGAAGCAGGAAAGGCTTCTTGGAAGAGTTGAAGCTGCATCTGGGTGGGAGGCAGGCTGTGGGGGACATGAGGACAGTCCCTGCTGAGGCAGCTATGGGAGCAAAGGCAGGAAGGTGGACACCATCGGAAAGGCAGGAGGGTGGACACCATCGGAAAGGCAGGAGGGTGGACACCATCATGCGCACTCAGGCAACCAAGGGTAGGTCTGAGGCGATAGGGTAAGGGGAGGAGGGCTGGGCAGGTGCAAGGCTGTGGATCCGTGAGCAGCTTCCAGGAGTTTTGAAAGTTCCGTCGGCTTTTTCTGTGACTGTAATCGAAGGGTCTCTCTACGCCCAACACCCCAGGGGCCATATGGGGACCCACTTTCCCTTGCTTTGACTCATCAAAACAGACTCTTCTCTTTCTTTTTTCTTTTCTGCTGGGCCTTTCTTCTCTTTGTACACAGTGACCTCTCTCTCTGCCTGCTTGAGCCATCTACGTCTTTAAACTGGACATATCCCTGCACTCCAGCTCGCCTGAGCAGGCCCAGGTCTGGAGCGCCCTGGACTCTGTGCCCCACAACATTGTTCATGCCCCCTGCTGCCTCCTACCTGTTAAGGCCAAACTTGATGTTTATCAAGTGACCTCAAGCCCTGACCTCTTCCCGGGTCCTTGGCTTCTCTCCTGGTTGCCAGGAAACTGATCCACACCTGGCTTGCCCTGACCTGGAGGGAGTGCCAGCCCTGCTGGGTCCGCCTGAAATCTCAGCGGCCCCTAGAGGGCCAGGCCTGGGCAGCCCCAGGGAGCCAGAACACAAGGTTTTGGCAGCTTAAGGGGGCCCTCCTGGGGCTGGCTGGCGCCCACTCTGCCATGTCAAATGGAGGGCTCAGAAAAGAGAATGTCCTCTTAGAAGGAGTGTCTGTGTTTTTTTGTACTTTTAGTAGAGATGAGGTTTCTCCATGTTGGTCAGGCTGGTCTCGAACTCTTGACCTCAGGTGATCTGCGCACCTCGGCCTCCCAAAGTGCTGGGATTACAGGCATGAGCCACCGTGCCTGGCATAATCCCAGCTATTCGGGAGGCTGAAGAAGGAGAATCACTTGAATCCGGGAGGTGGAGGTTGCGGTGAGCCAAGATGGTGCCATTGCACTCCGGCCTGGGCAACAAAAGCGAAACTCCATCTCAGAAAAAAAAAGAAAAAGGAAAACAAGGAGTGCCTGTGCTGAGAAGGTGCAGGCCTGGGTGTTCAGCGTGTTCAGAAAGAGGCCCTGTGGGAGGTGTGTGGGGGTTTAATAGTCAAGCAAGACCGTAGGCGAAGGAGGGGTGGCGGTGGGCATAGGAGGTGTGGGGGCACTGGGGCTCATCTGAACAGAGGGTGGGATTTGGATTTGATTCAGAGGAGAAATCTAGCAAAAGAAAGCATTGGAATTGCTTAGAAACCAAGGTTTGCTGGGCATCTGCTGCTTGCAATGCACCCTCACATATGGTCTCACAGTAGCCCTGGAAAGAGATATTAATAGCTCCGTTTTTACCTGATGGGGAAACTGAGGCTCAGAGGAACTGAGTCCTTGCCTTGGGCATGCCACTCAATTCCAAGCTGGTAACGCATAATGTAACCTTCTGTGACACCACGGGCCCCCTGTTCCTGCACTTGAACTCACACTTGCCTACTTCCCAGGGAGCTTATGCAGAATGGGTTCCTCCAGCAGGGGTGGCACCCATACTGGCAGGACCCCCAGGGCAGCCCACATGAGAGAAACAACAGCAGCCAGCTCTCAGGGTGTGGGCTGTAGGGTATGTGGATTATATTAACAATAACCGCCATATGCTGAATAGCTACTGAGTGCCAGCTACTTTGCATATAATTGTCTCATTTAATGCTGAACACCCTGTACCTTGAGTATAATTATTCCCATTTTATAGATGAGGACTCTGGTTGAGAAAGGTTGAGTAACTTGCCCAAATCACACAGGCAGGAGAGAGCCAAATACAAAGTAGAGATTCATCCCAGCACATCGTGCTCTGTGCCATTGTCTCCAGCTCTGGGCTGGACACCCAATTCCCCCCAGTCGGTTATATGGTCAGGAACTGTAGACTTATCTTTTGTGGCCTGAGGATTCCGGGTCAAGGAGGTAAATCTGCAGCTAAAATGGTAGCATTCAATCGGACCTACCCACTCCGTACCAGTCATTCCTGATTCAACAGATATTTCAGATACTCTCTCTACCAGACACTGAGGCTATGACAGTAAACAGAAAAGCCCTGGTCCTGCCCTCAAGGATCCTATAGTCTAGTGAGGGAGGGAGGCGAGTGAGCAGACAGGTCGCAGCAGCATGCTGAGGGCCACGCAGGCCTGGGGGAGAGGAGCCTGACCCGATTCCAGATGCTCTGCCATCATCCCCTGGAAGAGACAGCTATCCCCATCATGGCGGTGGGGGGTAGGAGGCACCTCGCCTATTTTTCAGATGAGGAACCTGAAACCCCGGAAGGTAAAGTTACATCTTTAAGGTTGTAAGTGGTAAGGGGGGGATTCAAAACTAGTTCTGTCTGAAATGGATGCTTCTGCTCTCCCCAACGCCAACCATCTTCTGTGGGTGCTGGAAAGACCTTGGTGTCAGCCTCTCTTCTCAACCATCTGCTCCCACCTCCCATGAGCAAGAAAGGAAGTCTGAAGGGAAGTTGGCAGGAGGCAGTAGCTGAATGCAACTTGGGCCTCCAGGCTCCAGAAGGCTTGAAGCCCCTGCAGGCAGGTTTCCTCTGAGCTCTCGGCCTCCAGGCTCCTCGTAGCTTCGGAGGGAAGTCGACCCAGCTTTGAGCCACCTTCGATTAATAAACCAGCTGTGCCTTCCTACCTGGGTTCCGCGTGGGAGAACTGTTTCTGGCACCATCATTGTTGGGAGAATGATTTGAACTCGTAGGGGAGAGGTTTGTTGAGGGAGTGGGACAAACTGGAACCAGCAGTGAGGATGGGGTGGACTAGATAGAGACTTAGAACACGTGCAGAGGCGGAGTGAAGTTTCATTCTAATTTGAGCCCCCCACACCTCCTGCCTCTTTTTTCACAGAGTGGAAAAAAAAATCTTTCCATTCTCCTCTTCAAAGAAAAGTAATTAAATGCTCCAATTCATATAGTACGATGAGTCAGAAGGCCCTCTGTGGGCTTCTGTTTTCTCATCTGCGAAATGGAGGTGATGATAACCTACTGTGCAGGATTATTGTGAAACATGAAAGCCCACATAGCTTTTTTCTCTTTTTTGTTTTTGTTTTTGTTTTTAAGAGACAGGGTCTCGCTCTGTCTCCCAGGCTGGAGCACAGTGGTACAACCATAGTTCACTGCAGCCTAGACTTTCTGGACTCAGGCGTCCTCCTGCCTCAGCCTCTCGAGTAGCTGATACTACAGGCACACACCACCACATCCAGCCTATTTATTTTACTTTTTGCAGAGATGGGTTCTTGTTTTGTTGTCCAGGCTGGTCTTGAACTCCTGGCTTCAAGCAGTCCTCCCGCTTCAGCCTCCCAGAGCACTGAGATTACAGATTACAGTGGCGTGAGCCTCTGCACCCAGCCCAGACATATTTTATTAGCTTACTAGAACAAAACATGTCACTCTTCCTTACAACTGGAAAAAGACAGTGCTTTACAGAAAAGAAGCATCTGTGGGGGTTTTGGGTATCATTGAGGGCAAGTAAGATCTTCCCAGCACCCCTTAAAACACACCAGGGAGCATCTCCTACTCATTTTCATGAGTAGAAGACCAGACTGCCAGTGTGGCTGGATCTCTCAGCCCCACCCAGATTTTGCACACCTGCATATACATCTGAAAACTCCCGACTCTTCCCATTTCTTTTTAGAATGGGAAAAGAAAGAACCTTCAAACCGAGAATCTGATTCAAACCAAGAATCAGGGTTTCCTTAGCTGCAAGCTTAAGGCAGAACTGGTTCTGGCTAGATGGCAGAGAGAAGTCCAGTGGTTATAGCATCTACAGGAGGGAAGTGCATGGAGGTGAGGGCCCCAGGGTATTTGCCCCAAGAAAGAACTCTAGGCCAAGAGAGGACATGGGAAGCACAGAACCCACTTCAGCCTCCCAAAGCACTGGGATTGCAGGCATGAGCCACTGCACCCACTCCAGAAATATTTTCTTAGCATGTGTGTAGGTGCTGGCACAGCGTCACATCTCATAGGGGCCTCCACAGGGAATGCTGCCTCCTGCCCCACCAGTAACCATTGTCTGGTTCTCTTGATTAATCAACACAACCTGCAGAGTGAGTATTATCTCCTGCATTTTACAGATTAGGAAACCAAAGAGATCAGGAAACTTGTCCCAAAACACGTAGCTAATAATTGGCAGAGGAGCATCAAACCCAGGGCCGGATCCTCTGCTCTTTCCATTCTCTGAGGCTTTTCTGATCTCCCAGGCAGTTCTCAGGACATTGTTCAACGTTGCCTGAGCTTCCCCTGGTTGAAAAGGGACAGTCCTCCATGCCTGCACTGATGCCTACCTGTCCCTTTCCCCAGCGGGCTGCCAGGGCAGGCTCTCCAGAGTGCTCTGAGGGCTCCTTGGAGAAAAGCTCCAAATCTGGAGTGGCCAGTTCTGAGACCAGCTGTGAATGCACCAGGTGGCCCCCTGGAGTGGGTAAGATGAGTTTCTTCCCATGCCAGACCAAAAAGAATGGAAGAAAGCTACTTGGGGAAAAACTGAAATTAGAGATGTGCTAAAATGTTTAACAACTTGCTCTCAGAGTGGGGGTGGGGAGCACAGGGGCAAGCCCTGATTTGCAGCATTTGCCAATTTCCATGGTATAAATGCTCCCACCATGGCCAATTTCAAGCTCCCAATGTGATGTCAACCAATTTGCAAACTTTCTGAAGATTTAACAATTGGCTTTCACAGGCCAGAACAAGGCAGTTTCAGCCCACTGCTTAATAGCCACAGCCTGCGCCTGGTTCACACCTGAGCCTACTTTTTAGACTGTGCTGCCCAGTAAATTCCCCCCAAAAAACTTACTTCAAGTTATCCCCATCCTCCTGGCCCCCAAGCCCTGTGGACAGCTGCAGGTCCTCTCCCTTTGAGCTCCAGTTCTTGGGAAGTGGGTATCTCTGGCTAGAAAAAGAAACCTATTTGGGGATAAACACTCATTCTCCAAACCTGCAGGAAATGCAGAGTTTGCTGACTTGGCCCCCATGAGCTATATAAATTTGAGTCATCGTCCTCCTCAGACCAGCTCTGCTGTCTTCTTCCCATACTTCTGCCGGTCACAGCCTCTCAGCTGGGGCCTCTTAGGACACTGGCAAGTGACCACTTTTGATTTACATTTTATTCTGAGCTTTCCTCTTTCACCTACCAGGGCCTTCCCCACCCACCTTTCCCCGAACTCCTGCCTAGGAGGGGGACTTCATCTTCCTTCATCCCTCTTCATCCGAGGAGCTTCAGCTAACAGAAGCCGTTTGTGGATTCCTTCAAGGACACGAGGAAACTCACTCCTAGTGGGCAGAGCAGAGCACACTCTTCCCCCTACATGTCACCCTCAAACGAGCTGTGCAGATGTAGCTATGCCTTGCTTTATGGCAGAAGTACATTCCGGAAATCTCGTGTTTAATAATAACAACCTCTCCTCCATCTGTGAAGCACTCTAGAGTTTCCAAAGCACTTTTACATACTACACATCGTCAAATCCGAGCCTCACACCAGCACTGTGTGGTGGGTGCTGATGATTAAAACACCCTCATGGTGTCTGAGCCTGTTGGAGTTGGAGGGGACTTCAGATATCATGTAACCCAGCCACCCAGCTGAAGCTCCCATCTTCTCCACCGTGGCCCAGCTGGTCAGTCCGACTCTACTTGGCCTCTGCAGTGGCAGGAAATTCACCTGGAAAGGGAAGCAGCCCATTCCAGCCTTAAAGAGTTGGGGGACTGGAAAAGTATTATTTAGGTTGTCTCCTTGTTATAGATCAAATGCGTGGCTTGTAGTTCGGCCCTTTGAGTCAAACAGAACTGATATAATCAAATCCCTTCATTCAGATATTCAAAGGGGGCTTTCATGTCTCCCCTTCTCCCCCATCCTACAAATCTTGCTTATATATTCCAGGTTCCTTCAAATATTCCTCATACAACGAAGTACTGAACCCCTTTACCATCCTGGCCGACTCTGCTTTGAATGTATTTTCATGTACTTGTTTAATCAGAGTAGTGCAAGACCAGAAGTTCCTGCATGCTGTGAGCAATGCCTCTGTTAATGCATCCTCAGCTAGCATTAGTTTAGGTTGGATTTTTTTGACAGACACATTACACTTTTGATACGTTGAGCCAGCTGTCAACTAAAACACAGCTATTAAGCCATGTCTCTCCTTCCCTGCACTTCAATATTGATTTTTCTTGGCCCAAATGTTAGAAGTGTTAAATTTTAACTTATTAGATGAAGATTAATCTTATCAGATTTAGCCCCTTGCCAAAATCTGTAAAGATCTTTTGGATCCCAGTTTCATGGCATTCATAAATTTGTTGAGCATTTTTTTAGACGTTCTCTAAATCACTGATTAAAGTGCTGAATAAGAGGATAAGGAGGAAGCATGTGACACTCTTTTGGAAACCTGCCCCAAACTGATATCTATCCTTTAATTGTCATCCCTTGGGTGTAGTTTGCTAATCCATGCAATTGTCCACCAGGCTGCGTCTCTCCGCGTTTTCTGCCAGGCTATCATGGGAAATACCTTGCTGAGGTCGCTTACACCATGTTTTCCTGATCTGCAAGCTTAACGATCATGTCAGATCCATGAACTGAGCTTTCTGATAGCAGTCTATCATCTTTGTGATCCCAGTGCCCAGCATGGTGCCTGGTACATGGCAGGGACTCAAGAAGTATTTGAAGAAATGATCAGTTGCGTTAGTGAATGAAGGGATGAATCTGGCCCAGATAAGTGTGAAGATGAGTGGGTTTTAGTTTTTTTCATAATTCACTTTCTTTCTCTATTTTGAAAGTACAAGCATTTGCTTCTACTTTCTTTCTTACAGCACCTCCTTAATACTCATGAATTCCAAAAGGTCTCCAATTTGCTTACTGATGAGAAAATAGGAGCTTAGGAAAGTTAAAGAATTTGCCCAAGGTCAAAGGCTAATAGGGGGAGATGGTAGGATTCAAGCAATTGTCTTCTGGCTTCCAGGCACCATGATGCTATGTCTAGCCTCTTACCCACTGAGATTGGAAAGGCTCCCCCAGATCAGCCAACAGTGGCAAGGGTATTTCTGCCTAATAAACAATGATACAATCTAGGAAAGCACAGTCTCAATCTCATTCACCATCCATCATTCATCTATTCATTGATTCAACAAATATTTATTGAACACCTACTAGTGCCAGGCTATTCTGGGCCCTACGAATTCAACTGTTACAATCACTCCATGAGTTTATGTTTTAGCTGGGAGTGAAGAGAAAATCAATAAGCACATAAATACAGAATATAGTCATGGTAAGGGCTATGAAGAAAAATAAAGCAAAAGGCGGAGGGGCTGTATGGTACTCCAAAGAGGTGGCATCTGAGCGGAGATCTAAATGAAGAGATCTAAATGAAGACATGCAAATGTCTTGGGGATATATGCACCAGCAGTGCTTGTATTCACAGAAGTATAATACTTTTTCTTCCAGAAAGCAGGGACCTAGATTCATATGATGAACTTTGCAACTATAAAATATCTGATTCTTTCAAGGCACGTTCATTCATTTATTTACTCACTCATTTTCTCCGCAAGTATTTTTAAATAAGCATCAAACCTTTTTACTAAGTATGTGCCAGTTGGAAGCTGGCTATGAAGGAGGGACCAAGGCCTCAGAGGAGAAGACAGATAAGTACATGAAGCCCAACACCACATGTGGGGAGAGCTACCATCACACTATGGACAGGGTGGTATAAGAGATCAGTTGAGGCTTATCATCATTCACACTTTTAGACATTTCTTTGACTGAAGGAAATAAAAAAGCATGAAATTCCTTAATGATGGTTTTTAAAAAAAATTAAATCGTTGAACCATTTCTTTAAACAAAACCTTAGATAGAAAATCTAACAGATAGTATTAAAAGGAGTTGCTCTGGTTGGTATAAAATTGCCGACCTTGGGACACCTTCATAAACATGTCACAGATTATGAAAACCCCTGCCCTAAATATTTGTTATGGCCAAGAACAAGAATCTGTCCATTGCCCACTAAAGACTGCTTGTCTTGAAGTAGCCAGGTAAACCAAATTTGGAGAGCCATTCAGTCGTCAGTCAAAACCGCTGGGACCATTGCCTGTGGCTTGCATTAAAGGGAATAAATAAACCTGTGTCCAAATGACAGCTGATTCAGCTCCTTTATTCCTGCTTTTCAAAGTCATCAAATCAACTGTATGATGGTCCAAACGATTCATAAGCACAATTTAAACGGTTCATCCTATTGTTTTTTTCTCCTTCTGGGCAAGGGTTACCATATTTGCGTTAAGAGTCATCTCTTTTCAGAGTGTGCTGGGCGTCTCCTGGTTTTGGATGGCCTGAAGTTTTCTAGAACATGCTCATTTGAAGAAAGCCAGCTTTTCTCCCCACGGTAGCACACGTACGAATGGACGCTCAGTGTGTGCTCACAGTTCTGTTGCCCACATGCTCTCTTCCGGGCACAGCACAGGCCAAGGCAGACCTCACACTACAGCCTGGAGACCAGTACCTTGGCCATGCTAACCCACCATCTCCCCTTTCTTCTCTCTGCAGATGACGGCAACCGCCCAGCCACCCTCCAAGGCCCAGGCTGTCCACATCTCCACCCCCTCAGCTGCTGCCAGCACACCTGTACCCAGTGCCCCCATCGACCCCCAGGCCCAGCTGGAGGCTGACAAGCGAGCTGTGTACAGGTAGGAGACACTTCAGCTGTGTCTACAGCCCTCAACCAGCTTCAGGCCCAGCTCAGCTGTGAGTGAGAATGCAGGCCAAAAGGTGGGCTCGACCGAGATGACGACCAATAGCTATTCTCCCTTGGCCTCCTCTCTCTAGTCAATTCAGAAACCCCTCAGCTGGCCACAGTGACTCTACCTTTCTGGAAATGTCTAGGGAGGGATATGGAGGCCTAGGCAGCATCTTCCAAGAGCAGCACTTCCTATCTCAACCAGGCAGATGACCCCTAATGGGTATCAGAAACCCTCCGCTCAGTCAAACAGGCAGCTGCCTCAGGACCCTGTCCTCGCCCTGTGCCCCATTGTTGCTTTCCCTCCATCAAGCCCGCCAGAGCTTGGCGGACCTCTGACCGCACCCTCTAGGACTTGGCAGTCCACAAACTTTAGGAGGCAGGAAAATCACAGGGAGAGCTTGTTAAAACACGTGGTTCTGGGCTCCATCCTCGAAGACGCCAGATCAGTAGATCAAGCTATAGGAAGAGGGATATGCATTTTTTAAAAGCATTCCAGGTGAATCTGATGCGGCTGGGTATTGGACCACACTTGGATCCATGGTAGTCTTTGTTTTTACATAATAGACATTGGGTGTGATTGTAGGTTCTGGCACTTTTCCCCAAGAAGGGGAGTTTGCTGAGGACAGGCAGCTTGTTTCGTCTTGTTCTGCATCTGCCCCACGCATCCAGGGCTGAGTCTGGAATGTTGCAGAGGGTGGAATGGGGCTCAGTGAAATGCCTCTCTCCTTGATGAACTCCCGTTCTTGTACATAGTTGGGGAGGAAGATGCTGTCACCTGAGAACCAACCTGAATGAGGTTCCTACAGGGACTTTGGTTATCATATCCACTAAGAATATGATAACCGAAGGTGGGGACTAAGGTGCCGAAGTCTGCACTCAGTATTGAGGCTGGACCCTTGCTCACATTCCCTTGTGGGAGCTTATATGTTCACATGCATCAGCAAGCATGGCTTGCCTCTGGCTGGGCACACACTGCAGCAGGTGCGAATGCCAGTAACACGTGGAATGATTCACCCAAGACTAATGAATAGGAAGATTTATTTCTTTCTGACTCCTCCCCCACCACCCCAATGACAGTGCCTTTATGGTAATGGTGGTAATTAGGGCTGTTATTCTCATTCTCATCGGCATTATTTTTAGTTCCTCAGATAAGCCAAATGCCTCTAATACCAACAGTTGGGAGTCCAGAGCAGTGGCCTCTGATCACAGATCCTGGCACTGGGGGCCTCCCAGGCCCAGCAGAGGGACAAAACATAGCACCTGTGCCCTGCCCTGTGAAACACATAGGCCAGGCCCAGCTGCCTGCCGGTGGAGAGCTATGGCTTGGGCCCCAAAGAACTCCAGGACCTGATCATGGTACCTGTCAGGGAGACTGTAAGAAAGGTCAAGCTAGCCACCCCAGTGTGAGATGGGCCTCCTTCCCTCTGCCTTTCCCTCTTTACACTCTCTTATTGAATCCTTACTATTCCTATGTGCGGGCTGTGCTAGACTCCAACAGAAGGAGGGTCAAGGTACAGGCTCTTCCCTCCGTCTCTCCAGGCACCGTCTCACGTGCAAACAAGAAACCAGAGCTACGTGGTCAGAGCAACAGGGAAGACTTCACAAAGAAGGCAATATTTGAGTTTGGTCCTAAAGGTTGAGTAAGAGACCCCACTAGGTGGAGAAATGGGATGGGAGACGACCTTTCAGGACAGCCAGTGGCCAGAGAAGCTGGGAGTGGAGAGGTGAGACTGCACAGCCACCTGTAATTAACCCGGGCAAGGTGCGGTGGGCTTGTGCTTTTGTGGGGAGCATAAGGAGGGAAGGGAGTAACATGGCCTCTGACAGCCTGATGACATATGCTTGTCATACTCTGTTTGGAGCATTGCTACTCAAAGTATGGCCTGTGGACTCGCAGCATCACATCACCTGGGAGCAGATTAGAAATGCAGGCTCTCAAGGCTCACTCAGGCCTAGGGACTCACAATCTGAATTTTCACAAGATCTCAGGGGATTCCTATGCATCCTGAAGACTCCCCTCGCAGCTGCTCAGACCCCTGGGACGGGGGCCTGTAGTGAGCATAGATCATGGTCGAGAAAGACCCCCAGATGAGTGGTGTAACAAACAGTTTTTCGAAACCTAGGTTTGAGTCCCACCTCCACCGTGTCCTAGCCTCTCTGAGCTTTCATGACCCGGTGGAACCTAAGCCGCAGACTTGATAAGAATCATGGAGGCACCTGGCCCCGCGTCTGGCACCAAACAGATGGGTTTATTAGGTCCTCACCAATGCGAACCATGGGTTCCAAAGCCCTTCTCACAATACCAGGCACGTACCCTACCCAGGCCAACCTGCAGGAGAGGTGGGTCACCGCTCCCATGGGAGCCATCACATGAATATCACTTGAAGTATGGCCTAGACCTTTCTGCAATTAACACTTCTTCCTACTCCCCTTCCCTCCTGGGCTTTATCTTCTCCCACGGGGCTGACCACCTGCAACCTTGGTGTTTGCCCAAAGTATGTCTGCAGCTATCTGACCTGGAAGAGGGAATCCCAGGCAAATGTGGCTGCCCCAGCACCTCAGGACACCAAACGGACAGCAGCAGCATGCTGGCTTCCCATCTCTCCAGTCCTGCTGCTGCTTCCTGGCCCGGCAGCCCCAGGATTGTCTCCTACAACCACACCTCTCCCATTAGTACCAGCCGCGCTCTCTGCAGCCATTGCCCCGGGATGACCGGGCAGGGAGCTCAGCCTCCTGTAGGGTCAGGTAATTTTAATTAGATTTGCCTGCCTGGGGCAGCCTGGCTGCTCCAAAGCACATCGGGGAGTCGGTGTTTCATGTCAATAAATGTAACCAGACCCTTTCCATTCAGATGAGTGCCCCACACCGGCTTTTGGGAGCCCCCATCATGGCCCCTCCTAGAACCACAGATGAAGGAAGGGTGAGGGTGGCCCCTCCCTGCCTAGGGCCCTGCTGGGTGGCAGAGGGACAGTGTGACAAAGGGGAGGGAGCCTGCCAGTGCCCGGGAGGTTTTATTTGTGTATGAGGATGTGTTAATGAAATGTACTAGTTCCCTTCTGATGTGGAAACTGTGGGGTGGGGGACGGAGGGCAGCGTCTGTCTTTAATTGGATCATACCAGAGCATCATCTGGACTAATCAGCAAAGCAACCAGGGGCTCCCGCTCAGATTAATGATTGCAGTCTCATCCGAGCAGATCCCATGATTGGATACACATCGCGGGTAACTGTGTTTGTGGCCCAGGAGCAGCACTGAGAGGGCGTCCAAAGAGGGGAGGCCAGTGGAGTGAGGGACCACAGGTTTGAACCTCCCAAACCTCAGTTCTCTCTTCCCCCAGCCCCCACCTCAACCCTGGGGTTTTCTCCCAAAGAAGTTCAAGCTTAGCTTGAGCCACAGTACCCATCTGCCCATGCTGGTGATGGGTTCGATGTTAGGTGCTGCCTAAATCGGGGGATTAGGTTGCCAGCAGTGCACAGGCAGGGCCAAAAGGGTGAGGTTAATCCAGCTTTCCCTCCCCCTCCTCCCCTCCAGTCTCCTTCGTTCCCCTTTGAAGTGAGTGGGTTCCCATGGAAACCATGGTGTCCTGAGGAGCGGAAGAGGGGCAGGAGCTAGGCCTGGCCAGGTGCTGGTGGGGGAGGAGGTTGGCTTTCCAAAGACTGCTCTGCTAAACCTCTCTGAGAACCAGGGACGTGGAGGTGCTAAAGTTGTTGCCCATTATTGATAAGGAAAAGCTGGGCTGGAGGCATGAGCAGTAAGAAGACAGAGAGGGCAGTGGTGCTTTGCCTTTCCATTAGGAACCCAGAGAGTGGAGCTGCTGGTCAGGGGTAGAGGGTGAGGTGGCTTCCAGACCCTGCCTGTCTCCTTTGCGGCATTACTCACGATTGAATTAACTGAGGTAGCATTTGGGTCAACCTTATTTCTGTTTCCCTCGCTATACTGTTAACTCCAGAGGACAGGGTCTGCGTCTATCTTGCTCACTGCTTTATCCCTAGCACCTTACATGATACCTTAGAGTCAGCAGCTTAGACGAAGTAGCTACTGCATCAAAGCTTGTTGGATGGCTTCATTAAATAGGTTAGGGAGCACCCCATAAATTATCATAGTTCTAGGTTGATGTGCTGTCAAATGTCTCTCGAGGCGGGGAAAGGGAGCAGCTCCGATCTGTAGCATTTGCTGATCCCCGTGATGTAAATACTCGTACCATGGCCCATCCCAAACCGCCCACCTGATGCCACCGAGCAGTAGGGAAGACATGAGCAGGGCGGGCTCTCACTGGCCTCAGAGCCCAAATCCCACACAGGGAGCCAGGTTCCAGGTGCACAGTCTCTAGATTGACATGGGTAAGCCCATCTTACAGGCCAGTTCTTTAGAATGGTATTACTGATACTTCTAGCTGCCATCCTACATTCTTGGTCTGCACTGTCCTGTCTGGGCCACTCCTGGGTTCTGAATTTGAAATGTTCTCTCTTAATGAACTCTTGGAACAGCACCTGGTGTGGATAGGTGTTTTATAAGTGTCTGTAGTGATAATTTTCCACCTCAATGCCAAGGCAGTCTGTCTCTTTCCATCTGCTTCAACAGCACCCCACCTTCACTCCAAACTTCTCCGTCTTTTCCAAGTGGCTTCCAAACCTTTCCTGGTCTACCAGCGAATGATCTCCTTCCTCGCAGCTCCAGAAACCCTGCCTCAAACCATTCTTCTGCTTCCTCTTTAGTTTCTTAGCTCTGAGAATCTTGCACTTTCCACACCATGTGTCTAGTTCTTTCTCCCACACATCACAAGCTCAGAACTTCTACCCACATGGGACCACCAGAGAGCTCATGCTCAAGTCCAGCTCTAGTTCAGTAAAAGCAATGTGAGCCCTGTTTATAATGCACTTGTTTCTGTCTTATGCAGACTGGACGGCAGAATCCACACTTGCGTGGGGAAGGAACAGAGCAGGACAGTAGGCAGTGTTCAGATCACTCCCTTGAGACTATCCTAAAGGTCATGGAAGTTCCCAGCATGATCCTGACAGCCCTATAGCTAGAGGTGCAAATGCAGCCATGGCCCTGTGTTGGGCAGTGGGAAATAGAATCATGTTCTAGAAATAGACTTGGTGAGAACTAGCTTTGTCACCTTGGGCTAGCTCATCTCTCTGGGACTCTGTTTTCTCAACTATCAAAAAGAAAACTGATAGTAGCTAGAATACAATAAGATAATATCTGGCATACAGATCAGTGTTTAGTAGACTGGGGTATTTTAAACAGAGGAGCCAGCGTACGTTGCTTTGGCCCATTCAGGATGTGAAGTCTGGTACATTCAGGGGGACAGGATTCAGGGATACGAGCCTTTGGACTTAGGCTGCCTGGTTCACACTCTAGCTCCATCACTGGACACTAAAACTTTCTGTGCCTCAGTTCCCTCATCTGTAAAATGGGGCTAAAAATAGTACCATCTCCTTATCTAGATTGTCATGAGGTTTAAATGAGATAACGCAGGTAATGTGCTTGGTAAAGAACCTGGCAGGTGGTCCACGTTCTGTGGGTGTCAGCCGCTGTTGGACATATTGGTGTCAGGCAGGAACTTGTGAGCCAGGAGGTAAATGCTGAGAGGCGGTGCAGCAAGAGGCAGGGCTGCCAAAGGTTTCCAGTCAAGTGGTCTTCGCTCTACAATTCAATTAATTATTAACTGAGCTCCAACATGTGTAAGGCATTGTAAATTCGGAAAGGGGTCCTGTCCAGGGATGGACGGAAATATAGGCGTAGAAAGTAGCAGCGACATAAACTTGGCACACAGTATGGGCTCAAAAAAGTATTTGTGGATTTGACTGCAGAGCTTCTGGCCCTCAGTGTAGCGTGGGAGAGTTGCACTGCTTTTCCCAAGGGAGGTGAGTCCCAAGAGAATGACAGCCATGCTACGGGTCCCAGGGCTGGGCTGGTGGATGGGGTGGGAGGAATCTCTCCAGGTTTGAGGCTAGACAGATAGGCTGGGGGGTCCTGTGTGACTTCCTCTGTAGCAGCTGCCTGGTCAGGACCCTGGGAACTGGCACGTCCTAATGAAGTGTCTTTGAGAGAACTCTTCCACCCTGTGACCAAAGAGTGTTCTGGCTCCAGTGAAGTTGACCCTGGGGCTTAACCCTCTGCCTTCCCTGGCATTGGGCTTGGTCATTCCTGGAATGTGCTGGGTGAGGTGGCCTGAGAATGGTGTGGGAGACATGCAGCCATTCCAAGCAGAGAAGTTAGGACCAGATGCTTTGTGCCAGGGCCTCTGGACTACTAGGTGCTGTGGGCAGATGTTCCAGGCTGTGTTCTTGGCTGGGCTTTGTGGGATGGGGGTTCTAGCAGATAGTCCCTGCTTTTTGAAGCAGCTGGGTTCACTGGCACCTGAGGTAACATCTCAGCTGCTGACTATAGTCAGAGGGGTGATCCTGCTGGAGCCATAATCTGAAAAGTGAAACCATGCTCAGATTTCCTCTGTAGCAGGCAAAGCCCATTCCCTGCCCTTTCTACGGCATAATAAGGCCTCCTGCGCCAAGCCCAGCCTCTGCGACTGCTGCTGACAGGCCCAGAGGCTGCAGCTGTCTTGCTCAGGGAGCAGGTGTGCTCAGGAGGGATGGGTCCTGCTGCTTCCACGGCTCACCTGCCTGGCCTAGGCATTATCCAGGGTCCCCGCCAAGACAAACCCCATTGAAAAGAGATCCACGAGTCCTGAAATCTGATGACCTTTATCCTCACAAGGTTGTTAGGATTCAGTGAGATAACCAATGCTAACAGCTGGCAGTGCTTGGCACACAGAAGTCTCTTGGTGAATGGTAGCTACATTCACGAAGAAGGACTACACCGGGTCTGTCACCCTTACAAGAAGGAAGACAACCAGCAATTGGGCCTCCTGCAAGTGCAAATGACGTGGGGTGGGGTGGGAGGAGAACAGAAAGCTGGGGCCATGAAGGTTCACGTGGCCAGTGTCTTCTCACCGGGCCTGAGCTAAGCCAGCTTGCCCATCTTTTAACCATAGTGCCACTTTCTGCTTTTCCCAAGCACTGATCCTTTTCATGGTTGAGTGGAAAGAACCTGAACTGAGACTTTAGTCTTCATTCTGACTCTACCGTCTGGCAAATCATTTAACTTCTTTAGATAAGCTTTCCTATCCCACAGGGTAGGCATCAAACAAGGAAAGGAGAGATCTGTAAAAATGTTAAGGCCTCTCCAAACACACACAAGTATTATTACAAGAGGAGGTTCTTTTGGAAACTCACCGAATGAAGCAGAGATTCTCTCATACAGCAACAGTCTCGTGGCTCCCAGGGTAATCCTGGCAGCTCAGTTCTTGGACCCCAGGATGTGTATGACTCAAAAATAGTAGAGAAAAGGGGGAAGGCAGATGAAGTGAGTCCAGTAATTGCTCACAAGTAGTACATGGGAGAGAGGGGAGAGCACACGATTTGGAGTTTGAATACCCGGATTTTAAATCTCAACTCAGTTACTGCATAGCCTGATGCAATCATTTAACCACACAGCACATCCGTTTGCTAGTGAGTGAAATGGGAGTGAGAAGCCCATTGGGGTATCAAAATGCAATAAGCATATATAAGAGCACTTTACAAAGTGCCACTAAGTGTGTGTGGGTGTGTGTTTAGTCCTTGACTGTGATCAAGACAACATGGTTAGGGCTCACCTCCTCACAGCATCTCTTCCCCTTGAAGTTCTTTCTCTAGGGGGACTGGCTGAATTTCTGGTAACGGATGGAATCTCTGACCGCCTTTCACTAGCTGCCTAATTTGAGGAAAGACTTTTGTCTTTTCTCTTTTGTTTTAACTTTTATTTTAGGTTCAGGGTGCAGGTGCAAGTTTGTTATACAGGTAAACTGGTGTCACGGGGACTGTTGCACTTCTCTTTTCACTGCCAGAGTCACCTCGCCTTGTTATGAAGGGGCTGGACACGACATCCCCACCAGGTCTCATGTGTCAGGCTCTTTGTATTTTTGCCCTCGCAGAGCAGTTTTAACTTTCACTGTGTTGAGATTTCACATAGATGCGTTTAATGTGCTGGGAGGAGTGTGTGTGTGCATGTGTCTGAAGGGAGGAGGGCTGAGCAGACTGCGACCTGCCCTGGGCCCCACACTTGCCGGGAATGGACCTGTCCACCCACCTGGGGGAGGAGAGCTGGGCTGGAGCCCAGGAGCCCTGACAGATGCAGCTCCAATTTAGAAACTCAAAGAAGTCCTCTCCAAGGTAACCCAGGCGAACACACCGCCCACTGGGCAGGACTGAAAATACACCCGCATGGTTTCGACGTCACACCTGAGGTAAAAATACATCCAACCAGGGGCCGCTGGCTCGCTCCCACCCCGCTCTGTTCTCTCCATCTGGTGCTTCCAAGGGGAGGAGAAGCAGAGGGCTGGACAAGCACCTTCCTCCCTACTCGCTCCCCTCCCTCTAAGACCTCACCATCCTCTCCACAGGCAGCCCCCAGCAGAGCCCCGAAGAAGGCAGGTCCTTTCGTAGCAACTGTGGCTAGAAGCTGCCAGATGGCAAAATCTGTTCCAAGTCTCCCTAGTATGGATGGATTCTGAGCCTGAAAGAACTTGAGGATTGTGTCTCAGAACCTCCATTCCTATAGTCATTGCTTACTCCACTCATTCATTCACTCATTCCCATTCACTGATTCGTCAAAAATGTATTGATCCTCTGCTGTGTGCCATACACTGTGCCTAACCCTTTCGAGTTCAGAGAGAGAGAAAATGTGGTCACCGACTGGAGGAGCCCACCATGCCATGAGGAAGACAGACCTGTGCACAAACAACTGTGCTTAGTAGGGTTTAAGAAGTGTCATCAAATAAATTTCTATTGGCAGTCCTTTTCTGGTTAAAAGAAAGTGAGGCTCGAAGTTCTGATAAATTCTAAGATGTCTCTCCCCCTCCTCTTTCTGGGTGTCTATTTGAATTGGCATGTGGGTTTGTTTTCCCAGCCAAATGAGTCAGTGGAGATGGGAATATAAATTTATTGGAGTGGATGGTGTCAATGTTGCCCTGAATTTAAAAAGTGCCCACGCACCATTCCAGGGAAATGGAGCAGGCATTAATTGATAGTTTACTAAGTGCCAGATACTCTCCATGTTTCTTCATTTAATCCTTACAGGAACCTGCATGAGAGGTGTTATCCTTGATGAAAAAGGAAACTGAGGCTCCAAAAATTCAGTAACTTACCCAAAGTGTAGCTTATTTCAGACCACCCGGCTTCCCACCCTAAATTGTGAGTGAGGTTAAGGAAGAAACCCCTAGCATTTGCTGTGAGGGCTCAGAGGAGGTGATGGTTTCTCTTGCTGGAGAGACCAATGAGGGGAGCCTGCACAGAAGGCGTGTTGGTGTGGATGCTCAGGTCATTGGAGGGGACACGAGGAGACACAGGAGCAGGGAATTGAGGTGGAAGGAGCAGTAGGAAGAAAGGCACGGGCACAGGAAAGCATAGGGCAAAGATGGGCACAGGAAGGCACAGAAGTTTGCTTTCCATGGGCTGCTGAAGGACAGTAGTGACCATTCCAGAGACCAGGGTCTGCCTGCCCTCTCTCCCTCCAGCCACCACCTTTCTCTTCTGAGTCCGTCTACAGGGGTGTCCAATCTTTTGGCTTCCTTGGGCCACATTGGAAGAAGAATTGTCTTGAGCCACGCATAAAATACACTAATACTAACAATAGCTGATGAGCAAAAACAACAACAACAACAACAACAAAAGCAAAAGAAAAATCTCATAATGTTTTAAGAAAGTTTACGAGTTTGCGTTGGGCCACATTTAAAGCCATTTTGGCTCCACGCCACTCATGGGCTGTGGGCTGGACAAGCTTGGTCTAGGAGAGATACTGAAAAGAGGCTGAAGCCGCATGATGAAGAGCCTGGAGTGCCCATCTGCGAGTGCTGGCTTCATTCCACTGGCATCCAGGGGAAATTTTACTGCACTCCTCTGAAAGGGCACTTGTTGCAGGCCTTCTGCGGTGAACAGATGCCCCAGGAAGGGGTTGGGGGTCTGTTCAGGAAAGTGGTTTCTAGGATATTCTCTGGTTCTGAGATTCCAGTAGTCTCTGGCCTGGGTACTAAGAAATAAAGGCTCGGCCGGGCGCGGTGGCTCACGCCTATAATCCCAGCACTTTGGGAGGCCGAAGCGGGTGGATCATGAGGTCAGGAGATCCAGACCATCCTGGCTAACATGGTGAAACCCCGTCTCTACTAAAAATATGAAAAAAAAAAAAAAATTTAGCCGGGCGAGGTGGTGGGCGCCTGTAGTCCCAGCTACTCAGGAGGCTGAGGCAGGAGAATGGCGTGAACCCAGGAGGCGGAGCTTACAGTGAGCCAAGATGGTGCCACTGCACTCCAGCCTGGGCGACAGAGTGAGACTCCGTCAAAAAAAAAAGGAAGGAAGGGAAGGAAGGAAGGAAGGAAGGAAGGGAGGGAGGGAGGGAGGGAGGGAGGGAGACTCAAAATGCTAGTCCTCAGGCAGAGTCTCCGAAAAGGCGAGCTTTTGGCAACTTGACAGCCACTGTGTGTCAGTAGGGCATAGGTTGGTAGCCAGAGTGCCACCAATCCCTGCGTGCCCCACCTCACCCCACCCCACCCCACCGGCCAACAGCCTTGTGTCCTCTGAGTGGTGGGACCCTGGCCAGGCCTCTGGTCCTGCTGGCCATGCCTGAAGATGTCCACCAAAAACTCTTACTCTCCTCCCATGCATTCCACCTCTGGATCATCCATCCTTGGCCCAACAGGAAGAGACAGAGGCTCTGTCTCCCTGTCCCCATTGGAAGAAGCAGCGCGGGTTCAGGGATAGGTTGGGCACTGACCCTGGGCTTCCCTCTTCCCACCCCCAGGAGGGCGACAATGGCTGTAAGGAAGGTGCAGAGGGAGCTGGGGGGCTCCAAGGTCAGTCACAGGAAAGGAGGTGGATGGCCCAGGCAGGCAGCCACACACTTGGCTGGACCCATAATTGAGGTCTGCAGTCCTGGCCAAGGTCACAAGGGAAGGGACGGCTGAGAGGCTTAGAAGGGACAGAGTGGCATGACTGTGAATCACAAAGTTTATCACCCAGAAAGAGAACTCAGCATTCACGTCTCCCCTTGCCGGTGACCACCCTCGCCCCTGCTCATGGCTGGTGCTGTTTCTCTCTGCATATCCACTCTCTGGCTGCCTTGTGTTTTGCATCTTCGCCTCTCCGAAGCTCTGTATTTTTGCATTCTTTCTAACTTCTTTTCTGTGTCTGCTTCTGTTTCCACTCCTCCCCCAAGAAGGAAGAAATGTTTTATTTTATTTTTTAAACCCAGGTGGTCCAAAAAGAAAGAAAGAGAAATGAAAAGGGACCCAACTACTTTTTTTTTTTTTTTTTTGAGATAGAGTCTCAATCTGTCACCCAGGCTGGAGTCCAGTGGCACCATCTTAGCTCACTGCGACCTCCGCCTCCTGGGTTCAAGCAATTCTCCTGCCTCAGCCTCCCGAGTAGCTGGGATTAAAGTCACATGCCACCATGCCTGGCTAATTTTTTGTATTTTTAGTAGAGACAGGGTTTCACCATGTTGACCAGGCTGGTCTCAAAATCCTGATCTCAGGTAATCCACCTGCCTCAGCCTCCCAAAGCGCTAGGATTAGAGGTGTGAACCACCACACCCAGCCAAGGACCCAGCCATCTTTTTTTTGAGTCCTTTTAATAAAAAGAAATTAGCTGCAGCCACATAGGGGAACTTTAAGTTATAGATGAGCATAAGAATTACCACGGAAGTTGTGGGGTCCATTCCAGAAGGCCTTTAAAAAACGTTAGGGCAATCTGTCAGCCCAGTTTATGTTAAGAATATCTGTCTTGAGGTGAGGAGGAATACGTGGGCTTTGGTGAATCTTGCCTGCCCCATGATGCTCTCAGAAGCTTTGGTCTTGATTGAGGGGTCTCAGCCTTTCTGTTGCTAAGAGAGAGGGTGGTGCTAGCCTCTGCACAGGGCTACAGCCAGCATACTGCCCTGTCTCTAATCACCTCTCCCGGGGACAGCTGCACACACCTTGGCCCCAAACTGGGCATTCCAGACCAGCAAATTTGGGTGATGTAAAAAACACGAAGGCAGAAATGTCAGAAGTAATTAAACCAAACGATGACTTAAACCCCTGTAGAAATCAACACATCCGGTTTAATCACCTTCTTAAGCTAGCACAAGACTGCAATTCTATGGAGAGGGGTTCTTTATATCTTTGGATCGTTAACAAGAACTGCATATCTTGAGTCTGATTTTAGTTCAGATGCTCCTGGGGAGAGGTGATGAGGGTAGGGGGTGGAGGGTGGGATGGGGGACTCAGAAAAGAGAAAAGAAATAATAAAATGTTATTCGCGATCATCTCTTCTTCCCCTCTCCCTGAGCTGAGCCGCGTCTCCCTCCTGCCTGCCTCTGTCCGCACTCCTGGTGAAGGCGCCCGCCCTCCCAGCACCCAGGCGGAGGCGCAGTGCTGAATGTGCTAAATTAGGCCATTAGAGAAATTCATTTCTCTTTATTAGTCTGTGTCAAATCCTTTTTATTAGTGGCTGGAAACGACCTCTCTTCTGCAGTAAAATGTCATGCCAGTTCACTCCTTTTATTTGTTCTGCACTGACGAGGCTCAAACTCTCACTGAATTAGTGCGGAGAGATTTATTTCCTCCAAATTTTGAACGGCTTAAGAGGGATTGGGGTGGAGGGGGCAGTCGGGAGGGAGGTGACGTGGGGGGAGAAGAGTGAAGAAGGGGTCTGGGAGGGAGAAGGTGAGCTCTTATGGAGGTCACATGTCCTCAGCTCTTTGGATATAAAGTCTAATGACCATTCCTTACATCCCGCTCATCGTCATCGACACTCAGCACTGGACACCAAGTGTCCACATCCCTGCTTCTAGCCCATGGAGGATATGGACCCAGAGCGGAAGATATCTGGACAGCGGGAAGAAGCACTCCTGAAAAACCATTTTGTAGTGGGACAAACTGAGGCTCAGGGAAGGCCAAAGTCTCTCCTCTAACTGGGAATCCTTCTGCCCACCCATCCCTCATTCACACAGGGCCATGTGTATTGCAGGTGGCTTTGATGGCAGCTCTCATGGGCCCTGCCCTCAGGGTGGACCCCCAAGCCTGCAGTCAAGACTGCCGGGAAGAACTTTTCCAAAGTGGCTGCCAGCCTCCTCTCATGCTTTAGGGGGTGATGTTGGAGGGTAGCTTAGAAAATACAGGTCAGCCTTTAGGCAGGTACAGACTGGGCACCTGGGGAAGGGTAAGTGACTCTCCCATAACTGTGCTGGGAACAGCTTGAGAGAAGCCCAGGACCATGCTGCAGCCACAAAACCCACGGAGTCGCTGGGGAACAGCCTATCTCTCAGGGCGCAGTGCAGTGTCTCGGGGATCCCCGTGCATAAGGTAGAAGGTAGTGTCTGGGTTTATCAAGTGAGCCAGGGGGATGGAGCATGGGAGCCACAGGCGCCCCACTGACCATGACCATGGATCACAGGAAAAGCTGTGGGTGGTCTCAGCTGCCATCTGAGCCCTGAGAGACCAACAGGGCTCTGGGATGAGGTGGGAGGAACCAGACGCTGGAGTCTGGGGAGGCTGGGATAGGAGAAGAGAGGATCTGGGGGCTGACAGTACTGCTGTCTGCCCTCCAACCCTGACTGCTCGGTCCTCAGGTTACGGAGCAGCTGGAGAGAGGGTGCCAGGCCAGTACCTGTGAAGTCTGCCCTATGCTCCATGGACTCTTAGTTAACTTGGAGGGAAGGATGGGCAGCATGTTCCTTTCTTCTGAGACAGCAGGAGCCACAGAAGCCACCCCCAGATATGCCCCCACATACATACGCATAGCCATTCTGGGGAGATCCGACACCTGGAAGTGAAGGAGGTTTAGAAGACAGACCCTGGCTGTGGTTCTGCAGAGGAGATGCATGTTCCCTGGTGTATGTGACAATGCCTCCCACCCGATCCCTGCAAGCCCAGCTCTGTCACGAGGTACCTCATGATGTGACTCCTGCTGCCTTTTCAACCTCATCTCCCTCCACTCCCTACCTGCCCACCTGGTTCCAGCCACACTTGGCTACATTTTGTTCCAGAAACGTGCAAGCTCATTTCTGTCTCAAATACTTTGCTTTTTCTCCTGCTGGAATGCCGATCCCTTAGCTGTTTGCATGACTACGTCTCATCATCCAAGGCTTAACTTAAATGTCACCTCCGCAGAGAGGCCCTCCCTGACCACTCTAAGAAAAGCTGCTCCTCCCTGCAGAAGCAAGGACAGAAGCAGAGGAGATCACCCTTCTCTCCCTAGCCAAAGCCTAGAGCTAGTAGCTGGCAGACACAGCCGTGGCAGATCTCTCCTCCTTACCCCACGTGCCACTCATACTGTGTACACAGAAGACACCATCGCTGCACACATACACACGTATTGCGTACAAACAGCACAGAGAGCATGCACACCGTGCTCACAGCACACAAAATCAGCCCCCCAGTTACATACACTACCCATCTGTGCATATATACAGCATTAGCACGACACTGTGTGTGCACACAATGAAAACACACGGGACCCCACACAACACTTGCCCTCATTGACAGCCTGCATACACCCTTGGTGCACACACATGCATATGCACGTGCACGCACACACAGGCGCACACACACACTTTGTCCCCTCCCTCCAGCTAACCAGTGAGAAAGGAATGTGCAGTGACCGCAGCTGCCGTGGGGTTGGGGTGGGGGCTGCACCCCACCACCTGGCACGATGCTGTGGATTATTAGTTCCTGGTAATTTAGTGCCCTTGTACAGAGTCGATTTGTGCCTTTCATTCCTAATTGATCTAGTGGCTGTTTAAATGGCAGCAGGCATCTGTTGAGAGTAGGGAGGTTCATAAGGCGCAATAATTCATAACACCGTCTGGAATTTGCCTTTCATGTCCCTCAGCTAAACCACTGCAGGGCTCTGCTTAAATTACAGCCACTGAGGCTTTCTTTGGTATTCCACTCAGGGCCAGGAGAATCTTGCATTAAACTGGGATCAGGTTAGATTAGACTATAATATGCTGCAGTATTAGTGGCTGCAAATGAAGACTTATACTGGAGTTTAACCCCTTCACCTGGTTTTCTCTTTGTCTTCAGCCGAATGGCTAAGCTAACCCATTGTTTTCCCTACCAGCTTTCTGGTAGATCTTTCTCAATGGATCTTCTGGCAATTTGGGGCAGGGAATAGGCCACCCTTAAATATTGACACTTTTTTTCTGCAGACTGCACACCCAGTCTGCAGCCCTGGGGCCCAGCAGTTTAGGCATCAGCTTCCAAAAGCAGGGTCGGGGAGAGAGTGTGCAGGAACAGGCTCTGCCAAGCTTAGCAGCTCCTCTGGAGCAGGAATTTCTCTTTTCCTCCCTCACCACCCCTGAGTCTGAGTGGAAAGAGCCGTAAAATGCATGTGAGTGTGGATGGGGGGACACTCTTTCTGTCTTTTGATCCAAAATTGTTAGAATTCCAAGATGGGCAGGCTCCTAGGGGTTCCCCCACCCACTTGCAAATACCATATAGGCTGGATATTCAGTCCTTCTCTGTGTGCTGAGTCATGGGGTGCTGGAGGGGAGACTATGGTCTGTTTTCCTTACTTATTGTGTTCTCGGTAGGATGCGGTGGCTCACACCTGTAATCCCAGCACTTTGGGAGGCCAAGGCAGGCAGATCACTTGACGTCAGAAGTTTAGACCAGCCTGGCTGAAGTGGTGAAATCCCATCTCTGCTAAAAAAAAAAAAAAAAAAAAAAAATTAGTCGGGCACGATGATGGGCACCTGTAATCCCAACTATTTGGGAGGCTGAGGCAAGAGGATCACTTGAACCCTGGAGGCAGAGGTTGCAGTGAGCCAAGATCATGCCATTGCACTCCAGCCTGGATGACAGAGTAAGACTCTGTCAAAAAAAAAAAAAAGACTTACTGTTTCAGTATGGTAGCCACTAACCACGTGTAACGTCTTAAATTTAAAGTAACTAAAATTAAGTAAAATTAAAAGTTCAGAGTCCTAGTTACGGTAGCCATGTTTCAAGTATCCATTGGCCTCAAGGGATTAGTGGCTGCCATATGGGGCAGTGGAGATTGCAGAACATTCCCACCGTTGCAGAAAGTTCTGTTGCACAGCACTGGCTAGACCATCCCCTTGGGCAGAGGCATGGGGGCCAGGTTCAGGTCCAACACACATTCCTCCTTCTTGCCCAGCAAATGGGAATACGTCCAAAAAAATTTAAAAAAATAAAAATCAAAAAAACCTACATTGCCTAGTCCCAGGAATCTGGGGTGACAGACCAGAGAGGGATGTGCAGATGCATTTTTGGAACTGCAGTGGAAGGAAATGGGGCTCTCTGGAGTCCAGTGTCAACAACCCATGCTCTCGCATGCACACATACTGCAGAAATAAAGGTGCTGTGGACTTATACATGCAAATACGTCTACACACATATAACATATATATTTACCAAATAGTTTTTGGTAAATCCACATACATCTGACTAGACTTTGGACATATAGTGATAAGTAAGGTGAGCTAGGTTCTTGCCCTCATGTAGCTCACAGTCTAGTGAGGAAGGCAGACAATAAAACAACTCAGGGACTGTCAGTGTAGGTTTGGCAGTGGGGGAATGGGGGTCAGGAGTCAGAAAAACTTTCAAGAGTTGCTGATCTCCAAGATAAGATCCAGAGAGCCATTTAGGTAAACACTTTGGCTCGCATATAGATGTCGTAGAACCCCCCACCCCGACCACCACACGCAGTCTTTTCACTCATTGATTCCTTCATTCACCAAATATTTATTAAGTGTCTGCTATGAGCATTCATGCCAAGGTCTCAGGGATATCAGGATCAATAAGTCAGGTAGAGTCTTGGAGGAAAACAGTGAGCAAATGATTTGCATCACATAGTGATACAAATAATCATTGCATCATTGTGTGATGACCTAACGCACTGGGATATCTGACCTAAACTGAGTCTACCAAGACTCAGGACAGGTGGAGACATCCGCCCACCACGTGTGGATGAGTCTTCAGGCTCACGAATGTCTCCTGCGTGCACTTGCAAACACACAAGTGTTTGTGCACATCTGCCACCCTTAGCTGGCTCCAGAAAGCCAAGAATGGATCTATGACCTACTGCTAATATTCACATCCAGGACTTCTCTGGACACTCCCCACCTTTCCTTCTTAGGTTGACTCTGAGCCAGAAATGGACACCTACTTCTTGGAAGGCTTATAACCCTTCATCCCTCCCCAAATATTCATGCAGTTTATCTGACCAAAGAGAAAAGGTAGGCGTCCAGTGGGTAGGGACAGGAGCCTCTTAAGCCCAGAAGCTGGAAGAGCAGACCCTCCTTGCCAAGGCACAAAGTGCTGCCATCTAGATTGACCGTGGGGACTGGGGATGTTATCAAGGAGTGGGACCTTGGGAGAAGTTATGGGAATATGGGCAGGGGAGTCTGGTGGCTTCTGAGCACAGGTAGCAGCACGGTCTCTGTGTGTGCGCATGTGTGAGCTCTTGATGTCCCCGCAGGCACCCTCTTTTCCCGCTCCTGACGCTGCTGTTTGAGAAATGTGAACAGGCCACCCAGGGCTCTGAGTGCATCACCTCCGCCAGCTTTGATGTGGACATCGAGAACTTTGTCCACCAGCAGGAACAGGAGCACAAACCCTTCTTCAGCGATGACCCAGAACTGGACAATCTGGTAAAGACCCTCCACCCTCTACCCTGGCTAGAGTCTTCCTACCCTCTCATCCCCTTCAAAATGCCCTAGAAATTATCCTTTCATTAATTCACCAACAAAAGATTTTGAGTGTCCACCTTGGGGCACGCACTAGATGAGCCAGTCTTGCCGCCAAGAACCATTTTTAAATGCCTTAAACCAAGAGTTCCATGCACAGGCTTTGCTGCCAAAGTTCTGCCCATCTATGCTCAGGGTGGCACTAGTGTCTTAGCACTCATCCTTTTACAGTGCAGACAGGAGGAAAGAAGGATCGTAGCAGCCAGAATATCTGGGGTAGCTGTTCTGAGTCCCAGAGTCCTGGCATGTTAGCAAATCTGTCTTGGGCTGTCCAGAGAGGAGCTAATAGTTGATGTGCTACTGTATAGAGGATGAAGGTAACTGATGTTGGAGCACATTAACCGAGAGAAAGACGTGACATCGATCTGCTGAGGAGACCAGTGGAGGACCCGTTCATTCTGGGGACAGGGTAGATCAGGCTCCCAAACCTAATTTGTCAACTAGATCATGACCACAGTTTTATAAAAATACATATTTCTAGGCCACACCACCTGGGAATTGTGATTCAGTGGGTTTGGTGGGAGCCTGTGAATCTACATTTTAAAAAGTTTCCTGAGCAGTTGCAATCATCATTAGGTTTGGTGACCACTCGGTCGGATGACATCTGAATTCTCATCTAGTCCAGGGAATTCTGTGGAGAAAGCAACAGAGAGGTTGCTGTGTTTGTCCATTACTCTAACTAGTCATCTTGGAATTATTAACCACAATTCTTTATTTTTTGTGGGTGGATTACCCAGATTATGCACAGTGAATTTGGAAACTCTGGAAAACTCTCCCCAACAAATTGATTAATGATGGTGCTGTCTTCTCACATTTAGAGTTTAACTGGTACCTACTTTCAAAGGGGAAACAGAATTAGAAAAGAAAATGTGGTTCCAGAAAGGAAGAAAACACACACACACACACACACACACTGCATCTGCAGAACAGGTGTAACTGGCTTTGGTATTCTGTGCTGTGAATTATCCACACCACTGCTTCTCTCAAGAGCTGAATATGTGACTGGATGGAGTCCAGAAGAGCTGCCAGGAGAGCCCACCCTGGCCTGAAGCTTTGTGAAGTGTCACGATGGGTGGAATGTTTGAAGAGCGGAGGAGGCCTTGCCAGAGGATAAGCGCTTGCTTGCTGTCGGGAGGGTCAGTGAAGGCATCTGAGAGCCCCAAAGCTACCTTTTCTCATCCTGGAGCATCCCTTTCCCTGGCTGGGATTGGCAGTCCCCTTCTCAGGAGGCAGGTCACTGTCTCTCAGGTCCCCTGGGAAAGCTGCCCTGTGCAGGTGCTCCAGTTGCAGGCTGGTCTTGCTCTGCCCTGTGCTCTGACTGATCAGAACCACAGACTGCAGTTGCAGAGCAGATCCTCACAACCTAGACCCATAGTAGCCAGGGGGCCAGGAGATGCCGCAGCCATGTCTGTGGGAACTGGGATGGACCTGGGAAGCAGGGCCCACTCCCCTCATTTGGCACAATAAGAAACTGAGTCCTAAGTAGGTAAGGAAATATTGAAAAGTAAACTGGGTAGCTAATGTGAAATAACTTATACTTTCTTAAGAGGGAGGAGTCCTGGGGGAACACATTTCTCATGCCCTGCCCACCACCACCTGCCAGGTGGGCTCTGGAAGACCCACCAAGGACAGCCTCCCATCCTAGCTCAGCCTGGAAAACGCCCAGGTGGCCATCTCCATACTCTCTCCTGGCCAACATGACATGGGAGAGTTCGGTTCACTCAAAGAATCATATTTAGAATCAATCGAACAGAACTTGGTTGAGTGTCTGCCATGTGCCAGGCCTGACCCAGGGACGTGGATGCTGTGGAAGCTGCCCTGGTAGCCCCATACTGCCAGCGTTCCCTGGTCTTCCATCTCAGGCACTGGGCTGGGAGTGTCCAGCCAGTGCAGCAATGCTTGGACATTCCATCTACTTGGGTGCACCTGATTTACCTAGTTGAGTTAGCCATGGTCAATGACTGGTTGATTGGCTGGCTGATTATGTAAATGGCGAGAGTTGAAAGCGCGCTCTCTGAGTCTCGCCACTACTGTCTGTGTGATTTGGATGACTTAACTCCTTTGAAGCTCGGTTTCCCCATCTGTGGATCTCACACACCTATCTCGTGTGATGGTAATACAAAATTAATGAGACGGCTCTGGGAAATGGCCTTGAAAGATGCCTGGTATCTGGAAGGTTAGTCTCCAGTGCAGGCCCCTCCGACAAGGTGCTCCAGTTCCTCAACCTCACATCCTGGCCACCAAAGAGACCATGCGGCCGGGACCCTGAAACGTGATGTGGGGAGTCAAGCAGTGCCCCTTGCCACCCCCACCCCTGGTCCTGTGTCAGGAAGGGGGAGATAAAGAGGCCAACTGCAGGAGCCATCATTAGAACAAGAATCATGTAGCCAGCACAGCCGAGATGCACATAATTAGAAATTAGAAAAAGGTCAGATCGCGTCATTATCAGCTCAATCAGCTGCCGAGTGCCACAGCCAGTTAATTTGGCATCTGTATTTTTTACAACCCCGCACACGTAGCCCAACGGACTGTAACTCTTTATCCGGACAGATATACTGCGCGGCCGAGCAGGGACATAAAATGAGAGACCCCAAGCAAATGAGCTGAGATAATTGAGAGATTTATTTTTTATATATATGCGTGTCAGGGCGGCTTTCCTTTGCCCTTGAATATTGACTTTCACAGGGATTGTCAGGAGGGCACTTGGGTCCCCAAAAACTTTGTCCCTTGGAAGTTCTTCTCTCCCCCAGGGTCCTCAAGCCCCACTCGGGCCCTGCTTTCTCTCAGGCCCTGTAAACCTGTGGTCTCCAGCCCCACCAAGCCCCCCATTTGAACTCAAATCCTCCCCATCCCCAGCTAGCCACCTCCCTGTCCCCCGAGCAAGTTGCCCTGTACCACACTCCCTGTGTCCCACAGTCACCCAGGGCTGCCCTGAAGATCAGAGAGGTTCTCAGATTGTAGATTTCAGCGGGAACCTCCCTCCCTGCATTAGCCACCTGCTCCCACAGCACCCCTACCAGAGAAGAAACAGATTCATGAACCATTAGAGGGAAAAGCCCTAGAGAGGGCCGGGCACAGTGGCTCACCCCTGTAATCCCAGCACTTTGGGAGGCCGAGGCAGGCAGATCACATGAGGCTAGGAGTTCGAGACCAGCCTGGCCAACGCAGTGACACCTCATCTCTACTAAAGATACAAAAATTAGCCAGGTGTGGTGGTACATGTCTGTAGTCACAGCTCCTCGGGAGGCTGAGGCATGAGAATTGCTTAAGCCCAGGAGGCAGAGGTTGCAGTGAGCCGAGATCATGACACTGCACTCCAGCCTGGGCAACAAAGTGAGACTCCATCTCAAAAACAAACAAACAAAAAGCCCTAGGGAGAAGCACATCCTACCTCCTTTTATAGCCTGGGATGTAAGTTCACAGAAGGAAGTGACTTGCCAAGACCAGAACCCAGGTCAGCTGACTCCCGATCCTCCGCTCTGCCCACAACATCACACCACCACTCCTTCATTTGCAAATAAAAGTGCCCCCGATCTCTCTTTCCCTGCACCCAAACTGTAACTCCCCGTTTTCCGGAGGACGTGGGTGGCTTTCCACCCTCATGGGGGTCAAACTGCAGTGCCCCTGACTGGCTCCCCTGGGAAAGGCCGGCTCCATCCCTCACTCCCTCCACTCCCGTTCCCTCAGTCACAGGGGCTCACCAGGCCAGTTCCTTAGCTGGGCCCACAGATCCCCTCCTCAGGCCCACCAGCCTCTGACTGGCAGTTGGTAAAGTTTGTAAAATTTGCAAGTTCCCCAAAACCCTTTGAAAGGTAAAAGCTTTTTGTTTTATAAAATCTGATTTACGGGCCCCCGGTGCAGGGCCAAGGTTTTATATATTATGCAAGATTTCAAACCGTGGCTGTAAAAAGCACGGTTTCAGTTTCATGCATGGAATTTTTTTATGTGTAAATTTTTTAACATTTATGGGGCACGTTTTAATGAGACTCTGGTGTGGCTCGAGGGACAGATTACGGCTGCCTGACCGCAAAGCCAGCTCTAAAATGGGGCCCCCCAGGCCCCTGGGCCCACTCTGAAGAGGCAGGGCCAGAGGCCGGAGGCTGTGGATAAGGAGGCACGTGAAGGAATCAGGCCAGAGCTCTGGGCCCAGAGGCCTCAGGCCAGCAGCATTCAGAGACTTAGCCACTTTGGCCTTCAGTCCAGGCTGTCTTTGCCTAGACAGGAGCAGAAAATCCCACAGACACCAGGAAAGGGAAAGGAAACGGGAATCATCAATGCTAGTAATAACGAACATTTATAGAGCACTTACCAGCTGCCAGGTACCGCTCCAACTGTTTTACATGTATTATCTTATTTAATCCTCTTTCTAAACCCACAAGGCACATGTTACTATTATCCCCATTTTAAGAGGAGGCAACTGGGACAAGAGATGCAGTCACCACCATGCAGCTGGTCCATGGCCCAGGCAGGAATCAAATACAGTGCAAGACTCGCGCTCCATGAGCACACCCAAAGCAGCACTGGAGCTAATATCTTCTTCCGTCTTTCTCTGGGCCAGGTCTTGTTTTACATTTTCTTCTAGCCACATCTCATTTAACCCACAGTGCAACTCGGAGGAGTCACTATTATTATCTCAGTTTCCAGGTAAGAGGAAAGTAAAGTTTAGAGATTATGTCAATTGTTCAAGGTCTCACCATAGGTGGAAGGCCCAAGACACCCAAGACCTGAAGCTCTGAGTGTCCTTCTTTGCTATTTAATTCTCACAAGAGCCCTATGAAGCAGTTGTTAGTATCCCCATTTGACAGAGGAAGCAATCAGGGACTGAGAACCCGATAGCCAAGAAATTACACAGCTGGGATTTGAACCAAGTGGATGTAACTCCCGAAGCCCACCCTCCTTCCTCAGCACCACTGCGTTCCCAAATTCTGAGGCCATCAGAAGGAGAGTGCCAGGTTATTGACTCAAAAATGATTTCACTCGTCTTGTGTGATGGTTTCCATAAAATATCTGTTCTGTCTGCACATCATCAGGCAGTTCTCCGATCACCGGTATTCACCTTTTTTTCATGTCCCAGTTTTTGTTCTAGTGACCCCACACTTCCAACTGGTCAGGCCAAGCTGGCCTGGTCTGGAAAAATTCCTGATTAGATTTGAGCGTTGGCAGCCACAGTGACCCACAGGAAATATCATAGCACGTTAAGGAATGTGTGTTTATAAATTCCTTCTTCTGTCCATGAGGGAGAATAATTCCAGCTTCCCAATTTGCAAAAAGGAAGGAGAGGGTGAAAGGAATGTGCCTGCAAAACAAAGATGCCTCCCTAATTCCTGCATGGAGCTGAATGGGTTCCATAATCTCTGAGCCTCAATTTCCTTATCTCTAGGAGAGAGATAATATTGCCTGTGTCCCTGTGGTGACGAGACTCAAATGAGATAATGGAGAGAAAGCATTTTGTAAATTGTAAAGTGCTGTGTATACAAATGTTTTGAAAGGCAAGAAATTATTATTATCCAGTGGAAAGGCCACGATCCTGCAAGAGAAGCAACCACTGAGAGAGGCATTTGATGATGGAGGGAGGACCACATTGGTATGAGGAACTGACATTTCTTGAAAGGCTACTATATGCCCAACACATTTGCATACATGATCTTACTCAGTTTTCACAACAACTCTAAAGTGTAGGTATTGTTGTCATCCTAAATTTTGCAGATAAAGTTTAAACTACTTGTTCAAAATACCCAGGCAGAAAATAACCAGTGTGGGACATCAGACCACGTGGCTTTATAGAAAATAGGAAGCCCCATTTTTGTGTACTTTGCTGGAACTGTGAGACTTGTGGACAGTGGTAGGGGACTAAAATGTGAGGTTGCATTTGTTTTGCTTTTCTGACAGAGACTTCTTAGAAAAAGAGGGCCGTATCAGTATTCTGAAAGAGAAGGGAGGGAAAGAAGCTGAAATATGGAGCTGGGGAAAAGAATTAAGGATGCATTCACCGCATTTGGTGGTGATGTTAAATTAAGTGGCACTGTTATTGCTCTAGAAGATTTGGAATAAATTTTCACGTGACCCTGATCATTTAGAAAAATAGTTTAATAAATCAGAGTTTGCTAACTTAGAGACAAAAATCCAAAATTGTAAACACAGGGAGAGGATGATTTACTAAACACAAATGTGGGGGCAAAAAAGACCCGGGGAGTTACTGTTTTTTCACTGGCTGAACATAGAATAGCAGTAGAAAGGCCAATGGAATATCAGACATTATTAGAAGAGATTATTTTTACAACTGGCATGCATTTGGTTTACTGTGGTTTATAAAGCATGTTTACATCGTTATCTCCTTTAGCCCCTTTCAAATCTTGTGAGTTAGAGATGAACATTATTCCCATTTTACACGTAAAGAGACTGAGGCTCAGAGAAATCATGGAATTTCCCCAACGGCACTCACTTAACAGAGAGTGGGCCTGGACTCAAATCCAGGCTGCCTGACAATGAACCCGCAGTGTTCCTGCTCTGCCAGGCAGCCCCCCAATATTGATGGTGTTGCCTACCTTTCTAATATTGAACAGGTCCTACATATTCATTGCTTCAGAATACCATTATGATTTACTCTACCTTCTTAAATCTTTAAACCAATTCCATTAGCCCATAAAAAAGTAATCCTTCAGCTGCATTTTATTAGCCCAAAGGATAGGCCCACTTTTGGTGACTGTGCACCAGACCTGGTTTAAACATGCTATGTGTGTATTTTATTTGAGCAAAGCTCTTCTGAGTATATTTTACTTTTGTTTTACTTACCTGTATTTTCTGATTTTATAAAGTAAGTATAAATTGGTTATGTATTTAAAATAAGTGAATAGATATGTGCACTTTTCTGTGCGTATGTATGTATGAATATATGTATGTGTGTGAGAAAGAAGGAAAAAAGAAAAGGAAAGAAGGGAGGGAGGAAAGAAGGAAGGGAGGAAGGGAAAGAGAAGAAAGGTTTAAGGAATGACGATCGTTTTTGTCTAGAGAAGAGAAAGGCCGGGCGTGGTGGCTCACACCTGTAATCCCAGCACTTTGGGAGGCCGAGACGGGCGGATCACGAGGTCAGGAGATCAAGACTATCCTGGCTAACATGGTGAAACCGCGTCTCTACTAAAAATACAAAAAAAAAATTAGCCAGGTGTGGTGGCGGGCACCTGTAGTCCCAGCTACTCAGGAGGCTGAGGCAGGAGAATGGCGTGAACCAGGAGGCGGAGCTTGCAGTGAGCCAAGTTCAGGCCACTGCACTCCAGCCTGGGCAACAGAGTGAGACTCTGTCTCAAAAAAAAAAAAAAAAAAAAAAGAGAAAGTTAATTGAACAACTTGTTCAAGTCAGATGGCTGGTCTAATACGTGGCATATAGTAAGACTCAATACTTGTTCAATGAATAAAATAAAATTAAAAGAAGTTGTGTTGATAGAGGTCCTAGAAGTTCCTTGATGTTCTTGGTACCTACAGAAGGCACTTTACATTAAGGCGGGAGAGATTTTGATTGAATATAAGGAAAAGCTTCTTAATCAGTAGATTAAGAGAATATGGAGATGGTCCGAGGCAATAAGGTCATCTCCCAGGGACCGGGAGAGGCTGGAGGAGAAGATGCAGCCTGTGTCCTGATGAGTTTGGATGGTGCAGCCACCTAGAGGCTGGTCCAGGTCATCGTGTGGGGTTCATTCTAACACCATCAGGCATGAATTGAGGGCAGAAGTCCTGGTAATGTTCAGAGAGTCAGAAAACGTAAGGGACCTGACAGTCCAGCCCTCTCCATGTGCACATGGAGAAGCAGGCACTTGTGTTGGTGAGGTGTTCCAACCCCAGGGGGCTGTGCCAAGAGTGAGAGATGGGAGATCAGAGCAGTCGAGAAAAGGCACATTACCAGGAAGGTTCTGGAAATCCTAAACTTTAATGTCTCAAAAGCTATTTGGCTTCCTAGAACCCCATACTTGCTGTCACTGAGCCACTTTCTCCCAAACTATGCACCCTTTACACTGTCACTTCCTCTACCTACATAATCCTGAGAGCCCGTATTGAAAGACAAGGCACACAGGTCAGGGGTGGGGCAACCTGGCTTCATATCGCTCACCAGTTGTGTGACTCTAAGCATGGAAACATAATATTTTTGGATTTTATTTTCTTCAAATGGAAAATATGAGCAATAATGGTAACTACTTAATGAGATGGTTGTGTGGAATAAATAAGGCCTGGAATGGGCTTACCACATTGTCTTAGACACAGTATGAATAAGAAACATTTGGGTATTATTATCAATCCAGCAACACATATCTGTTAAGTAGGTTATCCTGTGCTCATTAGACTGAGAGACAGAGACCAAGATGTTCATGGCCAAAGTCAAGTAGAACATTAGTCAAGAATAAATCTTTATTAAGTACCTAACTCCACTTTGGGGTCCAAATGATCCATTCTAAAGTCACCATTCTCCTCTTTGCTTAGGATGGCTCAGACTCCCTCAGTCTCAGCCCCACGGAGGTGGCACTTCTTAGGAGGAGACCCTGTGACTGAGCCCTGCATGACGACACACAATCACTGCTTTCTGTCTTTGAGTGACACTTGGTCTAATTTAGTACTCCAAAAACCTTTAATTCGTTGAGCACAATCCCTGCTCATCAGACAAGCCACAGGCCCAGCCCAGGGAATGTGGGCTCCCCACTTGAAATGCCAATAAGGCACAGAGAAGGGTGTAACGCTGGTTTCAAGCCACACTGCTCTACACACACCTCACAGTCACAGTTCCCTGGGAGAGATTTCCTTCCTTGCTTCCATTCCTTTTTATATTGTCCAAACTCTTGGCGTCCAGGAGCTAGCCAAAAGCTAGGAGGGTGGGATTAAATAGAGACCCCATATTATTGCTTGCGTCAACATAAATGGATCTGGAAAAGCAATAAGCATCACCTTCCCCCACATTTTTTTCTTTTAATTTTGATATAAATGTAGATTCACATGCAGTTATAAGAACTCACACAGAGAGCTCCTGATTCACATCTTGTATAATCGTAGCACAATTTCACAGCCAGGAACAATCCACCAACTGTATTCGGATTTCACCAGTTTTACATGCCCTCGTGTGTGTGTGTGCGTGTGCGTGTGTGTACATGTAATTAGTTCCACATAAACATTGTTATAGCGAGGTACAGAACAGTTCCTCCCTCCCTCCTCCACTCCACCACTGTCAACCACTAATCTGTCTTCCATCTCTATAATTTTGTCATTTCAAAAATGTTATGTAAATGGCATCATATAGTATATAATCCTTTGAGACTGGCTTTTGTCTCTCAGCAAAATTTCCTTGCAATCTATCCACATTGTTGGGCATATCAATAGTTCGTTCTTTTTTATTGCTGAGTTATATTCCATGATATGGATGAATTACAGTTTCTTTATCCATTCACCCGTTGAAGTACATTTGGGTTGTTTCCAATTTCTATTAGAAGTAAAGCTGCTTTGAACAATTTGTATACAGGTTTTTGTAGAACATATGTTTTTATTTCTCTGGGATAAATGCCCAAGAGTACAATTGCTGGGTCACATGGTACGCACATATTTAGTTTTGTAAGAAATTTTCATACTGTTTTCCAGAGTGGCTGTACCATTTTACACTCTCACCAGCAATGTCTGAGTGTTCTAGTCTCCAGTTCCTCACCAGCATTTGGTGTTGTCGTATTTTTTTTTTTTATTTTAACCATGCCAATAGGTGTGTAGTGATATCTCATTGTGGTTTTAATTTGCATTTCCCTAGTGACTAATGACATTGAATATCTTTTCATGTGCTTATTTGCCATCTGTATATCCTCTTCAGTGAAATGTATAATCATGTCTTATGACCATGTTCTAATTGGGTTGCTTGTTATTTTACTGTTTTGTTTTGAGAGTTCTTTATATATCCCAGATACAAGTCCTTTGTCAGATATTTGGTTTGCAAATATTCTCCTCCAGTATGTAGTCTTTTCATCTTCTTCACAGGGTCTTTTGAGGAGTAAACATTTTTTATTTTAACAGGGTCCAGTTCCTCACTGGATCATCTTTTTTTTTTTTTTTTTGAGACGGATTTGCGCTCTGTCGCCCAGGCTGGAGTGCAGTGGCTCGATCTTGGCTTACTGTAACCTCCACCTCCTGGGTTCAAGCAATTCTCCTGCCTCAGCCTCCCAAGTAGCTGGGACTTCAGGCATGCAAAACCGCCACTGGCTAATTTTTGTATTTTTAGTAGATATGCGGTTTCACCATGTTGGCCAGGCTGGTCTCGCACTCCTGACCGCAAGTGATCCACCTGCCTCGGCGTCCCAAAGTGCTGGGATTACAGGCATGAGCCACTGTGCCCGGCCTGGATCGTGCTTTTGGTGTCAACTCTAAGATCTCTTTGCCTCGGCCTAGATCCTTAAGATTTTTTTCCGGTTTTTTAAAAGAGGTTTATAGTTTTAGGTCTTACATTTATGTCTTTGATCCATTTTGAGTTAATCTTATCTAAGGTATGAGGTTTAAATCAAGATTCAGTTTTTTTGCATATGGATGTCTAATTGTTCCAGCACCATTTGAACAACCCCCTGTTGAAAAGCAGTTTGGCAATATTTATCATAATCCATAAGAACGTGCATAGCTTTTTTTCCTGTCACTTCTGGGAATTCATCCTAAAAAATAATGCAGGAACATTAAAAAAAAAAAAGCTATAAGCTTAGGAAATATTCACTATAACATTTTTTATGAAATTGAAAAATTGGAAGTAATCTAAATACCTAACAATAGGGGACTGGTTAAGTATGGCATACACATGAAATAATATGCAACATTTAAAAATATATTTACTCAATAACTTTCACCCATTCAGCAAATGTTTACTCTGTATCCATATGTGTTGGTGCTGAAGATAACATGGTGAGCAAATTAGACATCATCCCTGCCTTCTCAAAGCTCATAGTCTAGAAGAAAGGATAGAGAAGACAATTCTGGCACTTAGAAAAATAGATTTGCTAAACTAGGGGGAAAAAACAACAAAATTGCATGCACAAGGTTATTGAAACTTTGTTAAAATATATGTGTGTGGGAAAAAAATCATCATTCTTTAGGGTGATTGGATCAAAGACAGGTTTTTTTCACCCTGCCTTCCATACCTTCCATAGTATTTTCTTTTTATGATAATAACAGCAGTAAAGAGCAAAGCTTCAATTGCAAAATAGCTTCTTGCCATGAAAAGGTTAGGAATGTCCATTTGAAGAGGCAGCAGGCTCCCGTACAGCAATCCAAAGGGCATGGAAAAGGCCACAACAGACAGTGAGGTAGCTGGTGCCCAGCTAAGTCATGTTGGATTATTCAGTCCATCAGCAAGTATCCACAGAGCGTCCACAAGGTAACGCGTATCCCATGAGGCACTCAGAATGCATGTTTAAGAATAGACAGTCCCTGAGCTCTAGGGGCACTTATAAGAAATTCTGATCTTCGTCTTCCTCATGCTTGCCTGGTCCTTCACACCTCACAATGTGCTACCAAGTATATACCCTCATACAACACTCACAACAAACCTGTAAAGTTGTCAGGGAGAATGTAATTATCCCCATTTGTTAGACACTAAGGCATAGAGAGCTTAATTAACTTGCCCAAGGTCACACAGATAGTAAATGACAGGCCCGGAGCTTGGACCTGGCCTTCCATCACTAAGGCCAGTGCCTTTCTCAGAATACCACAACTGCCTCAAGAACAGCTGTGATAACAGAGGGCTCAGAGCAAAGAAATAGTCAGCAGAGAGCCATCACTAGAACTGAAGTCATGGGGATGAGAAGGCACTGCCTACCGCTTCTGGGCCTTTTGGCCAAGATCAAGTGTAGGAAGCATGAGCTAGGGCAGGGGATGGGCTCCCCTCCCCTGGGGTAGTGGGGACTGGGGGTCCAGGCAGTGAGGGGAATGGGATACAAATACCTGGGCTCACCTCTCCTCCCTCTCCACAGATGGTGAAGGCAATCCAGGTCCTGAGAATCCACCTGCTGGAGCTGGAGAAAGTCAATGAACTCTGCAAGGACTTTTGTAACCGTTACATCACCTGCCTCAAAACCAAGATGCACAGCGATAACCTGCTCAGGAATGACCTAGGGGGGCCCTACTCCCCCAACCAGCCCTCCATCAACCTTCACTCACAGGTAACACGCAGAGCCGGGTCCCATCTCTTAAGCCAGGCTCCTGAGCCCAGCTCTGGAGCCAGGCGTGGAGGAAGGTCCCCTGGTGACCTACATTGGGTTAGACTCACTGGATCCTTTGTCACGAGGGCCCTCCTCTGATGCATTCCTCTTCATATCCATCAGGACACCCAATCCCTTTTTTACACACACTCTGCCCTGCCAGGGCATTAGTATTCCCTTGAAAATGACCAGATCAGAGAGGGAGCCAAAGTCATTCCTGGCTTCCTGGCCCAAGGTATCCCCCAGAATGAGCACCAGAGCTAAGGAGATGGAAACTCCTGGAGGATGAGCTGGGACTGGGCTCAGACATCCCAGCCCCACAAGCTTCTTAAGAGGCTGTGGCTTGCTGAGCCATCTGCATTTCTGGGAACGGGCATTTGGGGAAAGCAGTCATTCCCTGAATCCTGCCCACCTAATGGGTGAAGCCAGCTTCCCATGGGCCTGCTGCTCCCTAATCATTCTCCAGGCATTCACGCTACTCTGGCATCTCTGTCCCCCTAAGGTTCAGGGCCATGGTCAGTGTCACCCCAAACCACCCTGTCCCAGGTTCCCCTGCCACCTCCTTCCTGAGACCTGGGAAATGCAGAAATGCTGACTGCACACTTTGGGCAAGAGCGGGTTTTCCCCTCCAGGGCAGGATATTTTCCCCAAGCCTACACACCAAGAAGCTGCCTGGCAATACCTTCCCACCCAACTCATGGGCATCTGCGTAAGCCACAGGCTTGAGACTTTGTTTCCTTCCCACTGAGCTCCCAAGTCCTGGAAGACACCTGGAGAGTCCCCAAGGAGTCCTCCGTAGCCTCTTCTCATTAAACAGTCAGGCATGGGGATGCAGGTCAACTTTCTAGAAGTGAGTGGCGAGAGGTGCTGGAAGTAGTCCCAAAGAAAGACTGCGACATTTTTGTCCCTAAACCCCTAAGGAACCACCCATGTACTCTGTCTCCCCAGATTGGTAGAGTCAGGGGAGGGGACAGGCTGCTTCTAGAAGGCCAGCCTCGCTTTGCACATCTTAAAAACAAGCACAAAAGATACACTCGGTATCACATCCAACCCACCCCAGTGGGCTCTTTGTGAGACTCGGTAGTGAGTACTGCCCAGGACGTAGGGCAAGAAGTTTACTTCCTCTTCCCCTTGCTTGAAATCACCAAGTCACTTTATTACAGATCTAAAAACACCCGCCCAGGCTTCTGCCTGCTAATATTCTCTTGAAATAGACTCATTCCTTCAGAGTCTTATTGTACTTTCCCTTATGATCAAAATTAGCAAGAAACTTGCATAAAAGAGGACAATAATTGCTCAACGAGCATCTCGTTTGTAATTTATTAGTTTCTATTATTGTGGGTTACCATGGTGACGCTGCGCAGTCCCGGTGACGGGAGAGATGCAAGATAGGAGCTGAGGAGGCTGTGAGGCCTCGCCAAATGGAGATGCACATTTTTATCAGTAATTTTCATGAAAATAATAAGTGAGGAGTTAATGAGATGGAAAGCCATCCTGTGGCTATTGTGAATTTTTTTTAAGTGTTGATCTAATTAGAATGCATCGGTCAGGAAAAGTAATGAGGATTTAGTGCCTCACAGAGATGTGAGGATCATATCAGAAAATTAGCACAAGTCTTTGGAAATAATCAGGTCCTTGGAGAGGCACTGGATTTCCCCTCCTGGGCCCTCCAACTCCACCTCGGGCTCTGGAGCTGGGGGTGCACCAGGGTAGTGGGGGAAGGAAGGAGGGGCAGAGGGCTTAGCAGCCACCTCAACCCCCGCAGGGTTGGAGGTCTGAGACTGACAAGTCAGTCTGCAGAAACAGGGTCACTGGAGAAGTGGGGTTTGCAGAAAAGGATAACGTGGGCTCTGGATGGTGAAGGAGACGCCGCCACGTGCGAAAATCAGCCCCCCTAGGGAATCCCAGCCCTCAGCCTTCTGAGCTTTGAGGAAAGGGGAAAGAATTTTGATTCCTATCACTGGACGCATCAGATCTCTGCCTGGAAGTGAAGCTGGCCCCGGGGTAGCCACGGCAGAAGGGCCATTGATTAGCTGGGAAAGAGGAATCAGACAACTGGGCGGTGGGGGGTGGGGGATGCGAGGCACTGAGAAAGAGAAAAGACACTTAGTGAGGGATTCCTACTTGGTATTACTCAAACTCGTCCCTGCGTTTTCTGTGACTGCCACGGCCTGCTTTGTTCTGGCTTCAGGGGTAAATACGGTGATTACACATAGGCTACAGCAGGAGCTTCCTAACCTGCTCTCCTGGCCCTCCCTCAGCCCACCTGCACACCCATGCATCTCTTAAGCCTCTGCTGCTGGATTCATCTTTCTGACTTGGCTCATGTCATTTGCCTGCTCAGACACCCTGCTTGCCATGCCCCTGGGGGTGGGAGGGAGGCCTTCACTTCTGTTCACCTGACATTCAAGGCCCTCCTAGGTCTGGCTTCAGCCTTCCTGGCTGGGCCAGTCTGACTGCTCGAGGTACTGTAACCGTCATTCCATGCCTGTCTGTTTGGGTGACACCTGCCCCCCAACCCCATCATCTCCGCACAACCAAACCCAGCTTCTTCCCCGTGGGTAGGAACAAGGCTGCTCACCCAGGAGGCCTCCCCGATGCCCCATCCAGAATAGACGCTTCCTGCACTCCACTAACTGTGGCAGCTTGCTGAGCCATCGATACGGCAAAAGTCACTGTGACTTTATGTTATAGATGCTTGTGTTCATCTCATTTTCCTATGCTAGATAACACTTTTTGAGCAGAGACAGTATTTTACATGTTTGAAATCGCCAAATCACCTTATTATAGACCAAAAACAGCCATTCCCAGCCTCTGCCTACTGACAGTCTCTTGAAATAGACTCATCCCTTCAGAGTATTAATGTACTCTCCCTGTGACCCCAGCAGTGGCTACCACAAGGTCTTGTGCCAGACAGATGGCCGGGAAGTATTTACTGAAATAAATAATGGAATGAGAGAGAGAAAGTTGGGGGGCCAGGGGCAAGGGGAAGCCAAAGGAGGAAAGGAGAAATAGGAAGAAAAATAAAGGGAAAGAAAGCCAGATATGCAGGGTCAACATTCAGGAGGGAGGTAGAGACAAGCTGAAGAATTGGAGGAAAAGAGCAACAGAGAGACAGGGAGACACACAAACCCAGGAAAAGGGAGACGATACTGAGAATGATGGGGCAGAAGGACAGACGGAGAGGAGAACAGCAGCAAGAGTGAGAGCAAGTGAAAGGACAGTGGATGTGGCTCAGTATGCAGCCAGGGTACGAGGAGGCGGGAAGGTCAGTAGGATGTGCTATGTGCAGCTCCTATTGTATTACTCAAACTTGCCCCTGCATGTTCTCTGACTGCCACTGCCTGCTTTGCTCAGGCTTTGGGAGTAAATATGGTAATTGCACATAGACTATGGTGGGAGCTTCCTAACCTGCTCTCCTGCCTCCTCTGGCCATCCCTCGGCCTGCCTGCACACTCACACATCTCTTAAGCCTTCCCAGGACAGGCCCCTGTCATTGTCGCACTAAGTAGGGGCAGGGACTTGCATGGGCTCTCCCAGGAAGGAGAGGCCCAGGGCTGCTAAGAATCAGGGACCAGAGACTTTCAGTATAGGAGGCAGGTCTTAGGTTCAAGACACAGGAGCCTTTATGGGAGAGGAGAGAGAAAAGGAGCTTGTGTGTGTGTGTGTATGTGTGTGTGTGTGTGTGTGTGTGTATGTGCACATGCAGGCACATGCATTTGTCATGGTTCACCCTTCATCCCCCTGGCCTGAAATAGCCTCACTGAGCACCAGCCTGGCCTGGGGAGGGGTATCTCCCCTCTGGAACATGATCCTCTGGATCAACATTCCAGCCGCCTGCCAGCTTTGTTGCAAACTGCTGGCTCATGGTTTTCCCTGTGTGCTAATCATCCAGCCTTGTGTTGCAAAGCGGGAGACATTTTTGTTTTCAACTTGGTACCTCCACTCCCAGATGCTATGCTGTGTCCTTCATCTAGATGGATGGGTTGAGTGTTTTCCTGCCTGGCCTTCTATTTCTCTGTGTGAGTCTTCTCTGCTGGTCGGAGCGGAGGTGGGAAGTAAGGGAGACTATCCTACCAAGCAGGGGACTAAAGCAGACTTCCAAAGACCTGGACCACAGCTAGATTTTCCCCTCCCTGGGAACCCACCTGTGCTGCAGGCGCCCAGTGACACCCAGGCTTCCTACTCCTCAGAGCCCAGGCTTCTTGTCGGGGCAGCATCCTCTGTGAGGAGACTGGTTCTAGACCTGACTCTGGGTTCTCCTGTCCTTCCTAGAGGGCGCAAACAGAACTATTCCACCAGAGAGACCTTAACTCCCGCCTTACTCAAGTATTAGTTTGACCTGAAATTCATCCTTTTTTCTCTGTGGAGATTTAAGCCTCAGCTCTATTCCAGGCAAATTGGATTGAATCATGGTTCTCATTCAATCGCCAAGCATTTGGGGGGCACTCACTGTATGCACTGTGCTAGGTCCTGTAAGAACAGACACAAGCCCTTGTCCAAGAGGAGCTCCCAGTCTCAGGGGGAGACAGCCATGAGTCACAATGAGGATCTAGATAAATCACGTCAGCCTTGAAATGCTCAGGGTCAAGAGTATAGAGGAAAGGAGCAGCCGAAGAGATGGGGAGAGGAGCTGCAAGCAGGGATTCTGGATTGGGTGAGCCACACATGTGGCTTGAGGTTGCCCCAGTCTCTACTCAGCACCCTTCATCCTTCCTCAGAGAGGGACCAAGTCCCAGACTCAGCCCTCACACCTTCATGGCCACTTTGGTCCTGCTCCACAATAGGATAAACAAACCTCAGTACAGAGTGGAGAGGCCAACAGGAGGATTTCGCCCATTATTTTTGGAGAAGTTACAGATTCATTGGCCTTGGGAGGGCTTCCTGGGGGAGGTGGCATTTCAGGCAGGCTTGGCGAGAGTTGGTAGCCTATTTGGCAGCCTTTATAAAGGTGAGTGTTTCCAGTGTAGCAAGAAGTCTGGAAGAAGGCGAGAAACAAAGAGAGCCGATCAGAATCCCTAGAGAAGAGATGGGGTGGAGGGGCTCATTCACTCACGCATCCTGCATCCATTCAGGCACCTCTGGAGCCTGCTGAGTTCTGGGGATATAAAAATGGATGCGACACAGTCCCAGGTCTCCAAGTGTAATGATGGAGTACCTTGAAGTCAAACGTGTGGGAGTTCTGTTCTGGGGCTGATAGCGGTGGCCGACTGCTAAAGACTTTAAACGTCGTGGAGAATGTAGGCTGGAGACAAGTCAACTGAGCAGCCACATCTTGTATTGGTCCAAGAAGAGCTGGCAGAAGGAGGGGAGCCAGTGAACATTTATTAAGCTCCCCTCTGTCTCAAACATGGTGTGTTCTAGGTGCTTTCCACAGATTATCTAATTTACTCTCCACGACAGGCTGCAAGGTACCCATGACTTTCTCCATTTTACATCCAAGGAAAGAGAATCTGACAGAAGTGAAGAGCCTGGCTCAAAGTCACACCCCTAGCAAGTGGTGGAGTCGGGGATGGGCCGCTCCAGAGCCGATGTTCTTCTTGCTATATGGGGATATGTTTTTGTGACACATGGGGAGAAGAATCAGGGGTCCTGGGACCTGGGTGGGGAGGGATGGCCCTACCTAGCTATTGGTCAGGGGGTTGGGGACTACAGAGGAAGAAGCCAATTGCTAAGAAGCAAGAATTTGGATTTGCTAGTAGACTGGACGTAGGAAAATGAGAAGGACAAAGTTGAGGCCATTCTGAGATGCTAGGCCCAGCAGCCAGATGCGACTCTGCAGCTCTGTGCCTCTCCCGCAGAATAGGAAGGGGGCTAATCAATACATCCCTACCTGGGAAGGGTGGCACTTGCCTATTGACCTCTGAGGAATTTTGGATTTTCCAGATTGGCAGGGGGCCGAGGGGATAGGGGGCCATCACCTCAGCCAGGACCCTAGAGGTTCTGCCCAGTGGCTAAGCATCCTGAGGACAGGACCCCGGAGAAGACTGGATGGAGCTGGGGTAGGGGGGTGATCTGCTGTGGAAAGATCACTACTTAGATGGACGGGGGCATCTCTAGACTGAAGTGGAATAAAATGAGCCACACTGCCTGTCACAGGCATTAAAGCTGTCTCTTCTTGGGTTCCTCACCCCCAGCCCTGCAGCCATGGAGCCCGGAGACCAGAGGGCGGCCCTTGCCACCAGGCTAGTGAAACCTGAGCACTTCTCCCGCCTGAGAAGGAATGTTCCTTAAGAGCAGCAGCTGCTGCTTGTCCCCACGGGCCAGAACTGCCTTTCCCTTGAGACCAAGGCCCCCAACAGGAGTGGAACAAGAACAGGATTAGGTGGCTTGTTTACATGTGCTTGGCTTTCCCGAGTTTGGGAATCTGGCTTTTCTTGGTCTAAAACAGGGCCCTGGCTCTGCCAGAATGGGGATGCTGCCGGGAAGGGGTGTCTGGGGACAGGGACAACCTCTCCACCCTCCTAAGGCACATATGCACAGGCACACACACAAACACACATCACACACACACACACACACACACACACCACAGGAATACACCCACAGCCTTAGGCCAAAGTCAGACCACACATGTATCTAGCATCTACCATGCAGTTAATTAACATTGTGCTAAGCAGTTTCGGGGCATTCAGAGAAAGACCCCTCTTTCCCTCAAAAAGCCTGCAACCAAGCTAGGGAAAGACGACGCCTGTGTAACAGAGAACCATTCTGTGGTGTCCAGTATGTAAGGCAGATGGGAGGCTTTGAAGAGTCCAGAGGACGGGTTGTGGCTGTGCCCTGGGGAGGTCAGGACAAGCTTTCTAGCAGAAGGGAGACATTCAGAACCGACCTCCACCCGCCCCCAGCCCCGGCAGGGGAGCCACCAGCGCGAGCCTTCTGGGAGGCTTTGGTGAGTGTGGTCTGAGCCGGTGGATCAGCAGAGACCCCTAGTGGCCAGGGGGAGGATGGCAGGTGGCTGGGTCTGGCTCCACATGGCACCCCACTCCCGACACCGCCTCACCCTTACCCACCCTCCCACACAATGCTTAGGAAATGGCATTGGCTCTTTTACAATCCTCAGCTGGAAGGATCTTTGCCAGGCCATCCAGTTCATTCCCTTGTTTCACAGGTATCCAAGTAAGATAAAAATTCCATCTATTTCAAAACAGCTTAAACAGAAACTTCTGTCATTTATTTCCTTCACTCCTTCATGTATTTGTCCCACTCTGGTTTCTTCCAGGAATTCCTTCCTTGAGTGGAAATGAAGTCTTCCTTGAGTCTCCCAGGGCAGCTCAAGCCCTTTCCCTATTAACAATGAAGCACAGTGGCTCACAGGAACGGACAGCTCTTCCAGAGCTGACGTCAGACCCCTGTCCATTCATGTGGGCCCCTGCACCCCCCACTTCCAAAAGTCATTCCACAGCCTCTCATCGTTTCTTAGTAAGGCCTTCCTTTGGAACAAGTCATCTTTCTGCTGTTCCAAATGCAATTTGGAGTAAAACTCCCCCGGTAACCACTGAGGTCTGTAAAGAATGAGTGGCGGCCGCAGTTCCAGGGTGTTGCAGCTGCCCAGAGGATGGTGCTCGGGAGGCACCAGTTCTCTGCCATTCCAAACCCAAAGCCCTGCTTTGCTCTGCCCCTCCTGAGAGGCTCTTTGCTTCTGAGTTTCAATGAACAGCGCACAAGGAACAAGAGTAGGGCCGCTTCCGGGGGTGCCCGTGGAGCCCAGCGTGTTGGTTTTCATCTGCTTCCCAGGCTTCAGGCAGTTCCCAGAGGCTTGGGGACACCACGGCTGTGTTCCTAGCAGAACAAAATGAACAGAGTTCTTGGGCTGGATAACCAGCTCTCATCCCCAGGTTCCTGGACAATTCCAGCAGGGATGTGAGGCTCTGGGTGCTGAAAAACGTAACTAGAACTGTACCAAACGCTCCTCTCACCTCCATCTGGGTGCTAAGGAGCCTAGAGGGGAGCAACTCTGTTTGCTTCTAGACACAGTGGCATCTACCTGGGTTTGGAGTCTGATGAGCCCCGAGGGGAAGCTGTCAAAAAGCTAACAATACTGTGTACTTAGCCAACATGTGCTCCCCACGGGATTTCCACTGCTGCTCTGGAAGTTCCTTCCTCAGAAAAGAGGGTTAGAGCCCCCTTGTCTCCATTCTACGGTGCTAGAGACTAAGCCTCAACTGGAAATCGCAGCCAAGTGGAGTTGTGGGGCTAGTCAGAAACGAGCTTAGGATCCTGGGACTCTGCCATTGCCCGGGAACATCTCAGACAGGGAAGCATGTAGCAAGGTTTACACAACTCTGCCCGCGTGCGCAACCCCAGCTGAACTTCCATTGCTAAGTAAAGAACTCAAGTAGCTTGAGGGCTTGCTTCTAGGACAGGTTTTTAAATCCCAACTGTGCCACTCCCTAGTTGAGTGACCTTAGCCAAGGGAAGTGGGAAATAAATTATTGGATGGCTAAATGTGCCAGGCACTGTGCTTGCATTGGAGCCTGTCTGACCCCGAAGCACATATCCTCTCTATGTGAGCACTCGTCCTGCACTCAGAGCCAGAGGCCTTAGGCTGGAGGCACAGTTATTTGACTCTGGGAAGTCACTTCCATTCTCTCTGGGCCTCAATCTCTCTTCAGGCAAATAGGACAGTCAGTCCTGCTGAGCCTATGGGGTGAGGGTGACATAAAAATGGAACAGCGTGGGGAAAGAATGCGCTCTGATATTCAGGGTGTATGGTAAGTGGGTCGTTTCCAGACCCATCTGATCTTTGGGACCATCACAAGGAGGTTTTTAAAAATATAGATTGCTAGATGGGTGAGGGTCTGATCCAGTGGCTCTGAGAATCTGTGTCTAGAAAAAAAAAAAAAAAAAAGCATGCTCAAGGCTGGTCTGTGGAGCAGCTCATGTTTACAGATGTAAGGGATGAACATCATTTCCCCAGATCTCCAGGATGCCAAAATGTCGCTTCCTCTTCCCTGCCCCACCCAAGACGCTGCCAGTCCTAGCCCTGCCCTTGGACTCTGTCTCTGAAGGTTTTTATTTTATTCCTTCACTGATAGACTCTGGCTGCCTCTCAGCACCTACCAGCCAAAGACCCAGAGAAGGGAGAGAAGGATAGGAAAGAGAAGGCTCTGATCCAATGCATAAATTGCCTTCAGTTACCCAAACTGGGTAACTTGGCATGGAGGGTATCCAAGCCACAAGGTGGAGAAGCAGCCAGGGTTTGAGTAAGCAGACGAAGCATCCAGGTGGTGGCTCACCCTCTGCCTTTGGCTAGGGAACAATGTGTGTTGGTTGAATCCCAAGGGACACATCTTGTATTTATTTTACTGACTTTGCTTGTATTTTTCTAACCTTGTTGGGTACTTTTTTGGGGATGAAGAAAGTCTGGGATAACTTTTTATGTTTGAAATTCTCAAATATCCCTACCAAAAGAGGCACATGCTAGCATGGATGATTCCAAACAAGGGATTATTGAGAAGTCACTTCCACTGGTTTTAAGGTGAATGGCGTGGAGGTACCCACTCCCCCATTAAATTTACCTTCAAGCCTGGTGTGGTGGCTCACACCTGTCATCCCAATGACTCAGGAGTCTCAGCTGGGAGGATTACATGACCCCAGAAGTTTGAGACAAGCCTGGGCAACATAGCAAGACTCTCTACCCTGTCTCAAAAAAAAAAAAAAAAAGTAAATTTACCTTCCGAGTTTGCTTCAGCTTCAAATATATTATCAGCACTGGTTTACATACCATGAGAATGGTAGGCTGGGATGTTGGAACAAGGAGAACTCAAACTCAGAGCAGTCTCATCGCTGAAAACTCAGGCCTTGAGGGTCCAGGTGTCACATGCACTATATACATAAGGAGATGAGGCCCAAGGAAGGGTGATGACGTGATTGCCTTTCCTCCAGTGCCCACGCTGCTTCTGGACTTCTGGGTTTTAGTTGTTTTTATCTGTTCACCTTGCCTGCAATGATGATTGGTTGACCTGCAGGATTCGAGGGGCGTTTGCAGTCCAGAACCTGTGTAGGGGGCATTTGTGGGTGAAGGAGAGCTGTATTCTAGTCCTCTGGCTGCTAACCAGCTATGTGGCCTTGGGAAGTCCCAGGCACCTCTAAACCTTATTTGTACTTCAGGGAGGGGAAATGTGTGGCTTTGAGGGGCTCTTCCAGTTTCTAGGCTTCTGCATGGCAGACTCCATTTTAGACTGCAACTGCAGGAAGGGGAAGGCCAAGAGCCCTGCTCAAAGTATAAACCTCATGGGCTAGGAGGCTCCCACGGGGCCCCGGGAAGGGGAAGCCAAGGCAAGAGCTGCTCCCTCTGTTCCCCAAGGTCACAGCAGCAGAGGTGAGCTCAGAATAGAAGCAAGGCCTCCATCGCCCCACCCACCCAGAGAAGCCAGACCAGGAGGCCCGTGCGGCAGGTGGGTGGGAGGAGGGCGTGCTTGGCTCCTCTCCTCCTGGCGCTGCTTATTTATAGGCAATACTCCTCCAGCTCTTGGGCCACAGACAACCCGGGAGAGTAAAAAAGGCAGCTGTGGAGGAGACGCCAAGGGGGATTTAATCAGCTGAATCGAGTGAGATGTATAAATCAGTGCCGACTTCCACTTCCTGACAGGCTCTGCCAGTTTCTGTGTCGTCAGGGTCTGGGAGGAGATTCGCCATGGCTGTCCCCCAGGGCTGTAACGCTTTGCCTTTGTCTGTTGCTACAGGTAGGCAGTCACTGGCTCGAGGTTTCCTCCGAACACAGATTTCTGGGCTCCAAACCCTAGACTTGCTCTGGAGGCTGGAGACCCAAGCTGCTTCAAGTCCTAAAACAAAAACTGGGAAGCTGGGGACCTCCTTTTTTCCCCCATTTTGTCTATTTCCTTGACCATTTACCTGTCTCTAAATCCTTGCAGTCCACGCCTTATGATTCCAACATTTGAGCATGGGAATGTCACCTAAATGCCAGTGGACCTGTTAACTGGTTCACGCCCTGTCTTCAGATGAGGAACCATGGCTAGGAGGAGCTAAGAGACCCAGGCCAGCCTCCTGAGGCTCCCACACTTCACTCGCTGCCTTTTTTGTCTTCTCCAAACTAGAGACCCTAACCTCTCCCACATCCTCTTCCTTCCTCACAAATTCTCTCCAAGCACCCAGCCTCCCAGTGCAGGCTCCCTAGAAGGCAGGGAGGGCTCCACATCAAGTCCAAGGACTTCTTTACTTAGCTGTTAACTGGGAATGGTGAGGGGAGCAGCGGGCCAGGAAAACATGTCTTAGCAGCCTGGGCTAATGCAAAGAAACGTGGCAAGGGTTCCGTGCTGGTTGGCAGTGTGGGGAGAGGGGAGTCCGTTTCCAGTGGAATCCTGTGGGGATCCTGAGGAAGAGAACAGAATCGATGCCATCTGCCATAGGTGGCTGAGGCTCCTATGAGACACCCTTAGAAGACAGCTTATGGGAAGGCTAGGGCAGCTTTCATTTGCTTTCTTAACATGTATTTTAGTATCCTGAGCTAGGTGCTAAGGATACAAAGGTGAGAACTGGAGGCTGCTCTGTGTGTGCAGCCTAGTGTGAGGGGCCTGTGATGGAGGTGTGTGGAGAGGAGCCAGGGGATGGGAAAGCATCAGGAGGCAAGCGTGGCTGAAGGAGGAGCAGATGCCGACCAGGTGAAGCCGGTTTCTCAGTCCGACCAGGTGAAGCCGGTTTCTCAGTCCGACCAGGTGAAGCCAGTTTCTCAGTCCGACCAGGTGAAGCCAGTTTCTCAGTCCCGGCTGCACAGTGGAATCACCTGGGGAGCTTTTAGTAACCCAGAGCCCATTGAATATGATGGATCTGATCAAGAAAAAAAAAAACCTGGAGCCCAGGACACACTCCTAACCAATTAAATGAGACTCTGAGATTGGAACCCAAGCATCATTACTGGAGATTTCAAAGTATAGCCAAGGAGGAGACCATGGGGTTATCAGATAACTTGTGCCTTAGGTTTTCAGGGCAATGGAATGGTTAAAAGGGTGACTCTTTTGGGTTTCTTTTTTTTTTTAAATTGAGCCCTCTTATTCACTCTTTCTAGGAAACCATGAGAATTGCCTTCTGGACCTGGGTCTGGGGAGGAGCTAGAAGGAGGGAGGGGGGCAGGCAGGAAGGGGAAAGGACAGAAGAGGACTCTGGGGCTGTAGAGTCTAAGCTCTCAGTGACATTGTCACAAACCACGCCTCCCTCACTGCCAGGACCTCCTGCAGAATTCCCCTAATTCCATGTCTGGAGTCTCCAATAACCCCCAGGGAATTGTGGTCCCAGCCTCAGCGCTCCAGCAGGGCAACATCGCCATGACAACCGTCAACTCACAAGTCGTGTCAGGTCGGTGCAAAGACCGGGAAGGGGGATTGTGGGAATTCCCTGGGAGGAGAAAGGGTGGCCCCGAGGCGGTTCCGGAGCGGGGGGGGGCGGGGGGGTCCTCCACCGAGGGAGGGGCTCCCAGCTCAGTTTCTTGACTAAAGTTTTCTGTAAGTTTGTAGACAGTTAACACCAAGACCCAGTTGTGATGGTTTAGAACAAATCTGGGTCAAAATCTCATGAGCCCCTGAGAGGACCAAGTAAGGCTGTTGTCCCTTCCCTGAAGCACCTCCCACCAGAGGCTCTGCCCTAGGCTGTAGACACCATCCCCCACCCACCCATAAAGCAGAAGAGCCATAGCTCGCTACCCAAGGGCTCCAAAGTAGAGGGTCTTTACACGTGAGTGCCAAGTGAACTGGGAACCCTGCTTGCCCTTGCTCCTACCCACTCCCATGGCAGGGGACCCCAAAACTGGTTGTCTCCTCAGGTGGAGCCTTATACCAACCGGTTACCATGGTAACCTCCCAGGGTCAGGTGGTCACCCAAGCAATCCCCCAGGGAGCCATCCAGATCCAGAACACACAGGTGAGTGTGTGTAGGTGTGTGCACATGTGCATGGTGTGGGCTAGGGCACCTGTGATCGCTTCTGATCTGCCAGGCACTTTACACGAGTGACTCATTGAATCCTCATCATCCTCTAAGAGGTATCATTACCCCTACTTTACAGATAAGAAGCTGGGTCTTGGAAAGGTTTTATCAACTCCTGGGATTTTGCTGCCTCCCTCCTGGGGTCACATCAAAGGCTCCTGCACTTCCTATTCCTGTCTGCAGACTGAGCCGCTGCGTCCCTCAGTGGTAGGGAGTGCACACACAGAGGAAGAGTAGAAAGATCGGAAGTCAGAGTCTGGGATCTGACATTAACTCTGGGATCTCGGATAAGTCACCTAACCTCTCTGAGCCTCAGACTTCTTATTGATAAAAGGGGGATTAATAGCAACTGCACACAGCCTAGCCAACCTACAGGGCTGCTGTGAGAATGAACCACGGTGATGGATAGGAAAGTGCTTTGCAAACTGTAAAGTACCACAGAAATGCTGATAACAACTTGATGGCTTATGGCAAGTTCATGTCTTCTACTGTTCTCTCTGCATGGCCCTGTTTCCTCTGTCTTTCTCTCTCTCTCTCTCTCACTCTCTCTCACTCTCTCTCACTCTCTCTCACTCTCTCTCACTCTCTCTCACTCTCTCCCGCCCTCTCCCCCTTCCCCATCTCTTTCTCCTTGTCCTTCTTCCCTTCTCCCATCACCCGAGCCTCACCTCCACTCTCTGAGGGGCTGGCATGGGGTGAGAGGGAAAGGCAACCTCCCCAGGGCCCTAGGAATGAGCTGGGAAAGGGGCTGGCAGCCGAGCCTGCCGTTGCTATGGCAACAGGTCCCTAGCCGCTGGCCTCACAGGCTGCTGATGCTGATTTTCTCTCCACATGCCCTGAAGGTTAACCTTGACCTCACCTCCCTCCTGGACAATGAGGATAAGAAGTCCAAGAACAAACGAGGAGTCTTGCCCAAGCATGCCACCAATATAATGCGTTCTTGGCTCTTCCAGCATCTCATGGTGAGTGTGTGTGTCCTGGGGGTGTGGAGTCATGGCATGGGGTATGAATAACCCACCACGTGGGTCCCAGACTCTGCTGTCAGCTCCAAACCCACAGACAGAGGGCGTGGCCTTGGGGAGAGCTCTCTGATAGGGATGACATCTGGAGGCCAGGCCGGGGGCGCTCAGGTGGGACCTAAAGCTGGGAGACTTTCTCTAGTAACTGCTGCTGTTGCTGTCTGGAAAAAATGTGGCAACTCATGGGGTAATGGGGACAAGCGCATGCCGAAGAGTCAAGTACTGGGCAGGTGTGTCACACTGTTTCATGAACAGAGAGAGGGTCGTTGTGGGGAGTGGGTGGTTTCTGGTCCGGAGCCCTCCCCCTGCCACAGCCACGCTCACCGTGCCCATCTCCCATGGGAGAACGTGTTGACTCTGCCAGGGCTCCTGAGTCCTCCCTGCTGGGTGAGCCAAGCGCTGTGTGGTGGAGATGGGTGCCAAGGCTGGAATCCTGGCTCCTCATGTCACAGCTCAGTTCCAGGACACAGCACTATTTCTTTCATAAGCCTCAGCAGCTCCTTTTATAAAATGGCCCACTACCTTGGGTTACAGTGGAGTGTTAACAAAGTGCATACTGTGTGATGGTTGCTGTGTGTCTGTGTGCAGCGTTAGTTGCAAAAGACAAGCCTTTGGTGGAATGTCAGGAAAGACTTCATAATTGCAATCGCCTAACACCACTTTCAAGGGCTGTGGCCGTAAAGAAAGGCCAATGACTGTGCCGAGTGTGTATACGCTGGTGTGTGTGTGTTCTGGGGTGGGGAGGTAGATGCTGTGACCACAGGCTGGCTTTCATTAATCTGTGAGCTCCTGCCCTGGCATGTCAGGACAGAGAGATACAGATACAAGACAAATACCAAGGGACTGAGGATCCATTGGCTGGAGAACTGTGGGAAAAACCAGGAGAAAGAGGAAATCCTTCTCCAGGGAGGAGAAAAATCAAATGGGCCATGGAAACTAGTTAGTCCGTCAGCAGCCCTTTCTCTGAAATGGGAGAGCCTTCAGAAGCCATGGAGACCAGGCCTCAGTGGTTCTCAGACTTTAGTGGCAGCAGAAGACTGACTGGGTCTTGGGGGCTCTGATTTGGAAGTGCTGGACCTTCCTGTGCACCCAGGAGGCTGGAAGGATCACCTCCTAGCAAGAGATGAGAGCCGGAGCTCGACATCTCCCCAGAAGCATCCCCTCGCCTCCGGGGGTGTGGGGCTGCCCCGGTGGTTTGCTGAGTGAGTACATTTTGAAAGCACTCACTAGTTTGAACACCTACAGTTTCCAGATGAGAAAGCTAATTTGGAGAGGAGGGGCTGGAATGCTGGAGTTAAGGTGAGGAGAGGACGCTGGAGGGACTCCTGTGCCTAGGTGATGAGGCCAGAGGCCCCGTAGCAGGTCCAGCCTCAGGCCTCTATGGAGCAGCTCTGAGTCAGTGGCTGGAGTGCACAGGGGGAATGCCCAGGTCTCCTGCCTTTCTGGTTTTCCAAACTGCCCGAGAGCCAGGGGGCTCAGATGGACTCGGTGGTCTGTGGGTCCAGTGTCCATGCCACAGCTCCCAGCCTACCTGTGGGAGGAGGGGGCTCCCTAGGGAAGGACGCATCTTCTGTGTGCTGACCTGGCACAACCAAGATTAAAGCACCGCCCTCTCCCAACTGCTAGTGGAGCTAAATCTGGTTCCACTCATTGTGGTGGGTGACGTACAATGCAGGGTCACAGATGTGCTAGAAAGCTCATGGGTTTTTGAGGCAGCTGAACCTGGGTTCAAATCTCAGTTACCTTTTACCCTGCAACTTGGCCACACTCGCCTCTTAGGAAGACTGTGATGAAGTAATGAAAGATTGCCAGGACCCTGGCACACTGGGTTACTTAATAAATGCTCCCTTTCCTTCCCCACCTCCCACCCCCATGCATTTTTGAACATACCTACAACCTTACTTCTGAAGGGAGTAAAAGGCAAGAGGAGAGAGGAAGCTGCAAGGCAGATTCCCCTGCCCAGGAGTCCAGGTGTCCAGGTCAGCACCTGTTCACTGACTCCCACCCCCCATCTGTGGCCTTCCCCTTCACTACCTTCCATTCCCCACTTGCAGCTCACCCCTGGGAGTCATTAGCCTGAGACTAGAGGATCACTCATCTTTGTCCCTCCTGGCTGTGCCTGGCCTCTCACCTTTTACCTCAGTTCATGCCCCGCCCTCTCACCCCCTTCCTTGTGAGGCTCCCTGCAGAGCTCAGGGTCCTGTCTTTCCACTCCAGGGTCACTTCCACCCAGACTTGGGAAGGCAGAGGAAGGGGAGGTGAAGAGAGGAGGTAGTAGCTGAGCACAGAGCAAGGCAGGACCCAGGCTGGCTCTACAGAAAGCACCAGGGATGGGGTAGAGGACTTGCCGAAAGGCACGAGGAGGGGCTTTCTGCCCACACTTTGCCACCCACCCCTGTTGCCTTCTGTAGCCTGGCAGTGTGTACGGGTGCAGGTGCCATTCATGACGCACTTAACATTGGCAGAGTCCTCCCCCAGTTCATCACAGTGGCCTCTAGAGAGGCAAGGAGAGTGGCCACTGGGCCTCTAAAGTCAGAGCTCAGAACTTTGGGACTGAGGAGGAGGAAGAGAATGAGAAGCCCAGGCTGCTCTAGGGAAACAAGCAGACCCAGCTGTCCTTGGCAGGCCAAGCCCGGGCCACACAGCCATGCACATGTGGACACACCCTCACCAAACCCCAGCTGCTTCAGGAAAGAGGCTATAAAGGCTCTTCATAACTAGGCACAGTAGAAAGAAGACAGGATTTGAAACCAGACAGATCGAGGTATGAATTGAGGCTCTCCCACCAGCAGTGTGATTACGCTGATTCTATTTCTTGGAAAAAAAGAAGATAATACTTATTTCCCATGGTTGTGAAAATTCAATGAGAAAACATGTATAAAGAGCCAGGCCTAGCATATAGCTCTTAAGAAATCAGTTCCCTTTGAATGTTTTAGAACAATGGACCAAGAGCAAGTTTTGGAGGCTGAAGACCCAAAATTTGTGAATATTAATCAGAGGTAGATGGCTGATTTGTTGTTTTCATTTATAACACCTACTGATTTTACTCTCCTTTGACCTTAAGAGTAACTGACAATACTGTGACTTACCCGTTCTTTGTGTAGATGTGCGTGCCTCTCTTGTATCTCTGACTCTGTCATAAATTTCTCAAAAATAAGGATCATACATTATATTCCTCTATGAGCCCTACAGCATTGATTCCCAAGGTATGAAGCTTTACAGGATTTATGAGGTCTCGCGCCCCAAAAGAGGTTCCATGGTGAAATAAGTTTGGGCCAATCTGAGTTATAGAAAGTTTAGACTTTTTTTTTTTTTTCGTGATAGGGTACAGAGTCTCACTGTGTTGCCCAGGCTGGAGTGCAGTGGCACAATCTCAGCTCACTGCAACCCCCACCTCCCAGGTTCAAGCGATTCTCCTGCCTCAGCTTCCCGGGTAGCTGGGATTACAGGCACCCACCACCACGCTTGGCTAATTTTTATATTTTTAGTAGAGGTGGGGTTTTACCACGTTGGCCAGGCTGGTCTCGAACTCAACCTCAAGGGATCTGCCCACCTTGGCCTCCATAGTGTATTCTTTTTATTCTTAGAGGACAAAGGGGCATGGTGAATTTGCAAGAGGGGTAAGGTTCGAAGCTTCTCCCAAACTTACGTGAGCACTTTACATCCCATCTTGGTGTTTTCACTGTTGCTCTGAGGAACAACTCTGAGACTGTAATTCTGGAAAAACGCAACTCTAGGGAGACACTGTGTCAGGCCAATAGGAGCTGGTCAGCTTTGGGAAAGAAGAGCAAAAGGGTATGAAGTAAGGACAGACCTAAATATGCCATCGATGTTCTCACATCCAGTGCAGTTGGGACAACTAATTTGTGGTTGATTGAAAAACTTAGTTTAAAAAAGAAACAACCATTCAAAAGAGATACTTTAATTTAAAAGATGGACATACCGTCTACATTCATTTGCTAATCTTTTGATACAGGACTAAGGTCCTTTTCTGATTGTTAGCCATCTTCCTTGCATAAACTTCTCCTATAATGTAACATCTATAAATTCCACCTCAATGGAGAGTGGAATTACAACTTTGACATTTGGGAACCAATCTGTCCGCAAGATCTTTCCATACTTTTATTATGTATTCCAATCTTTTGTGTTTGTCTCATCTGATCCTAACTATCTAGCATTTGTAAGCAAACTTGGGCCTCAAGACTTTTGAAAACTTTCTACTTATCAACAGCGACGCTTTTTGCACTCATATTTCATTGGTTTACAGAAGAGTTTGTTAAATTACAGAAATTTACATGCTTTATTAATAATAACATGGAATTGGCATAAACCAGTCTGGATATGAGCACTGCTGGCTTTCAGATAAGCAGATAGTGTAGCTAACAGACATTCTACAAAACAGCCTTCTCATCTCAAGCACTCTGAGTGCTGCGGAGAACAATTCTAACGATTTACAGAAGAAATGGACATGCCATCAATTAATCGCAAACTTTGCTAAATAGGGATTGGTTGTGAGAACGTCTGTAGTAAATACTGGTTGTTTCTGTTGTCTTCTTTCCCTGGGGTATAAGTCTGTATTCTTTGCTTCCCTTTGTCCTGTCTGGGGCTTCTTGTCATTTCTCCTGTTCTGCAGCACTGGCAGCCACAAAAAAGTATTCAGATGATAGAAGGCTCCCGAGATGGAGGTGAAATCCCAGAGCCTTTTTGCTGTTAGGCTGCAGTGAGATTGGGATGGTTTCATCCATTAGCTGTTGCCTCTACGTCCCTGAAGAATCCAGTGACATTTTCTTGCTCTTGCATTTGCCTGAAAGAGGCTACACTCCTGCTGGAAGCAATCATTCCATAGCAGACTCAGGTCGGTTGAGAGCCCATGGCAGACAGTCCTTCTCTTGGAGGGTGGAGAGGTAGGCACTGTTCCTCCTCCCCAGCTTCTACTCCACCCCTTCTGCTCCAGATCCTGGAGTCTTCCTGACCTGCCACGTGATTCTGCTCCTTTCCATCCCAAAATATGGCCTCTGTCTGTGCTGCTGCCAGCCAAGCACATGAGCCGCTTTGCAGAATATGCACTGTGTGCAGGAGATCCTGGAGACCAGGCCCCAGCAGGCCCTGCCATCTGCCAGAAGAGCCTCTCCTGCATTAACCACTGCAGCGTGCCAGGTTCTGCACCAAACGCTTTAACGCATCATCTCATTTAACCCGCACAACCACCCTAGGAGGAGGTAATACGATTCGCCTCATTTTACCAGTGACAAAACTGACACTCAAAGAAGGCAAAACTTTTCTCAAGGTCACATGGATGACAGGTGGCACAGGATTTGAACCCTGACCTATGCAACTGGAGGCTCTAACCTCTCACATTGACCCAAGAAACCACAGACATCTCTCGGCTCCCATTGCAAAGTCTAGGTAAAGCAAAGAGGAACCCCAACTCTCAGTGGAGCCGTGGAGCCCTGTCCTGGGAGAGGTGTAGGGATATTACATGCCCAGTCCCAGTCTTCAGACCTCACAGTGATGCTGCCTTTGACCTCTCCCCCACACCATTCATCACATTCAGAAGCCTGACGTGGCATCCAGCTGCACTCTGCCATCCACCACCCCATCTTCCATTCAGCCACAAGGAGCCGAGGGCTCGCTCCAGGGCTTTCCTGTGAACTCTGCTGTGGTCACAAAAGCTGAGTTCACAAAAAGCACCCAGGGCCTTCTCTGTGTGACTTTTAAAATAGAAACATAATTCACGTACCATAAAATTTACCCTTTTAAACTGTGGCATTCAGTGGCTTTTAGTATATTTACAGAGTTGTGCAATCATCACCACTATCTAATTCCAGAATATTTTCATCACCCCAAAAAGAAAGGCTGTACCCATTAGCCATCACTTGCCAGCCCCTGGCAACCACAAATTCACTTTCTGCCTCTGCATTTGCCTATGCTGGACATTTCACATAAATGGAATTGTGGGATTCTCAGGCCTAGCTTCTTTTACTTAGCACAATGCATCAGTACTTCATTCCGTGTTGTGGTTGAAGAATATTCCATGGTACAGATGAACCACATTTTGTTTATTCATTTATCAGTTGATGGACTTTAGAGTTGCTTTTGCTTCTTGGCTCATAAGTCCTGCTGCCATGATGGGTCTACTCTGCATGATTCTGTGCCTGTTGTTATCTTAGACTCTGTCAGATGCCCATCTATCCTTCCCCCAACCTGAGACCCTCATATGCAGGGTTCATTCTTGCTGGGGGGAGGCAGAGCGGCTGCACCCCAGGAACAGCATGTGCGCTGCACAGGGCTCCAGGCCAAGGAGGGCACGTGGAGGTAAAGCCCAGCCAGTTGCCTCTATGCCTTGGTGTTGCCTTTGGTCACTCCGCATTCTTTGCATGCCTCGCTACCTCCCCTGTGCAGAGCATTGTGTTAAGTCTTGAAGGGATTACAGTCAGCTCTCTGTGTCTGTGGGTGCTGAGTCCCTGGATTCAACCAACCTTGGACTGAAAATATATTTTTAAGTGGATGGTTGCATCTGTCCTGGACATGTATCGCCTTTCTTCTTGTCATTATTCCCTAAACAACACAGTATAACAACTATTTATGTAGTGTTTACATTGTAGTAGTTATTGTAAGTAATCTGGAAATGTTTTAAAGTATATGGGAGGATGTTTGTAGGTTATATGCAAATACCACACCATGTTATATCAGGGACTTGAGCATCCCTGAATTTTGGTATTCACCGGGGTGCTGGAAACAGTCCCCCACGGATACTGGGGGTTGACTGTACCTAGCTGTATCCCTGTCGAAGGCCCACCTGCAGGACCCATCCACACGCCTGACATAGGAATGGCAGTGTTTCTTAGAAACCACATAGCCGGTGGCAAGGACGTGTTACCTGCAGCAGGACCTGGGTTGAGTTTCACCACCCCCTCTACCGAGCTTGTCAAGCTGGGGTGATTGCTTGACCCTGTTAAATCTCTGTTTCCTCTGCTGTAAGACAGGAGCCACAATATCCAGCTCATAGGTTGTTGTGAGAATAGAATAAGCAGCTGGGCATGAAGGTTCTTTGTCCTGATACAGGTACCGCTACTGGTGCAAATGCCTCCAGTCTCACCTTGGGAGTTTCCATAATTGGCTTTTTCTTGGAAAATGCTGAAAGAGACTGCAAAACTTTTGGGGAACTTGTGGAGGACAGCAAGAATCCCTAAAAAAAAAAACAAGAAAATGGCTTAGAGAGACTGGCCCATTCTTGTTCCGGAATATCTTGTCTGCTACCTTTTCCTTTAACTTGCTCATACTGTCTGAAATTCCACTTGCATACATATTAAGGATTAATTTTTTTAATGAAATTCCGCTATTAGAGACCCATTTTAAACTATCCAATCCCTGTAAAAAGCAATGACTATGAAAGCCTATGAGGCCATCATTTATTCACAGCTTAGTATGAATTAGTTCAAAAGCTTGCTTTTCTATTCCTACTCAGCTAAGATCAGCTTCATGGGAAGAATGGGGCCAGGCACAGTGGTAATCCCAGCACTTTGGGAGGCCAAGGCAGGAGGATCACTTGAGCCTAAGAGTTCGAGACCAGCCTGAGCAACATAGCGAGACCTCTTCTGTTTAAAAAAGGGAAAAAAAAAAGGGCCGGGTACAGTGGCTCACACCTATAATCATGCCAGCACTTTGGGAGGCTGAGGTGGGTGGATAGCCTGAGTCTAAGAGTTCGAGACCAGCCTGGGCAACATGGCAAAACCCCATCTCTACCAAAAATACAAAAAACTAGCCAGGCATGGTGGTGGGCACCTGTAGTCCCAGCTATTCGTGGGCCTGAGGTAAGAGGATCATTTGAGACCAGGAAGTCAAGGCTGCAGTGAGCCCTGATTGTGCCACTGCACTCCAGCCTGGACAACAGAGTAAGACCCTGTTCCCCGCCACATTTTCCCCCCAAAAAGCTGAGTTTTTTATTAAAGAAAAGAAAGAAAGAAAAAAAGAATGGGGGCCAGGTGCGGTGGCTCATGCCTGTAATCCCAGCATTTTGGGAGGCCGAGGCAGGCAGATCACGAGGTCAGGAAATCAAGACCATCCTGGCTAACATGGTGAAACCCCATCTCTACTAAAAATACAAAAACTTAACTGGGCGTGGTGTTGGGTGCCTGTAGTCCCAGCTACTGAGGAGGCTGAGGCAGGAGAATGGCTTGAACCTGGGAGGTGGAGCTTGCAGTGAGCTGAGATCGCACCACTGTATGAATACACCAGTCTGGGTGACAGAGCAAGACTCCATCTAAAAAAAAAAAAAAAAGAATAGGAAGAATGCCAGTGCTTGTTGGTGGTAGAAGATGAAGGTTAAAACACTTTCTAACAGCATTTTGAGGAGCCAAGCCAGAATGGGGTGCCAGAGGAGAAGTTTCTAGCAATTGCTCTCACCCTCTCTAAGCCTCTCTCTCTTTTGAGAATCTGATGAAAGCTTATTTAGATTATCGTGAACATAGTTTCAGGGCATTTGACCCTGAAGTCAGGGGCGTCAGAGGCCTGAGATTCAGTATGCTGACTATAGAGTGACACAGAACCCAGGGGCTTGTGAGAAAAGGAACTGTGGCATCGTGTCAATAGAGCACAAAAAGGAGATGCTAAAGGTTCACAGGCATCAATCATGGAGTCTTCCCCAGTCTGCTTCTGACCCTGAAAGCAGAGATCAGTCTCTCGCCTGTCCTTCCTGAAGCCCATGGACCCCTCCCCACTTGAACACAGACCTTTAACCAAAGTGGCTTTTAGGACTAGCCAGGAAAACTGCCTGTTTTTAGAATAACTTCAGTCTATGAAAAAAAAAAAATACATGATCTAAGTTCCAAATAATGTAACTCTTCACAAACACCCAAATTTCAGCTATGAGACATGATTTCAGCACTAAGGGAGTTGATCATATAACTGGGGAAATAAATGATAACACATAAGCCAGGAGAGGTCAACCCATGACGTAATCAAGTGCTATTATACAAGCACGGACACTCGAGGGGCTCAAGAGCCAGAAGAGTGGGTCCAGGCTGTAGAATCAGGTTGCAAAAGGTTCTTTGACATCATGTTCACAGGAGGCAGGCAGGATGGGGAAATATTTGTTCCAGTGACACACATTAACAGGAAGCACATCATGTGAGGAGTGGCTGAGGGGTCTGGGGATATTTTTCTGCAGAAAAGAAGACTTGGGCAGTCTGTTCCTTTATGGCAGCATGGTGTAGCACACGGAGCAAGGACTTTGGAGGCAGATAGGCTTGAATTTGGTCCAAGCTCTAATTTTACTTACTGTGTGATCTGGAACAGGTTAATGAACTTCTCTGGTCTTGCTTTCCTCTTGATAAAATGGAGACAGAAATGCTACCTGTAATGAATAGGACTGATAATAAGTGAGAAAACACAGTGCCTGGCAGGTGGCCATGAGTTCAACAGAAAGGCCTTCCTATCCATCAGAGCAAAGGGCTACGTACTGAGCGATGGTGGCCTTGCAGGCCACTGTCTGACACTTTTTATGTCAGCGTGCATAGAGAATGATAGCAAACCCACTCGGCTGCTTACACCTGGAGACCAGCCAGGGAGCTCTTGCTGCTGCAGACTCTGCAAGCCACACCCAGGGCTGAGGACATCGCTGTCTGCACACTCATACCTTATTGGGGTATGCTGGCTGAAAAGGGCTCCTGCCCTGTGGGAGAAGCTGGACACAGGGACCCTGAGAGCTCTGTGTAATATTGAGATGTTGGTTAACAGGGTTTGGTTGGAGAAGCTGGCATTTGGACTGGGTCTTATGAAGATGGCTAGGATTCAGGATTGGGTAGGAAGAGAAAAAGGAGGGGTCATTTTGGATGACAATTATCTCTTAGATTATCATCAATGCCACTATGATTCTTATTGGCCAAAGGGAGTGAGCCCTCGCTCCAAGTTGTTGTGGTCATCAAACCCTCTTCACCCCTTATTCTCACTCTTGAAGCTTGTGGACACCTGCGGCCCCTTACCCCAGCCATGACTGTTTTCATTCCAGACGCTGTTCAGGCGTCTGTGCCTGAAGGCCTTTCGTGTAAGGCTACCAGGAGGCGGGAGGCCAGGCCAGCTGGGCTCTTGGTTACATTTCTCTCTTTGTCCCAGAGAAATGTTAGACCTCAGCTCCTGCCTGTGGTGTGAGTGTTTTCCCTGCCCATCCTTCGCTGTAGGGAGCTGGAGAGAAGCTGCCCTCCCACTCCCCAGGAGCGGTGGCTGACCGTCAGAGCATCCCCTGGTGTAGCAGGGTCCCAGGGTGTGTGCCCCGCTGGCAGTGACTCCCCAGGGAACGAGGAAGAGTGACGCTTCTCCAGCCAAGACTGAGCCTTGTCGACAACAGTCTAGTCAGCTGCAGGGTTGGAGGGAGGAGCTGGAAAGGGACCGTGTGCAGGAGAACCCTGGGTTGCACTGAGCCCCGGGACACTCCAGAGGGCCTGCAGCTCTAAGACAGTCCACCTGAAAAATGGCTGCAGGAGAGTTACAACCTCACAGCATTCCCCAAGAAGCTTAAGACCCAGGTTAGGATAAAATGTCCCCATCATAGTACACAGGGGTTGGGGCATGCAGAAAAAAAAAAAAAAAAAAAAACCCATTTGAAGAAATGAGAGTATTTGTACGCTCACAGAAGGGGCTGCTGGGAGGCTCCTGCCATCTGCCAGGAAACAACCTGTGGCTTCTTTAGAGACACAGCCACATGCATCAAGCCACAGGTTTATTTTATTTGTTATTTATTTAGCAAACACTCACAGAGTACGCTAAGCACTGTTCTAAATAGCTTTCACATATTAACTCATTTACTGGTACTGATCAGTTTAGCTACACACACACACACATATATATATACACACACCTATATACATATATATACATACATATATGCACATATACTCATTTAATTCTTATAATTACAGAAGAAGAAACCAAGTAATTTGCCCAAGGTCTCATGCTGGTTAGAGACAACACCAGGATTCAAACCTGGGCAGTCCGACTCTAGAGCCCATGTTCTCACCTACTTCTAACAGTACTGCCTCCAAGTCTTCTTTAGAGAGGGAACCAGTGTGCCTTAATGGACTCTTAAGTACCCCCTTTTTCTCTTCCACATCCTCCCCAAACATACGTTCAACGATCATTGAAAAAGCAGCATTATTAGTAAGTAGAGCAACCTGCTTCCAGGTGGAGCTCCCAGGGGGTCCAGTCGCTGACGTTTTCCCCGCTCCCCTCTAACCCGCAGATGCCCACAGGAAATGGTGAGAAGCACCAGTTACTCCGAAGGCCCCATGTTTGTTCGTTCAACAGATACGTACTGAACACTTACTACCTGCCACACATATTTCCTTGGTGCCAGTGAAGTAGGGTTGAAAAGAAAGACATGGTCCCTTTTCTCAGAACACTTGCAGCCTGCCCCTTGGGGTGATGGGTAACTACACAGATCACCCTTGTAGTAGGAAGAATCCTAGATAGGGCAAGTGCTCAGAGCTCGTAGAAGGGGCATCCAAGAGGGCTTCACTTAAGCAGGGATGGGGATTGGGGAGGTTATGAAGGACCCATCTTGCTGGCATTGTGAAGGATAGATTGACACAGAGACCAGAGGGAAAGAGAATAGTTTTGAGATGGCAGGAAGGTAAAGAACAGGACAGCAGTGTATTTTCACAGTGGAAAACTACACAGCGATTAAAATGAACAATTACAGTAAAACAGAACCAGCGTGGATGAATGATTCCATTTACATCAGGTTCAAAAACCTGATGTCAACTAGGCCATCATGTTTAGGATGTAACACAGATAGTAAAACTGTAAAGAAAAGCAAGAAAGTGGTTACTGTAAAAGTCAGGAGATCTTTGGAGGAGCGTTTGGGAGGGACAGAAGGGGGTTTGTGGGGTGCTGGTAGTATGCTATTTTTTTGACCTGGGGGTGGTTACATGGGTGTTTGCTTTTCTTTGTACTTTACTGCGCGTTCACGGTTTTAAGGGGAGCAGGGATAAAAATGAGAAGAAAAATGAAAGATTGGAAAGCCTGAACAAGCGCAATGACTACAGAAAGAGAAGTTTCTTCCGTGACTTATTGTGCTTCTCTTTACTCTGAAAGGCTTTTTTTGTTTTCCATTTTAACATTTCTGAAATTGGGTACATCCCACCATCGATGGCCTCTTAGATGTGATGGAATGTGGGCATTTTGGGGCTCCCCACCCTCCTGGCTGCCTTCCTCTGGGTCTCGGGCCTTCCTAGAGTGGAACCACCCCAGAGTGGTGACTGGCAGCAGCCCGTGGCCCCACAGCTGTCAAGAGGGAGAGGAAGGGGAAAAGCATGTGGTGGCCTCTGGCGCTGTGCTGCTGATGGCAGGAAACCTAACGGAGGCTCGCTGGTCTGAATCAGGCTCCAAGCCCCGCTCCACCAGTGTCTATTGACACTGACAGGCTGCGGCTTCCCATCTGCTATATCTCTTGGTGATCTGGCCCACCTCGTGGTGAGATCTGCATGGCTAGGAGGTGGAAGGACAATTGCCAATGGGCCATGCATGAAAGAAATGTCCAGAGACCTGTGAACCAGCACTGGCTTAGCTTCCTTCTGAACCATGTCTGGGCAGAACTCACTGTTTCAATTGAAAGATGCTTTTAGCGTCAGTTTAGTCAAGAGGAGAGTTGTGTTATGGAAATGTAGGGAAGTATCAGAGAGAGATGGGAAAGAGTTGAGGTCAGATTTCAGAGGAACTTCCTGGTGGCAACTACAGTGCCGTGAGACACCTACTTGGTGTAAATACCATAATTCCCTTCTCTAGAATCCTTGACTATTCACCTAGATGATGCCTGGAGGCTTTAGTGCATCGCACTGAGCGAGTCAATGGAGCACACAGGCTTACCCTGCACCGTCTCGTTAAATCATCCCCATGTCCAAGAGGCAGGCACTGTTTTGCTATTCCCATCTAAGGATGCAAGACATAAAACAAACAAAGGTCATTTGCGTGTGCCAGGGTCACACAGTGTTAAGGGGTCAGGACTTGATCCCATCTCTGAAGGTCCTTTACTCTCTGGCAGCACTGCCCAGTCGTGTGAGGCTCCAGCTGTCCCTGAGAAGGCTCTGTCATCTTCTAGTCTGTTCTGTACCTCTTTTTCTTTTTTTTCCCCTTGCTTTTCATGAGCTGTATATACTTATTTTTCAAGGAAGGATTGTCTGCTTCCCAAGAGCTACTGTCTGGGCCCTTCTCTTCCAACTCCAGGGAGTTCCCTCCAATAATGAGCAGAGAGCAACCACTGTGGCTTGATGGTTTGCCGTGATCTCATTTGATTCTTCTTCCCGTCCTTGGCCCCAAGCCTGGCCAGTTGTGCTAAAAGTAGCACTGACCCGATCGTGGTCTGTCCAGGGGCCAGGACTATTTTGACTCTGTCCTCAGGAATCATGTGGTCCGAGGTGTGTACAAGCTGGACTGCTCCCATGACCACTCAGATGTGGTGCCAGGAATGTTCTGGCGGACACACCTGTCCCCAAAGCTGCTAAATGCTGCTACTTACCCCATGGCCCCCACAGCATGTGTCCTGAGATACTGGTTCCAGGAGGGATAGGTGGTGAGGACTTGCACCAGGGAGTGGTTAGGGGCTTTATATCCTCATTCATAAGAGAGAAACTAGCCAGTTTTGGGTGGCACTTGCTTCTCATAGCTCCCCATTAGACTGGAGCATGTTAATCTGTGTATTTGTGACATCTACTCAGAATGGGGGCCCAGCAACAGAAGCCTCCTTAGAGACAGCAAACATTATTCTTCCAAGGAAGGCTGGAGGATTTCCTTCTCTGGAGGTCGTTAATAGTAGAAGAATTTTTCATCCTACTGGCTTAAACATAAGTCAAGTCCTAGTGCAAGGCTCCTGCCTGGAACATCATCCTCTCCTCTACTAGAATGGCTTTGCCATTCTTGAAGGTCCAGCTGAAATCCCCTTCCCTACGGACTTTCTTCTTTTGTCACCAAAGGGGTGCTTAGCACGGGCTTCTCATTAATAGAGAGGCTTTTTCCTCCTTTTATTCTTTCCGTCTAGTCTGTGTGCTCTTAACTTCAGATACCTTTTGCTTGCCAGCACCCGGGATGCAGCAGATGCCCAGCATTTGTGGGCTGGTGAACCGGCACAGCCAGGACGGCCGCTAGCCCTGCTCAAGAAACCAGTTTGCATCTCCTTGTTGTGCTAGTTCATTCCTCAGTTCCGTACACAATCCTTCCACGTTGGCCTCTTTGCCTGTCTGCAAACTGTGCCTGGTCTGCACGCTGGGAATAAACAATGTCTAATAAGATGGGGTCCCTGCCTGAGAGAAGCTCATGGCCTAGTGGGGGACACATATCTTGCCATCTAGTGGGTGAAAAGCGATCATTCAGAGGCCGCCATGACCAGCTTTGCCTCAGGGAGTCGGGAAGGGCCTCGCAGAGGCTGTGATCTGTGGCAGGCCCTCACAGAAGCTCAGAAAGGCACGCGAGGACAGGCGGGAGGAAGCGCGCTCCAGAGGAGGGCCAGCACTTGTGAGGGCATGGAGGCATGAAAGGCCCTGGGGCCTGGGAAGGCCAAAAAGTCACCATATTTTTGCTGCATTTTGTCTACAGACCGGCTGGCTATGGAAAAGGAGGTTACTTGGCTCTTTCCCACAAATAGGGAGGTTGGAGCCAGGCACTAGGGCTTGACCCCACAAGGTGTCAGAGTTCTCAGAGTCCCTGCCCCTCTGCCCCCTGGGGCCGTCTGCACTCCCTCCTTGCGTCCTCCCTCTGCTCCTTCCCAATTCGAATAAAATTGTCTTCTGTAATGCTGATGTGCCGCCTTTCTTGTTAGAATCTTAATATTGTATGAATCACAAGTCCCAGCTGCCGTGGCAGGGTAGTCAGGGTCAGAGGTTTGCATTAAAGCAACACATGGTCCTGATCGCTTCATTTGGGGGATGCTGAGGCAGGGAAGAGGCTGCTCTCCTTTTCCGCCGATAATGAGAGTACCGCCAAGGCTGCTGATCGCAACCTTTTTCCTCAGAAAGTTTTAAGCACCTTCCAACACTGATAATAACAGTATTGGTACCTTTTATTGAGCGTTTTACAAGTGTAATTTCACTTATTTGTTAGATGACTTGATGATGTGTAGTTAAGTGACATGCCTAAGATTTCATAGCTAGTCATAATAGAGCCAGATTGTGAGACCTCCCATCTCGGGGACCCTAGACAGCTCAAGCACCACTTTCTAATACCACTCCAATCAAAAGGAATGATTTTAGCCTGAGGATGCTGGATGGCTTGATCTTCTGCCGTAAGAGCCCCCACACCTCCTCTAGCTTCCCAGGACAAAACTGTGCCTTATTCAGATGTTCGCCACACCTTAATTTCACGCCTGCTGGGTGCCAGGCACTAGGCTGTGGCCTGAACAAGTCCTAGGAATGCATAGACTCAGCCATCATGTGGCCTCCCTCCTGATGGGGTCAGGAGCCTCTTCCCACTGACACCGAGAGCCTTTTCATCCTTTAATGTGACCTGTTCTGTCTTCCCCACTGCTCTGGCCAGCACCTATTTCTCTCCTCCTCCTTAGCCTCTACAGTGCTCATCACCCAAACCACAGCATCGAGTGCTCTGTTTTTGCTTTCCTTCACTCGGCAGGCATTTGTATGTCATTTGTATGTGGAAGGCACTGGGGATACATTCAGTATCCTGGTGCCCTCCTGAATCACAATCTGAGAGAGGGAGACAGACGCGTAGTCAGTGCACGGGCTACAGCATGCAGGGACTGGGAGAGACACCTGCCCACGCGTAGTCAGTGCACAGGCTACAGCATGCGGGAACTGGGAGAGACACCTGCCCCGCTCTCTTTCTCACCTCCACTCTCAGTCCTGTAAAGTGGCATCGCGAAGCAATGAAAGAAAGACTGGACCCAAATCAGAAGATCTGAGCTGTTGCTACCATCTGGGGGACACTGAAGGAGTCATTCCGTCTCTTCATCTGCAAAGTGGGAATAACAATGCCTAACCTGCCTACCTCTCAGAGTTTTAATGATGTGCTTTATTAAATAAAATTATGATTTTTTTCATGAATAAAATGCATGAAAGCATTTTACAGGTTATAAAGCACTATACAAGTAGTACTTATTATACTTCCCTTCTGTCTCCTAGAAATGCCTAGCATAAATCTGGGCACATAGTAGATATTCAGTAAATATCAGTTAACTTAGATTGATCCATTCACCCCGCTTACCACCTTCTATGGACGTTTGAGGCCACTGGAAACCCTGATGCCTGCTGGGGGCGGCAGTGAGGATCAAGTGAGAAGGATGTGCCTTGGAAGCTGTCAGTACTGAACCATCCTGGTCTTGGGAGACCTCCCTGGCTCCCTATTGTGTGGGCTCAGTTGAGGGCTGGCCAGTCTGGGATGTGGAGTCTCGGGCATGGGGCAGCCTTCCTCCAAGCCCTAGGTCCATTCTCTGTGGAGAGCAAACGTGACACTTCCCCAATTTTGGTTCCCAAACCATTCGGGCTGCCTGGCTCAGGATAGTGTCCATGGCATGGGCACAGTCTCTTGGCGGGCCCAGACCAGCATGTGCCCAGCCCTCACTAGCCTCCACCTCTCGTTTCAGCACCCCTACCCCACGGAGGACGAGAAGAGGCAGATCGCAGCCCAGACCAACCTCACCCTCCTGCAAGTAAATAACTGGTGAGTTTGCATCATCTGCGCGCAGGCTGCCATATCCAGGGGACACCTTCTGGGCAGGGGAATGCGTAGCAGAGAAAAGAGACTCGCATGCCAGGATCTGCCTCAATCTCAGCCCAGCTACCATGCCAGTCCCCCCATTTAGGCTAGAAGCAGAAAGCAAGAATCAACACGGGCACCTGTGGCTTCATCTGCAGCTTCTCAGCGCCCTCTGCTGGGACATTGTGTCAGGCACATCCCTGGAAGTTCCTAGAGGAATAGAAAACCCACGCCCACCTAAGCACCCAGCCCACCTGCACTGCAGAGAGAGACAGGATTGCCTGCACCCGTGCACTGGAGGCCCGTGGTCATCTGGTCTACCCCACCCACATGTGAACTGAAACTAAAACATGCTGCAAAGCTGGGAGTGGGGAGAGGGAGGAAGAGTAGCCATTCTGACCCCACAGGGATGTCAGCGTTCCCAGTCTCTGTGCCTGGCTGGGCTGTCATGGGGAACTCAGAGAGCAAGGTCTGGCTGGATGGAAGGAGACCCGAGTTGAGGGCCCTGATCCAAGCCCTTGGCCCTCCGGAGAGAAGTCAGAGGTTAGTGCCTGTGACTGCTACGCTCTCCTCCTCTGTTCAACCTGGAAGGTCTTGAACAAGGATTTCTGACCCCCCCATGCATTCTTCCCATACGACTTTGCAGTTACCAAGCCCCAGGAGATTTCATGAACTTCTCAGTACCCAGGGCCCTTCTCCCTGCTGGGCTTTTACATCCGGGATGGGAACCCCGATCTGCTCTGTGAAATGGAGTCTGAAGGCAGCTTCACCCTCCCTACCCCCACCCCAAGGCAATGCAGCCGGTGACTCACCAGGTCTCCACTTTACCTCTGGGCAGGTTCATCAATGCCCGGAGGCGCATCCTACAGCCCATGCTTGATGCCAGCAACCCAGACCCCGCTCCCAAAGCCAAGAAGATCAAGTCTCAGCACCGGCCCACCCAAAGATTCTGGCCCAACTCCATCGCTGCAGGGGTGCTGCAGCAGCAGGGCGGTGCCCCAGGGACAAACCCCGATGGTAAGAACTGGGGCTAAGCGCACCCTAGACAAGGGCTGGGGGTGCTCCTGGAGCTTCTTTAGGTCAAGCTGTGCAAAGATTCAAGGGCTGTCTCCTTACCTGGGCTCCCATCGCTGCTCTGTCACAGCAATTATCCCTCCCCAAAGCCCTAAAGAAGGGGCTGTTTTTGAACATAATTTAACAGACCAGATGCACTCTCATAAAGACAAGTGGGAGTTGGTGGTCACGCAAGTCAGTGACTGCTCAACAGAGCCCCCTATGTCCGCACCCATCTGAGTTCCTTAGCACCAGTCAGTATCTGCACAGCTCCTCGTGAGCCAGGGCCATCTATAAATACCAAGGCAGGCAGCTGGCTTGGGAACAGAGGCCAGGAAGAGCTCTGTTTTCCCAGCCTCTCCATTACACCCTCCATATACACATTTCTAATTGCCAGTCGCCTAGTGCACAATGAATAATTCAATGAGCTAGACATTTTATAGCTTGGCACATGAAGATAGCTCTACATGGGGAGTGGGGTGTAGGTGTGCATGTGTGCACACATAACCTCATGCACACGTGTATGTGTATGGTTGCACACAGGTTCCTTTGTGCTAAGCCATCATCTTATGGGTTATGATGGGGAAAAAAAGAGATTTAGGGGACTAGACCAACCTGGGAGAGAATTCCAACTCTGTCATCACTGACAATGTCATCTTGAGTTAATGACTTAACTGTCTGAGACTCCGTTTCCTCCTCTTTAGAATGGGGATAATAATACCTGCCTTACAGAATTGTTAGAAAGTCAAAAGTGGTCAACACCTAAAGAAAATGCTCAGTGAATGGGGCCGGAAGTAGCTGATGAGTGAATGGATGGGAGACTTCATACCAGGGCACTGTCCAGCTCAGACTTGGGCAGCCCTAGAAAGGAGAAGTTCACTGCTCTATGAGCCAGTCCATTACACCCTGTCCAACACAGAGGTGCTGGCCCTGACTGGCAGCCCCTGCCTTGTCCTGACCCTTGCTTCTCTCACGCAGGTTCCATCAACTTGGACAACCTGCAGTCCCTGTCCTCAGACAATGCCACCATGGCCATGCAGCAGGCTATGATGGCTGCACATGATGACTCATTGGATGGGACAGAAGAAGAGGATGAGGATGAGATGGAAGAGGAGGAGGAGGAGGAGCTGGAGGAGGAGGTCGACGAGCTGCAGACGACGAATGTCAGCGACCTGGGCTTGGAACACAGTGACTCCCTGGAGTAGTCGGGCAGCCCAGATGGCACTGATCATCAAGCAGGAGAGGAGTGTCGCCGGGAGGCCTTCAGGGTGGGGGGGGGAAGGGGACATGGGCAGGAAGCACTGAGGGAGTTGGGCTCTACCTTCCCCAAATCAGTAGCTTGAAGAAAGGCAGAGGAGACACCTGTTCCTTCCCAACCACCAAGCTTCAACGAGGACCCCAGTCCCACTTCCCCGGAACTGCCAAGGACTCTGTTTGGCGGGGCCAGTCGAGCAGCCTGTATGGAAAGACAGCAGTGAGATCTGGACTCACCAAATCCCTGAGGACAGATGGCACCCATGGCCCCCACCCATGGAAGAACTTGAGTCGTTTACAAGCCCTGCACTGTGAGGCAGATTGGTGCCGTTCGCAGAGTGGGCCTTTGCTCCGGGGGCAGACTTAGAAGGAAGGGGAGAGACAGGGGGACTGAGTTTCATCCCCAGAAGGTTCTCAGCTCCTTTGACAGACATTCAAAGGCAGGAGGGAGCCCCAAAGCATAACCAGTGGCCAGAGGAGTGGGAGGGCCTGAGGCATCACATCTTGCAGATCAGAATGAGGCATCACATCTTGCAGATCAGAATGGGGTGGAATCCACCGGGCTCCAGCTCATCCCTCCAAGGCCCCGTCTCTGCACACAGCAACCATGGACATGGGAGAGAGGGATGGGAGCCACAGTGCCCTTCACTCTCTCCTGGAAACAAATTGTAAGCTGGTGGGCTCAACCTATGGGAGGTTAAGAGGAGTCCCTTCTGGGTTGACTCCAAGAGCCAAGGAGATGGCAGACCCTGGGCTAGGAGCCATATCAAGGTGACTTTGAGGCCACAGCTGTCCCTAGGTGGTCACAGAACTCAGCTCCTGTAACAACAGGACAATGGTGTTTTACCCTAGATGCTCCCACCCTCAGTGCTCCAAACCCTCCATAGACCTTCAGAGAAGGTGAAAACAGGTTATCTGGGAATCTTTCCACCCCGCAGGTTGCCACGGCCATCCCTCTGCTCCCAGGCTGGCTCCATCAGCCTCCAGCTTCCTTTCTTCATTCTGTCCTTCACGGAAGGCAGAAGAAACATTGGAAGTTATCTAGTCCAGTGGGAAGCCAGGGGTTGGAGAAGGTGCTACATCCCCCTTCCCATCAATATCCAAAATGTGGGGGAGGGCCCAGAGAATGGCACCCAAGACCTGCAGGGGTGCCCACCCCACACACCCTGCTAACCCTGCTGTCCACCGCCCTGGAGGAACTGGGGCCCCTGGAAGGAGGAGGAGGCTCTCCACTGTCTACCCTAACACATACCCTCCCACCCACCTTCCAGAGCCCCTTGGTTGGCACCCTCTCCTCCTGTTCCCTCTCACCCCATGGCTGTGAATGACGACAGGACTGGTCACATGTGTTTCCCATTGGGTTTAATTTAATGGACGTGCAGTTTCATTTGTAAATTGTGCATTAGCCATCTCCTTAAGTGGCAGGATGTGAGTGGCGACCTTGCTCAACTGGAGGGGACCCGCGGGGCTTCCCCTCCCCCACCTGGTTGGGGTAGAGCAAAAGGATGGTCACTCTTCCGAGGTCTCCCTGAAATGAATGTATTTCTCCCCCAAAAGAGCTGATATTTAATGTTTTAATAGGGATTTTTGAGAAACAAATAACCTTATTTATAATCTGGGTGATCCAATCATTTTTTTACTCCGTTTTGATGCCATACATAGAGGAAAGTCTAGCTTTTTTGGCATGAGACTTTTGCAATGTGCAGTGGGATAAAATGCATTTCCTTTTCTGGTTTGTTTCTCTTGTTCACACACACACACACCCCGTTCCACTCACCACCTGGACAGGTGTCCCCCAACGCGGGCGCACACACCCCGTTCCACTCACCACCTGGACAGGTGTCCCCCAGTGCGGGCGCACACACTCCGTTCCACTCACCACCTGGACAGGTGTCCCCCAGCGCGGGCACACGGGCACACAGGTGCCCACATCTCTTCCTCCCAGCCCCTCCACCTGCCTAATGTTATGCAACCTCCTGATGTATCCACCAAACCAGTACTGACTGTGGCCGAGACGTTTTCAGTAAATCTTATTACCTACCGTAACCCTGGTGCACAATTCTCTTTCTGTGGTTGCTGTGGCAATCCTTTGCTCTTTTCATGGGACCTGAGGCCAGACAAACTTTGGAGGCCTCAGTATACACCTGACTACCCAGGGAAGGGGACAAGGTAGATAGATGTGCATCCTGTGTGAGCTCAGCTGCCCTGTCTGGGGAGGAAGAGCCAAGTTCAGCACACTCACCTTGTGTGTGGCCAGTTGTAACGCAGAGCTAGGGAGAGAAGGCAAGGAAGCTCTGCACTGCCCTCTCCTGACAGCTTCCCCGACGGCAGCGGAAGCTAGGAATCCGGTCCCTCGTGTCCACCATACTCCACCTCCCTCAAAGGCTTCTGCCTTCCCGTTTCCATCCTCAGCCCACGAGGGAGTTCTTTGTTTTTTTTTTGTTTTGTTTGAGACGGAGTCTCGCTCTGTCACCCAGGCTGGAGTGCAGTGGCCGGATGTCAGCTCACTGCAAGCTCCACCTCCCGGGTTTACGCCATTCTCCTGCCTCAGCCTCCCGAGTAGCTGGGACTACAGGCGCCCGCCACCTCGCCCGGCTAGTTTTTTGTATTTTTTAGTAGAGACGGGGTTTCACCGTGTTAGCCAGGATGGTCTTGATCTCCTGACCTCATGATCCGCCCGTTTCGGCCTCCCAAAGTGCTGGGATTACAGGATTTCCTGATTGAAGCTGTGCCACCACGGCCCCACACCTAACCTCAGTGCCCACTGTTTCCTGATCAGCAGGTGAAAGTCCCAGGCAGCGGGAGGGAGAGGCAGTCTTGGCTGCCGCCTTTCACCTGGAGCTGTGTCCAGCGGGGAGCCTGCCCTTGAATCCCAGGGGTCAGCACCATAATCCTCCAGGCAAGAAGAAACTCAGGGGCAGCTGATCTCCCCACAGAAGTGAGAGGCAGGCCTTCTTGTCATCTCCAGATGAGAGGGTACCTTCCTCAGTCACCCTTGCTGAGAGGTCTGGGGCATCCGTTTAGAAGCAGGAGGGGAGTGCCTTGTTCACGTTCTGTTCTCGTTCAGGAATGCTGGAGAGTTTGCACGTGCTGGCAGATCACCCCATGGCCAGCTGGAAGACAGGGAAGCCAATGGTTGGTTGCACAGGCAAAGTGGGCTCCGACCAGCTCTGGTGGAGTTCCCTGCATCACTGCCCTCAGGAGCCCAACCTCCCTCCCCATCCTCACACCTGGAGAGAGTTCTGCAAACTCAACAGAAACCCCGCCTCTCTGGGCAGAGGGAGAACATCTGAAGAACTGCATGATTGGAGCCTCACCTCCAGAGTCGGGAAGACAACAGTGCTTTAAGACAGTGGTTTCTAAGGAACACACTGTTGAAAGAAATGCTACCAAAAAAAAAAAAAAAAAATTCATGCCCAAATTAGCCTAACTGCATATTCTATTTTGTTAGTAGAGTTTCATCATGCACATTATTATACTAAAGGCTCTGAAAAGTCCTGCAGGAAAGAAACCTGTTTATTTCAGTTGTTCCCAGATTTGCTCCAACTCCCTTTTTTTCAAGTAATATCTATTCAAGTTATACCAATATTCCACAAAACACTTTAAGGAACACTATTCTAAAGAAATTGCAGAGTAGCCTGTCCTACACTCTCCCCCCTAAGTTTTTCTGTCAAGTTCTGCCAGCCATCTTTTCAACCATGCTGCCAACTGAAAGTGGGGTTTTTGTTGTTGTTGTTGTT